>NC_091990.1:8747015-9086669 GCF_044704955.1 Pristiophorus japonicus | reverse complement strand
GTTGTTTGGAGGTGGGGTGTTTGGGGGGGTGGGTTGTTTTGAGGTGGGGGGTGGCGGTTTGAGTTGGGGGGTTTTGTTTGGGGGGGGTTGAGTGAGGGGGGTTTGTTTGGGGGGGTTGTTTGGAGGTGGGGGGGGTTTGTTTGAGGGGGGGTTGTTTGGTGGTGGGGGTGTTTGAGTGGGGGGGTTTTGTTTGGAGAGGTTGTTTGGAGGTGGGGGGGTTTTGTTTGAGGGGAGGTTGTTTGGAGGTGGGGGGTGGCGGTTTGAGTTGGGGGGTTTTGTTTGGGGGGGGTTGAGTGAGGGGGGTTTGTTTGGGGGGGTTGTTTGGAGGTGGGGGATTTTGTTTGGGGGGGGGTTGTTTGGAGGTGGGTGTGTTTGAGTGGGGGGCGGGGGTTTGAGTTGGGGGGTTTTGTTTGGGGGGGGTGTTTGAGTGAGGGGGTTTGTTTAGGGGGGGGTTGTTTGGAGGTGGGTGTGTTTGAGTGGGGGGCGGGGGTTTGAGTTGGGGGGTTTTGTTTGGGGGGGGTTTGTTTGGGGGGGTTGTTTGGAGGTGGGGTGTTTGGGGGGGTGGGTTGTTTGGAGGTGGGGGGTGGCGGTTTGAGTTGGGGGGTTTTGTTTGGGGGGGGTTGAGTGAGGGGGGTTTGTTTGGGGGGGTTGTTTGGAGGTGGGGGGGTTTTGTTTGGGGGGGGGTTGTTTGGAGGTGGGGGTGTTTGAGTGGGGGGCGGGGGTTTGAGTTGGGGGGTTTTGTTTGGGGGGGGTGTTTGAGTGAGGGGGGTTTGTTTAGGGGGGGTTGTTTGGAGGTGGGTGTGTTTGAGTGGGGGGCGGGGGTTTGAGTTGGGGGTTTTGTTTGGGGGGGGTTTGTTGGGGGGTTGTTGGAGGTGGGGTGTTTGGGGGGGTGGGTTGTTTTGAGGTGGGGGGTGGCGGTTTGAGTTGGGGGGTTTTGTTTGGGGGGGGTTGAGTGAGGGGGGTTTGTTTGGGGGGGTTGTTTGGAGGTGGGGGGTTTTGTTTGAGGGGGGGTTGTTTGGTGGTGGGGGTGTTTGAGTGGGGGGGTTTTGTTTGGGGAGGTTGTTTGGAGGTGGGGGGTTTTGTTTGAGGGGAGGTTGTTTGGAGGTGGGGGGTGGCGGTTTGAGTTGGGGGGTTTTGTTTGGGGGGGTTGAGTGAGGGGGGTTTGTTTGGGGGGGTTGTTTGGAGGTTGGGGGGTTTTGTTTGGGGGGGGTTTGTTTGGAGGGGTTGTTTGGAGGTGGGGGGTGGCGGTTTGAGTGGGGGGTTTTGTTTGGGGGGGGGTTGTTTGGAGGGGTTGTTTGGAGGTGGGGGTGGTGGTTTGAGTGGGGGGTTTTGTTTGGGGGGGTGTTGTTTGGAGATGGGGGTGTTTGAGTGGGGGGGGTTGTTTGGAGGTGGGGGTGTTTGAGTGGGGGGGGGGTTGTTTGGAGGTGGGGGTGTTTGAGTGGGGGGCGGCGGTTTGAGTTGGGGGGTTTTGTTTGGGGGGGGTTGAGTGAGGGGGGTTTGTTTGGGGGGGTTGTTTGGAGGTGGGGGGGTTTTGTTTGGGGGGGGTTTGTTTGGAGGGGTTGTTTGGAGGTGGGGGTGGCGGTTTGAGTGGGGGGGTTTTGTTTGGGGGGGGGTTGTTTGGAGGGGTTGTTTGGAGGTGGGGGGTGGCGGTTTGAGTGGGGGGGTTTTGTTTGGGGGGGTGTTGTTTGGAGATGGGGGTGTTTGAGTGGGGGAGGGTTGTTTGGAGGTGGGGGTGTTTGAGTGGGGGGGGTTGTTTGGAGGTGGGGGTGTTTGAGTGGGGGGGTTGTTTGGAGGTGGGGGTGTTTGAGTGGGGGGGGGTTGTTTGGAGGTGGGGGTGTTTGAGTGGGGGGGGGTTGTTTGGAGGTGGGGGGGTTTGTTTAGGGGGGTGGGTTGTTTGGAGGTGGGGGGTGGCGGTTTGAGTTGGGGGGTTTAGTTTGGGGGGGTTGAGTGATGGGGTTTGTTTGGGGGGGTTGTTTGGAGATGGGGGTGTTTGAGTGGGGGGGGGTTGTTTGGAGGTGGGGGTGTTTGAGTGGGGGGGGTTTGTTTAGGGGGGTGGGTTGTTTGGAAGTGGGGGGTGGCGGTTTGAGTTGGGGGGTTTAGTTTGGGGGGGTTGAGTGATGGGGTTTGTTTGGGGGGGTTGTTTGGAGGTGGGGGGGTTTGAGTGGGGGGGTTTTGTTTGGGGGGGTTGTTTGGAGGTGGGGGGGTTTGAGTGGGGGGGGGTTGTTTGGAGGTGGGGGTGTTTGAGTGGGGGGGGGTTGTTTGGAGGTGGGGGTGTTTGAGTGGGGGGGGTTTGTTTAGGGGGGTGGGTTGTTTGGAAGTGGGGGGTGGCGGTTTGAGTTGGGGGGTTTAGTTTGGGGGGGTTGAGTGATGGGGTTTGTTTGGGGGGGTTGTTTGGAGGTGGGGGGGTTTGAGTGGGGGGGTTTTGTTTGGGGGGGTTGTTTGGAGGTGGGGGGGTTTGAGTGGGGGGCGGCGGTTGTTTCGGGGGGGGGGGGGATCTGGAAAATTCCGGGGAGAACACCCAGTAACATTTAGTGCTGGAGTGACCGGTACAGCTGGGATGGTGGGAGGAGGAGAAAGATATATAACTAGGTAAAGGTTCCTCCACATCAATTCTAAAGAGACGATGTCATGATCTCTTATTACCGACAGATATAAATGATTCAATGATTTTTATTCCCACAGATATTATATAAGATGACAGATTACTGTAAGCGAACATTTGCTCCCAGCAAGGCTGCTGAAGTTTTATCTGTGCAAGAGATCCAGTGTTTGCGCAGAGGGATATTTGTCCAAGAGCGGCTGGCCCGGAGACTCTATCAGCTGGAGAGTAACCTCGCCTCGGTGGAACATTTGGTTGTTTATGTGGCCGATCAGGTGAGGCGGCAAAGGAGGCCCCGGTCTTCTCCTCAGAGCTGCGACTGCTATTGGTGCCAGAACTCGGCTCTGTTCCCGAGCGGAGACGGCTCAATGATCACTGAATCCCCTCACACCAGGAAACACCCAGCACAGTGTTCGACTTAAATCTCCACACTGCTTGGACAGAATAAAATGTAAACAAAGATTCCCTGAATTTTCTCGCTTTATTCCCAGTAAAGGTCACTGTAGATTTGAAAGGTCCAGTTTGGTGATAAGCCCGAAAGGCCTTTCATTGTTTGTTTTACCCGAACAGTAACCAGGAGGCTCCAAGAACGTGCTTAGTGAGGCGGTCTCAGCAGGAGTGAGCATTGAGGACGCGAAACATTGATTTGAGGGAAGGACAGAAATCGGGTCGTGTTCCTACTCCTTATTGCTATTCAGCAATGCCTAGAAAGAACGTGTTTACATACATGTGTGTGAGAGAGAGTGTCTGTGAGAATGTGTGAATGTGAGTGAGAAAGTGTGTGTGAGAATGTGAGAATGTTAGTGAGTGTGTGAATGCGATTGTGTGAATGTGAGTATGTGTGTACCTCAGAAACAGCATTTAGAAAAATGAATTACTATACTATTTGAATATATTCATATTTATCTCACTAATTTATAGCTCAGCTGCGTATCACTGTTAATTTTATAATAAATGAGAAATTGTTGATCCCTCTCAATTGCTATTCTCCCATAGCGTTGCTCACAGTTAGATGGTGGATATTCTGGTTTATTATTGGGGAGAGGCCCAGCAGAAACCATCAGGAGATGACAGGCTTTCTCTTAATTTTGTCAAAAATATTATTTAGTTAATGCAACACCATTGCCGAGACCCCAACATCCAGATCTTGGAGGTTCTCATTGACGAGAAGTTTAACTGGGGTAGCCACATCTACACCATGGCTACAAGAGTAATTCAGAGGCTCGGCATTGTACAACCTTTAGATTATTACCTGACCCCTCAAAGCCTACCCACCATCAATGAAGCTCAAGTCAGGAGTGTGACGGAAAAGTCACCACTCACCTGCAAGGGTGACACCATCTGGGACAAAGCTTGATTGCTGCCCCACCTCTGGATGCAACGTTCCCGCTGTCCACTATCGGTGCAGTATGTACAGTCCGCAGCATGCACTGCAGCAACTCACCCTGCTTACTTCAACAGGTAGGGTGGGAGGAGGCTCGTGTGGAGCATAAACGCCAGTATAGACCTGTTGGGCAGAATGGCCTATTTCTGTGTTGTAAATACTATGTAACACTTCCCAGTTCTATTTATTATTGCAAAGGCCAATAGCATCAATGTCACGGGAACACCATCACCTCCAAGTTTCCCTTCAAGTCACGCATTATCCTGATTTAGACACAAATCACAATTTCTTCATCGTAGCTAGATCAGAATCCTGGAACTCTGTACCTAACAACCATCATCATAGGCAGTCCCTCGAAATCGAGGAAGACTAAAAAACACATGGACTGCAATGGTTCAAGAAGTTAGCTTGCCATCACCTCAGGACAGGTACCACATGTGGTTTTGCCAGTATTCATGAAATGAATCTTAGAATCATTGATTACAGCAAGGAAAGCGGCCATTCGGCCCGTCGAGCCCGTGCCGACTCTCAGCTAGTTCCACTCCCCCGCCCTTTCCCCGTAGCCCTGCAATTTTTTTTCCTTCAGATACTTATCCAACTCCCTTTTGAAAAATAAGCTTGAGTCTGCCTCCACCACCCTCTCAGGCAGTGCATTCCAGATCCTAACCACTCGCTGCATAAAAACGTTTTTTCTTACATCGTCTTTGGTTCTTTTGCCAATCACCTTAAATCTGTGACCCCTGGCTCTCGACCCTTCCATCAATGGGAACAGTTTCTCTCAATCTACCCTGTCCAGACCCCTCATGATTTTGAACACCTCGATCAAATCTCCTCTCAACCTTCTCCGCTCCAAGGAGAACAACCCCAGCTTCTCCAGTCTATCCACGTAACTGAAGTCCCTCATCCCTGGAATCATTCTCTTAAATCTTGGCTAAGACCTTCACATCCTCCCTAAAGTAGTGGTGTGCTAGATTGGACACAATACTCCAGTTGGGGCCAAACCAGTGTTTTATACAGGGGGTCACCATCATTTCCACACTTTTGTACTCTATTCTTTATTCATGAAGCCCAGGATCCCGTAAGCCTATTTAACTGTTTTCTCAACCTGCCCTGCCACTTTCAATTATTTGTGCACACATACCCCTAGGTCTCTCTGTTCATGCAACCCCTTTAGAGTTGTACCCTTTAGTTTATATTGCCTCTCCTCATTCTTTCTACCAAAATGTATCACCTCACATTTTTCTGTTAAATTTCATCTGCCACGTGCCCGTCCATTCCACCAGCCTGTTTATGTTTTCCTGAAGTCTATCACTCTCCTCCTCACTGTTCACTCTACTTCCAAGTTTTGTGTCATCTGCAAATGTTGAAATTGTGCCCTGTACACCCACATGTAAGTCATTAATATATATCAAGAAAAGCAGTGGTCCCAGTATCGACCCCTGGGGAACACCACTGTATCCCTTCCTCCAGTCCGAAAAACAACCGTTCACCACCACTCTCTGTTTCCTGCCACTCAGCCAATCCCGTATCCATGCTGCCACTGTCCCTTACATTCCATGGGCTTCAGCTTTGCTGGCAAGCCTGTTATGTGGCACTTTGTCGAACGCCTTTTGGAAATTCATGTACACCACGTCAACCACATTATCCTCAACAACCCTCCCTGTTACCTCATGAAAAAACTGCATCAAGTTAGTTAAACATGATTTGCCTTTTACAAATCCTGAGTACATATAATAAAAAATGATATTTGAGATTGTGCCAAAATAGGTACTTTTTGCCTGGATTCGCGTTAAACCCAGTCGCGCGTTAAACCCAGTCGCGGGTTCAAAGCCGATTGCAGTTCTGGTCTCGGCACAATATTTATTTCAATACAACGTTGCAAGTTTCTTCAGTGTCAGGCTGGGAGTAGAATTAGCCTGACGTAAAACCATGTCGTGTGTGTACATTACCGACAAATTCCTTTTTAAATTTGAATGGTCAGATATTCAAAATGCAGGCACTCCTGGTGACCCTTTGCTGAGATAGAAAAAAACCCAGGCTTTCTGTAAGAGTCAACTTGGAGCTTCATTGAGAAAATGAACCAGCACATCTGGTGCTGATGAAAGAAAGATCAGTTGGAGTCTCCAGACCTGGATTTATGACCCTGGCAGTGCAGCACTTGGGCGGGGCGGAGGGGTGGGAGTTCTGCTGCGTGATGTCACTGGTCATTGTCACGTCTGCAGAGAACAACAACAATCCTGCACCTGGTTACCACGGAGAAAACCAGGAAATGGTCATGTTGCAAAGTAACACTCGCTGATAGTTAGTCGATTACTGCTGACCAATGGGATGTCCAGAAAGTTGAACCAAGATTTGGAAATGTCACGTGATTGTTACTAGCCAATAAGATTACTAGAATCCACTTGGAATGGGCAAGTGATTGTTATTGGCCAATGAGATTGCTCAAAAGGGATTCTGTAATTTTTAAAATGGTGTACATAATTTGTCGACACAACAAGGCCCCTCGAGATCAATTCTGAAATAAAGGTGGTGGGGAGGGTGAGGCTGTAATGAATGGTCTCGGGTAAACCCAGGGGCAGAGTTTGCCACATGGGCGCCCTGTGCAAAGCTTTGGCTTGGGGACTGGATCTGCCCAGGGCCCCTGACTGTGCGATAGTTTAGTCAAGGAAGGGAAAGATCCCCATGGATAAGTGGAGTCGGTGGGGCTGAGAGCTCGGCCGGCCCGGACTGCTAAATCCTGCCAGTGGTGGCCAGAGAACCCGGACAATTGCACAGTTGCATCACCCAACAGTCGCCCCTGCCTGAACCACCAGCTTCACTTACAGATGTGACACCATGGCTTTGCATTTCCAGCATTCATTCCTGCCCCCTACTCCAGCACATCATGGCTGCACTGTTTACTATCTGCAGGATGTCTATCTATCTATTTCCCAAACCCGTGACCTCTACCACCTAGAAGGACAAGGGCAGCAGGTGCATGGGAACACCACCACCTCCACGTTCCCCTCCGGGTCACACACCATCCCGACTTGGAAATATATCGGCCGTTCCTTCATCGTCGCTGGGTCAAAATCCTGGAACTCCCTAACAGCACTGTGGGAGCACCTTCATCACACGGACTGCAACGGTTCAAGAAGGCGGCTCACCACCACCTTCTCGAGGGGCAATTAGTGATGGGCAATAAATGCCGGCCTTGCCAGCAACGCTCACGTTCCTTTGAAATTCCCAGCATTGTAGTCTTATTTTTAACGCAACCACCAAATGAATTCCTCCTTAAAATCGGATTTTTTCCTGCTGAACAGGGATTATCAAGGAACGTCTCGTGCATTAAAACACACAGTGCACCCACACTAACCACCTTCTTCTTAGGTGGTCCCTCGTATCGAGGATGACTTGCTTCCACGCCAAAAAGGGATGAGTTCACAGGTGTTTCAATAAAGGACCTAATATTCCGGATCCCGAACTACATCCTGAAGGGTGGAAGATGCCTGTGTGTGGATTTTTTTTTTAAAGTGTGGTGGCTGTTGCACACCAGCCACCACACGGGCTTGACAGAGCTAGGTCTGGGTCCAGTGGCAAGGATTAACCAAGACGACTGGAGACCTGCTCTGCTGCACGGACCCAGTGCGCGCACATATCGCAGTGTGGGCTGGGCCCGTGTTGCCCCTGGGCCCTCGGCTCTTCTGGGCCCCGATCATGTCGCTCTGCAAACTCTCGCCGCTCCTTCGGCCTGACCTCACCGCTCCTGCTGTAGCTGCCCACGCTCCAATCACCGACCTGGATTATGGTGATGTCCAATCCAGTCGCTCTCTTCACTGTCCTCCTGCACCAGCTCGTGTGCCGTCATGCTGCTTCCAGCCGTCACTCCTTTTAAGGCCCCGACCTGCCGCAAATGTTCCCTCACTGGCTTAGGCCACAGCTAGAGTACTGCGTGCAGTTCTGGTCAGCACATTACAAGAAAGATGTGGTTGCAGTAGAAAAGGTGCAGAGGAAATTTACGAGGATGTTGCCAGGACTGGAGAATTTTAGCTATGACGAAAGATTGGATAGGCCGGTGTTGTTTTCTTTAGAACAGAGGAGGCTGAGGGGGAGACCTGATTTGAGGTGTATAAAATCATGAGGGGCCTGGATAGAGTGGATAGGAAGGACCAATCTCGCTTAACAGAGGGGTCAACAACCAGGGGTCAGAGATTTAAAGTAATTGTGGGGAGGATTGGAGGGGTTGAGGGGAAATGTTTTCACCCAGAGGGTTGGAGTTTTTTTTTCAAAATGTACTTTATTCATATAAAAATTTGTACAGTACATTCAGAAGCAGTTCAGTACATTTAGCTGCGGTCAGCAATCCCATACACTACATTTGGGTGCTGACGGCAGTTCTGTTCGATACATTTCCTTGCTTTTCGGTTCAAGTACAATTCGATACAATACGGGATACATTGTAGCACATTCAACAAGTTACATTACATGTGTCACTATACAGGGTTGGAGTGTGACAGCCCAAGACCCACTCCGAGCAGTAATGCTGTGTCCCACAGGCACCGAGCTGGAGGGAAGGTTTGTATCGGTCACTTTTTAAAGCAAGACCGAGGGAAGTGACCAGCGGCACCGTGAGATCTCGGTGAGGTTTGTGAGGTGAGGCAGGCGGGATGGTGGCCATGGAATGCGGTGTCCCTCCAGCCCGGGGCCACCTTTGGGACTTCACTCCTGCAGTTGCCTTGGTAACGGCTGCAGCTTCAGCGGCGGTGACATTGAGACCATCAAATCTGCAGCCCGGAGCGGGGGAGGGGGCGAGTTTGAGGATCTGAACGGGGGGGGAGGGGAGGGGGGAGGTGAGGAGGTCCAGGGGCGAGGGATGTTGAGGATCTGGGGGGAGGGGGTTGCAGGCTGATGGGAGGGTGGTGTCCCGGGGAGTCGGGGGGGGGGGAGAGAGTGGGAGCAGGACGGGGATTTGCGGGGGTGGGGGTCCGGGGGATGTTTTGGGGGAGGGTTGTTGAGGATCTGGGCAGGGGGAAAGGGTTGGGGTGTTGAGGATTTGGGGGGAGGGGGTCCTGGGGCCGGGGGAGGGGAATTGTAGAGCCGTGAGGCCAGTGTTGAGGATCTGGGCCTGGGGGAGAGGGTTGGGGTTGAGGATCTGGGGGGAGGGGCTGATGAGGATCTGGGCTCTCTGAGCCGCAGAGATCGGAATCCTTTGAGAAACAATGGTCTTTGCAGCCCATCGCTACTGAACATTCCCCACCTGGCCCCGAATTCCCAGCCCGGCCCACGTGCCCCGAGTTTGTTTTGTTTTATTAAAGAGAGAATGACAGAGGATTGACCGGCCTGTCCACAACCTCCGTTTCATGTCTCATTTGAGAAACTGCCCCTCTGACAGTGCAGCGCTCCCTCAGTACTGCCCCTTCAACAGTGCGGCGCTCCCTCAGTACTGCCCCTCCGACAGTGCGGCGCTCCCTCAGTACTGCCCCTCCGACAGTGCGGCACTCCCTCAGTACTGCCCCTCCAACAGTGCGGCGCTCCCTCAGTACTGCCTCTCCAACAGTGCAGAACTCCCTCAGTACTGCCCCTCTGACAGTGCGGCGCTCCCTCAGTACTGCTCCTCCGACAGTGCGGCGCTCCCTCAGTACTGCCCCTCAGACAGTGCAGCACTCCCTCAGTACTGTCCCTCTTACAGTGCGGCGCTCCCTCAGTACTGCCCCTCCAACAGTGCGGCGCTCCCTCAGTACTGCTCCTCCGACAGTGCGGCGCTCCCTCAGCACTGCACTGGGAGTGTCAGTCTAGATTTTTGTGCTCAATTCCCTGGAGTGGGACTTGAACCCACAACCTTCTGACTCAGAGGCGAGGGTGCCACCCGCTGAGCCGCAGCTATTACAGCTCTGACCTGAGATCTAGGTTGGGCCTTTACGGTCTGCATTGCTCAGATCCACACCAGGCTCTGCTTTTACCGTTTGTTTAGCTTTTGCAACCATGCATGTAAATTTTCTTCATCATACGAAGGATTTAAAATCAGCCGAATGTCAACTGCTGTGTAACCAGCGGGATTGTTTCCCTGACCAGCTTCCTGAGGGTGATTCATATGACAGCAATTTTCAAAACTCTCTCTCCTTCCCCGCTTTATTGAGGCTGCCGAGCCAGGAGGATGTACCTGTCCTGCACACCCTTACCACCTCCCCCTGTATGAGTCAGCACAGGGTCAGCAGGCCAGGCAACCTTGAGGGACATCAGAGCTGTTAATGAACATGCGAGAAGAGGGTTGGCGCGATGACGCAGCCCTGTTTGACCCCGGTCTGGACGTGGATTGGGTCTGTGATGGATCCATTGGTCAGGATCATGGCCTGCATGTCGTTGTGGAGCAGGCGGAGGATGGCGACAAACTTTTGGGGGAAGCCGAAACGGAGGAGAACGCCTCATAGTCCCTCGCGGTTAACAGTGTCAAATGCCTTTATAAGGTCAAAGAAGGCCATGTACAAGGGTTGGTGCTGTTCCCTGCATTTCTCTTGCAGTTGTCGCGCCATAAAGATCATGTCCGTTGATGTCATCATCATAAGCAGTCCCTCGGAATCGAGGAAGACTTGCTTCCACTCTTAACATGAGGTCTTAGGTGGCAGAACAGTCCATTACGAGAACCACAGTCCCTGTCACAGGTGGGACAGATAGTCGTTGAGGGAAAGGGTGGGTGGGGAGTCTGGTTTGCCGCACGCTCCTTCTGCTGCCTGCGCTTGGTTTCTGCATGCTCTCGGCAACGATACTCTAGGAGCTCAGCACCCTCCCGGATGCACTTCCTCCACTTAGGACGGTCTTTGGCCAGGGACTCCCAGGTGTCAGTGGGGATGGTGCACTTTATCAGGGAGGCTTTGAGGGTGTCCTTGTAACGTTTTCTCTGCCCGCCTTTGGCTCGTTTGCCATGGACGAATTCTGAGTAGAGCGCTTGCTTTGGGAGTCTCGTGTCTGGCATGCGAACTATGTGGTCTGCCCAGCAGAGCTGATCAAGTGTGGTCAGTGCTTCAATGCTGGGGATGTTGGTCTGGATGAGGACGCTAATGTTTGTGCGTCTGTCCTCCCAGGGGATTTGCAGGATTTTGTGGAGACATAGACCATATACGTCCATTGATGTAGACCATATACAGTAGACACCTCAAATCACTGGAGAAATACCACCAATAATGTCTCCGCAAGATCCTGCAAATCCCCCGGGAGGACAGATGCACCAACATTAGTGTTCCTGATCAGGCCAACATCCCCAGCATCGAAACACTGACCACACTCGACCAGCTCCGCTGGCAGGCCACATTGTTCGCATGCCCGACACAAGACTCCCAAAACAATCGCTCTATTTGGAACTCCTACACGGCAAGCGACCCCCAGGTGGGTAGAGGAAACGTTTCAAAGACACCCTCAAAGCCTCCCTGATAAAGTGCAACATTCATACCAACACCTGGGAGTCCCTGGCCAAAGACCGCCCTAAATGGAGGAAGAGCATCCGGGAGGGCGCTGAACACCTCGAGTCTCATCGCCGAGAGCATGCAGAAACCAAGCGCAGACAGCGGAAGGAGCGTGCGGCAAACCAGACTCCCTACCCACCCTTTCCTTCAACGAATGACTGTCCCAGCTGTGACAGAGACTGTAATTCCTGTATTGGACTGTGCAGCCACCTGAGAACTCACTTTTGGAGTGGAAGCAAGTCTTCCTTGAGGGACTGCCTATGATGATGATAATGAACACACGCACCTTCTGATTCGGGGGCGGGAATGTAACCACGAATCCAAATCCAGTCCTGCAGAGTGTCAAACGGGAGCCGCTAACCTGATTCTCCGATCTGTGTTTTCATTGAGTGAGACTTAAAACCGACCTCTTTGACCAAGCTTCTGGTCAGCTGGCCTAATATCTCCTTATTTGGCTCGGTGTCAATTTTGGTTTGATACTTACTCCTATGAAGCACCTTGGGACGTTTCACTACGTTAAAGGTGCTATATAAATACAGGTTGTTGTTGTTGACTCTGTGAAAAAATTAACCCAATACCTTAGGAGAAATGAACACTTGATCGTCACACTCACGGTCACACTCACACTCACAAACTCACGTTTGCACTCATGCTCACACACTCACACTCACGCTCACACACACTCACGCATGCTCACATTCACACACTGTCATTCACTCGCACTCACTCACACTCGTTCACTCACTCACACTCAGTCACTCATACTCGCACTCACTCACACACTCACATGTACTCACCCTCACTCACACATACTCACCCTCGCTCATCCTCACTCATCCTCACCCACACACACACACCCACACACTCACCCCCACTCCCCCTCACACACACACACTCTCACACACACACACCCTCACCCACACACACACTCACCCACACACACACCCTCACCCACAACCACGCACACACCCACACAACCACCCACACACACACTTTCTGCCAGCAGGCAAACAGAAGTGGGAGCCCTGGTGTGTACTCCCACCCCCACTACCTAACTCACAAATGATGCCTATTGCAGTAACCCTTCAGCTGCACCGGCAGACTGTGGAATGAAATATATTTAAAATGTATTCATTGCTGCTTTCTGAAGGAATTTTGCATAAAGGTATAGAAGTCTGTGGCTACAGAATAATAGACTCTTTTACTCGTGAATTATACAAGCCAGGCCTATGTCACAGTCGAGTGATTCTCTCCATTCTGTCTCTGTTCATGTTACAAGCTGGGCGATCAGTGTTCTGAGCATAGACAGTGCATCCATTATGCGAGAGCCCTTTCTTCAACATTACACAGAGGGGGCATGGACTCTATCCAAACCTGTCAGCTTGAGGGATAAGGTGCCTTCTTCCCAGCTGTCACAACCCTCTCCTAATGTCACAGGTCAGCCCTGGGCTGTGGCTGTAACCGTTCCCGCTCCCTCGTTCTATAGATTATCTCACACACCAAGTTGAAAATGCAAATAAGAACTTCACTGTAGCCATCTGTAGTTTGGTTGCACATTTTCATTTTAAATTAGATTTGCAGGTACAAAATATTGATGTTTTACAAGATAATGCAATGCACATAATTACTGCTGCGTAACAAAGATGCACAGCTAGTTGAAAGCCTGCGGCTGGAATGTTGCTATCTCAGTGACTGAACACGTCATTCATCCTCAGCCAGAATGGCAAAAGGGGAACAGATTCTTTCACCACCAGCCCTGAGGAGTTCTTCTCATATCTTCCCTGGTAGGACAGTGTGAAGCAGTGGAAGGGTTCGCGGGCTGATGAACAGTCTGACCCTAACCTTCCCTATACCAGCTGATTTTGGGGGGTGGGTGGGGCGAAGGTTACTCCTGTTCAGCGGGAGGATGATCTGGGCTCCCACAGCCCATCATAGGCAGTCCCTCGGAATCGAGGAAGATTTGCTTCCACTTGACTTGAGTCCTTAGGTGGCTGAAGAGTCCAATACGAGAGCCACAGGTCCTGTCACAGGTGGGACCGATAGTCGTTGAGGGAAGGGGAGGGTGGGACAGATTTGCCGCATGCTCCTTCCGCTGCCTGTGCCTGTTTTCTGCATGCTCTCGGTAATGAGACTCAAGTTACTCAGCGCCTTCACGGATGCATTTCCTCCACTTAGGGCGGTCTTTGGCCAGGGACTCCCAGGTGTCGGTGGGGATGTTGTACTTTATCAGGGAGGTTTTGAGGGTGTCCTTGTAACGTTTCCTCTGCCCACCTTTGGCTTGTTTGCCGCGAAGGAGTTCTGAGTGGAGCGCTTGCCTTGGGAGTCTCGTGTCTGGCATGCGGCCAATGTGGCCTGCCCAGCGGAGCTGTTGAAGTGTGGTCAGAGTTAAGAGCTGGTGCCCCCGTCTCTGCTCGTTGTCTGCAGTGGGGTTTGACTCGGAGGCGTCAATGTTCCCGAGCTCCAGCCCTGCACAGTGAGTGCACTGACCTCCAATCCATGCTTTCATACAGTGAGACCCTGCACTGAGAGTGGAGCCTCGAACCAACAACCCAACACCTCAGGAGAAAGGAAAAGAAATGAAACAGAGGGGCAAAGCTAAAGTGAGAGCGGAGCACAGGATTAATAATCAGTCCTCCCTCCCTGCTGGCCAGGTAAAGGAAGCATCCTGTAGGACAGAATTGGAAGGGCTTGTAACAATGACAGTTCAACACCCGGCATTAAATGGGGACAGCAAACTGAAGTGGGTTGGCAGAATTTGAACTTGTAAATGTGACACTACCATTTGCTTTAATTGCTAGCTGTACCTGCATGTTAACTTTCAGTGATTCGTGTACAAGGCCACTCAGGTCCCTCTGAACAAAACACTTCCCAATCTTTCACTATTGAAAAAATACTCTGCTTTTCTACTTTTCCTACCAAAGCGGATAACTTCACATCTCTCACATTATATTCCATTTGCCATGTTCTTGCCCTCTCACTTAGCCTGTCTAAACTTGGATATATTACGTTTGGTCTCCTCATCCAAATCATTGATATAGATTGTGAATAGCTGGGGCTCAATCACTGATCCTTGCGGCACCCCACTAGTTACAGCCTGCCAACCTGAAAATGACCCGATAAATTCCTACTCTGTTTCCTGTCCGTTAACCAACCCTCAATCCATGCTAGAATATTACCCCCAATCCCATGAGCCCTAATTTTATTTAATAACCTCCTGTGTGGCACCTTATCAAAAGCTTTCTGAAAATCTAAATACACCACATCCACTGGTTCCCTCTTATCTGTTCAGCTCGTTACAACCTCAAAAAACTCTAACAGATTTGTCAAACATGATTACCCTTTCATAAATCCGTGTTGACTCTGCCCGATCCTATTATTATTTTCGAAGTGCCCTGTTACCATGTCCTTAATAATAGATTCTAGAATTTTCTCTACTACTGATGGCAGGCTAACCGGTCTGTAGTTCCCCGTTTTCTCTCTCTCTCCTTTCTTAAATAGGGGTTACATTAACTACCTTCCAATCTGCGGGAACCGTTCTAGAATCTATGGAATTTTGGAAGATGACAACCAATGCATCCACTATCTCTGTAGCCAGCTCTTTTAAAACCCTAGGATGTAGGCCATCAGGTCCTGGGGATTTATCAGCTTTCAGTCCCATTAATTTCTGCAGTACTATTTTTTTACGAATACTAATTTATTTCAGTTCCTCATTCTCGTTAGACCCTTGGTTCTCTATTATTTCTGTGAGTTTTTTTTGCATTTTCTTCTGTGAAAACAGACACAAAGTATTTGTTTAATTTCTCTGCCATTCCTTATTCCCCGTTATAATTTCTCCTGTCTCAGCCTGTTAGGGACCCACATTTACATTCTAATATTTTCCTTTTTACATACTTATAGAAGCTTTTGCAGTCTATTTTTATGTCTCTCGCGAGTTTACTCTCATATACTATTTTCCCTTTCTTTCTCAATTTCTTGGTCCTCCTTTGCTGAATTCTAAAATTCTCCCAATCCTCAGGCTTACTGCTCTTTTTGGCAACATTATAAGCCTCTTCCTTTGATCCAATACTATCTTTAACTTCTCTTGTTAGCCACGGTTGGACGACTTTTCCTGTGGTGTTTTTGTGCCTTAAAGGAATGTATATTTGTTGTAAATTATGTATTAATTCTTTAAATGCTAGCCATTGCTTGTCTACCATCACACCATCATCAACAGCCTCGTAAATATCCTCTGTATCCTCTCGAATGCAATCACATCTTTCCTGTAATGTGGTGACTTGAACTGTACGCAGTACTCTAGCTGTGGCCTAACTAGTGTTTTATACAGTTCAAGCATAACCTCCCTGCTCTTATATTCTATGCCTCAGCTAATAAAGGCAAGTATCCCTTCTTAACCACATTATCTACCTGTCCTGCTTACCTTCAGGGATCTGTGGACACACACTTTAATGTCCTTTTATTCCTCCACACTTCTCAGGATCCTACTATTTATTGTGCATTCCCTCACCTTGTTAACTCTCCCCAAATGTATTACCTCGCTCTTCTCCAGATTGAATTCCATTTGCCATTTTTCTGCCCACCTGACCAGTCCATTGATATCTTCCTGTAGTCTATAGCTTTCTTCCTCACTATCAACCAACTGGCCAATTGTTGTATCATCTGCAGACTTCTTAATCACATCCCCAACATTGGAGCCTAAATCAGTGATTTGTAACACAAAAAGCAAGGGACCCAGTACTGAGGAGACATCCTTAACCTAAGCACATACTGCAGGTCAGCTAACTCAGAGCCAGCCTGGGATCCTCCTGCTTTGGGTGGATCAGTTTGATACCAGGTATTGCTTTTACTGTCTGAGGCAAAGGGGATGGGTGGCTTAGTCCAAGGCTTTATTAGAGCCTTGACATAACCCCAATTACATGACTCTTATGTCACAAAGGACCATTGAAAATGGGGGTGGGATGCAAGGGACCCAATCAGATTTTGGTATTGATGAGGGACAGGGAACACAATATAATGATGGAGCATCACAAATAGCACTTGTTACCTCATAATTCACCACTGCTTGTACTGCGATCACCAGAGCTTTTTCAGTCACTTTGTGTGATCATACTCATGCAGCACACTCATTTGCTGCTTGCTGTTCCTCTAGATTTCAATGGCCGCATTGCTTTCCGAGTTCTTTTCTTCCAGACGGGGCACTCATCCTGACCAGTGTGAAAATACTGGATGCCGAGCCTGGCAACGGGTTCGGACGGAAACCATCCCGAATGATTTCACCAGCACATCCTCCAAATCCTGGTGTACATCCCACTCATCACAGGAAACCGATTTGAGCTTTATCCTTGATCATTTCCTCGCCAGAGCCTTTCTGGTCGCCTGCATAATCGTCTTGATATGTTTCTTCATTAACTTTATAAAGAAACGTAGGGTGCAGACCATGTTAATGGTTAGTTATAGTGTTAAAGAAGCATGCAATATATTTAACAAATAGCTATGTTATGTAGACAGTAAAATATTGGGTAATGGTATTTCAGGTAAGAGTTTATATATTTAGCATTCCTTTATATAGATTATTTATATAGATTACTGCCATGTTGTTGCATTCAGAGGGTCACAGTCAGATATAGTCTTCAGCTGGAGTGAGGCTGGAGAATGCACAAACATTATTTGGCCCTATCTTAAAGCCATACAATGTCTTTATTGTTGCAATGTTAGAAGTTCCTATGTCCAGATATATAATGGATGCTGCCCAAGGGAACCTGTTGTGCTGTAATTACCCCTTTCTGCCAGTAGTGGTGCTGGTGGGAGGCTGTAATTAGATTGTGACAAGTTTACATCGATTTTTACTGGGCCAGAAATTGCAGTCGGAGACTTTCTGCAGGCAGATGCCTCCGATCAAATTTTTTTTTTAATGAAAGTACCTGGTGGTCCTGGAGGAACGAACACTTCGGCTCCAAGGCCTAGATGCACAGCCAGCACAGAGGCCCACTTATCCCAGGAGCGTACGGGCATCCTGGAATCACATGGGCCCGGACCACCAATGAACATGGTGAGTTCCGTTTGTACGGAGCTCCCATTACTATCAATGAGAATACGCCCCCCGCCCCCCAAAACACAGAAACACAAGACATAAATTTGAAAAACATCTCACATATGTAAAATTAATTGAAATTGAATTAAATTAAATGCTTTAGAAAAAAATATATTTTTTGAATTTTTAAAAAATATGTTTTAATTGGGTTAAAAATAAATTTACCTTAATGGACAGGATTTTTTAAATATAAAAATTAGTGATAAAATTAAAATTTTCTATCTTTTAAAACTCTTACACTTAGGCCTGCTTTTACCAGGCGTAAGAGTTTTAAGGACATTTGCTGGGCAAGAGTTGGGAAAATAGCCCATATCTCCACCCGCGAAGACCCTTCTCCCGGGAATGCGTGCGATCTCTCAACATCGCAGCCACAATTACAATTTAAATTTTAGTTTGTGTGTGAAAGCACATAGAGTACAAAACTATTATTGTGATATGTTCTGACTTTGTGTGGTGCTTAAAACAGGGTTCATTTTATTTAGTTTCACAGAAATGGTCCTGTGCAATTAGCAGAGATGCATTTAAGGGGAAGCTGGATAAACACATGCAGGAGAAAGGAATAGAGGGATATGTTGATGGGGTGAGATGAAGAGAGGTGGGAGGAGGCTGGTGTGGAGCATAAACACTGGCACAGACCAGGTGGGCCAAATGGCCTGTTTCTGTGCTGTACATTCTACGTAATTCTGTGTAATTTAGTAACATAGCCCGGCTGATAATACAGAGGAAAGTGTGATAGTGACAGACTGCATAAATTCCTCACTTCTATTTATTTGTTTGCCCGTTTTCTCCCCTCTCCTTCTGAAGGCGTCGGCCATTGTTGGGGGAAGGTTGCACATGAACCAGCTCTTCACCCAAATGGTCATCCTTCATCTGTGAGCCTAAAGATGATCTACAGGCTTATTCAATCCTGGAGGGCATCTTAGTTGATCCAATTGTCCCCTGATGTCCATGCACCCCCTTTCAGCAGGGGATCGCTGAATGACAGTCAAGACCAATGTGAAATCAACAAGGGAGAAGGCTATCTTAGATCTGGTACTGTGTAATGAGACATGGTTAATAAATGATCTCATGGTAAAGGATCTTCTAGGAAAGAGAGATCATTGCATGGTTGAATTTCAAATTCAGTTGGAGGGTGAGAAAGTTGGGCCTCAAACCAGTGTCCTAAGCTTAAATAAAGGCGATTACAAAGCTAGGCGGGCAGAGTTGGCTAAAGTGGACTGGAAAAATAGATTATAGTGTAAGATAGTTGATGAGCAGTGGCAGACATTTAAGGAGATATTTCATAACTCTCAACAAAAATATATTCCAGTGAGAAGGTAAGACTTTAAGAGAAGGGAGAACCATCCATGGCTAACTAAGGAAGTAAAGAATGGTATCAAATTAAAAACAAGGGCATTCAATGTTGCCAAGATTAGTGGGAGACCAGAGGATTGGGAAATTTTTTTAAACCAGCAAAGGACGACTAAAAAAAAATAAAGAGCAAGAAATATAAAAACAGATAGTAAGAGCTTCTACAGGTATATAAAAAGGGAAGAGAGTAACTAAAGTAAACGTTGGTCCCTTTGAGGATGAGACTGGAGAATTAATAATGGGGAACAGGGAAATGGCAGAGACTTTGAACAAATATTTTGTATCGGTTTTCAAGGTAGAAGACACTAAAAACATCCCAATAATAGATTATCAAGGGGCTATATAGGGAGGGGGGAGCTTAAAACAATCACTATCACTAAAGAAAAAATACTCGATAAAATAATGGGACTAAAGGTGGACAAGTCCCCTGGACCTGATGGCCTGCATCCCAGGGTCTTAAAAGAAGTGGCTACAGAGATAGTGGATGCATTGGTTGCAATCTACCAAAATTCCCTGGATTCTGGAGCGGTCCCAGTAGATTGGAAAACTGCAAATGTAATGCCCCTATTTAAGAAAGGATAGACAGAAAGCAGGAAACTATAGATCAGTTAGCCTAACATCTGTCATTGGGAAAATGCTGGAGTCCATTATTAAGGAAGCAGTAGCAGGACATTTGGAAAAGCATAATACAGTCAAGCAGAGTCAACATGGTTTTATGAAAGGAAAATCATGTTTGACAAATTTGATGGAGTTCTTTGAGGATGTAACAAGCAGGGAGTGGGGCACTTGTATAATTTGTGTTTTTAGTGCCCTCAAAAAAAACAAGGGGGCACTTGAAAAGTTTTTGGAATGTGAACCCTCCCCCCTTTAATCAGGGGGCATTTGATTAATGTTTACAACTAAAATAGTTGTAACAAGCAGGGTGGATTGAGGAGAACATGTGGATGTGGTGTATTTGGATTTCCAGAAGGTATTCGATAAGGTGCCACATAAAAGGTTACTACACAAGATAAGAGCTCACGGGGTTGGGGGTAATATATTAGCATGGATAGAGGATTGGCTAACTAACAGAAAACAGAGAATCAGGATAAATGGGTCATTTTCCGGTTGGCAAACGGTAACTAATGGGATGCCGCAGGGATCGGTGCTGGGGCCTCAACTATTTACAATCTATATTAATGACTTGGATGAAGGGACATAGTGTAATGTAGCCAAGTTTGCTGATGATACAAAGATGGGTGGGAAAGCGTGTTGTGAGGAGAACATAAAAAAATCTGCAAAGGGATATAGACAGGCTAAGTGATTGGGCAAACATTTGGCAGATGGAGTATAATGTGGAAAAATGTGAGGTTATCCACTTTGGCAGGAAAAAGAAAAAAGAAAACTTTTATTTTAATGGAGAGAGATTACAAAATGCTACAGTACAGAGAGACCGGGGGTCCTTGAGCATAAAACACAAAGTTAGTTTGCAACAACAAGTAATCAGGAAGGCAAATGGAATGTTGGCCTTTATTGCAAGGGGGATAGAGTATAAAAGCAGGGAAGTCCTGCTACAACTGTACAGGGTAGTGGTGAGGCCACACCTAGAGTACTGTGGACAGTTTTGGTCTCCTTATTTAAGGAAGGGTATACTTGCATTGGAGGCAGTTCAGAGAAGGTTCATTAGGTTGATTTCTGAGATGAAGGGGTTGACTTATGAAGAAAGGTTGAGCAGGTTGGGCCGATACTCATTGGAGTTTAGAAGAATGAGAGATGATCTTATTGAAACATATAAGATACTGAGGGAGCTTGACAAGGTAGATGCAGAGAGGATGTTTCCCCTTGTGAGGGAATCTAGAACGAGGAGGCATAGTTTAAGAATAAGGGATCGTCCATTTAGAACTGAGATGAGTAAAAATTTCTTCTCTGAGTGTCATAAATCTGAGGAATTCTCTGCCCCAGAGAGCCGTGGAGGCTGGTTCATTAAATATATTTAAGATGGAGATAGACAGATTTTTGAGTGATAAGGGAATAAAGGGTTATGGGGAGCTGAGCCTAAGATCAGATCAGCCATAATCTCATTGAATGGCGGAGCAGGCTCGAGGGGCCAAATGGTGGAGCAGGCTCGAGGGGCCAAATAGCCTACTCCTGCTCCTATTTCTTATGTTGTTATGATCTTAACCCTGGCTGGGTCTCCCCCAAGGGTCACCGAGACCAGCGGTGGTGCCACAACTGGTGGCCTGCAGGCGGGATTGGACAGGTTAGATGCAGGAAGAATGTTCCCAATGTTGGCGAAGTCCAGAACCAGGGGTCACAGTCTAAGGATAAGGGGTAAGCCATTTAGGACCGAGATGGGGAGAAACTTCTTCACTCAGTGAATTGTGAACCTGTGGAATTCTCTACCACAGAAAGTTGTTGAGGCCAGTTCGTTAGATATATTCAAAAGGGAGTTAGATGTGGCTAGATACGGCTAAAGGGATCAAGGGGTCTGGAGAGAAAGCAGGAATGGGGTACTGAAGTTGCATGTTCAGCCATGAACTCATTGAATGGCGGTGCAGGCTCGAAGGGCCGAATGGCCGACTCCTGCACCTATTTTCTATGTTTCTATGATGAGCCGAGACACGATGGTGAACTCTGGTTTTTAGACTCACTGTGGGGGAGCCCCTTACACGGGTTGTGTATATCATCAGCTTGAATTGCACTACAGGTTTTTTTGCTACTGACACAGCGTGTCCTTCAGTCAGGAGAGGTCAGTTGGCTTTGGGCGGATTCCTCTGTCGTCTGTCAGACAGATTCCTGATTGTGCTCCACGGGCAGGCTCTCTGTTAACAATCGCTGTGTCTGTTGCAGAAAATGTGGGAGAAATATGCGTGCATTCTGAAAATAGAATCCGTGCCCGACAAAAAATCTTTGAGAAATGAGAAGAAAAGGAAAGAAATCAAGCGCTTCCGCCGAGGGTTGGCCATCCAGGAGAAGATCATGAAGAAACTTCAGCAGATGGAGATTAAAATCCGAGACATGGAAGATATGATTATGAAATTTGCGAAGAAGATGACTCGCCGAGTAACAGGCTCGGAGTGCACCAGCCGTTCCTCCAGCTGTGTTTGTTCACAATGTCAAACTCCCAGTGCCTTTAGCACCGAGCTGGACTCTCACCGCACAGTGTGACTACACCCCTCACTCACAACTCACTCCCCAGACTAAACCTCACCGTCTACATACCCGACAATGTGTTGTACTGTCACAGTAAAGAGATTCATGTTTGCAAAATGTCCTCTCTTGTTTGTCCATTGACTTTGGTTCTCTGACCACTCAGTTCCCCAAACCCCCTTTTACGTTTTTCAAGCGTGTTCTCCCATTCTGTCTTGAAAGTGCCGGGCTCTGACTGGCGCACACACATTGCTCGAATCAAACGGCACAAAAAAACCATTCGGCCCATTGTGACTGTGTTGGCGATCCGATTAGTCCCCCTCCCCTTCTCTTCCCCCATAGCCCTGCAATCTTTCCCCTTCATACAGTTATCCAATTTTCTTTTGAAACTTACTGTTGAATCTGCTTCAATCGCTCCTTCAGGCAGCGGGTTCCAGATCACAACTCGCTAGGTAAGAAAAAGAAATCTCTTCATCTCCCCTCTTGATTGCCAATTCCTTTAAATCTGTGTCCTCTGGTGAAACCGTTTGTCCCTACTTACTCTATCAAAAGCCCTCATCATTTTCAACACCTCCATTACCTCTCTCCATAACCTTCTTTGCTCTAAGGAGAACAATCCCAGCTTCTTTAGCCTCTCCAAATAACTAAAGTCCCTCCTCCCTGGTATTAGTCTGATAAGCCATAACATCAGCTGTGGCTCAGTGGGTTGTACATCACCTCTGGGTCAGAAGGTTGTGGGTTCAAGTCCCACTCCAGAGACTTGAGCACAAAAATCCAGGCTGACACTCTGGTGTAGTGCTGCACTATTGGAGGGGAAATAGTGAGGAAGAGGGGCAGTACTGAGGAAACGCTGCACTGTCGGAGGGGCAGTACTGAGGGAGTGCTGCATTGTCTGAGGGGCAATACTGAGGAAACGCTGCACTGTCTGAGGGGCAGTACTGAGGGAGTGCTGCATTGTCTGAGGGGCAATACTGAGGAAACGCTGCATTGTCTGAGGGGCAATACTGAGGACATGCTACACTGTTGGAGGGCAGTACTGAGGAAACGCTGCACTGTCGGAGGGCAGTACTGAGGGAGTGCTTCACTGTCTGAGGGGCAGTACTGAGGGAGCCTGCACTGTCAGAGGGGCAGTACTGAGGGAGTGCTGCACTGTCGGAGGGGCAGTACTGAGGAAACGCTGCACTGTCTGAGGGGCAGTACTGAGGGAGTGCTGCACTGTCAGAGGGGCAGTACTGAGGGAGTGCTGCACTGTCTGAGGGGCAATACTGAGGAAATGCTGCACTCTCGGAGGGCAGTACTGAGGGAGTGCTGCATTGTCTGAGGGGCAGTACTGAGGGAGTGCTTCACTGTCTGAGGGGCAGTACTGAGGGAGTGCTGCACTGTCAGAGGGGCAGTACTGAGGGAGTGCTGCATTGTCTGAGGGGCAATACTGAGGACATGCTACACTGTCGGAGGGCAGTACTGAGGGAGTGCTGCATTGTCTGAGGGGCAGTACTGAGGGAGTGCTTCACTGTCTGAGGGGCAGTACTGAGGGAGTGCTGCACTGTCGGAGGGGCAGTACTGAGGGAGTGCTGCACTGTCTGAGGGCAGTACTGAGGGAGTGCTTCACTGTCTGAGGGGCAGTACTGAGGGAGTGCTGCATTGTCTGAGGGGCAGTACTGAGGGAGTGCTTCACTGTCTGAGGGGCAGTACTGAGGGAGCCTGCACTGTCAGAGGTGCTGTTTTTCAGATGCGACATTAAATCGAGGCCCTGTCTGAATATTTTTATCCCTCAATCAACATCACTAAAATAGATAATTATCACATTGTTGTTTGTGGGAGCTTGCTGTGCGCAAATTGGCTGCTGCGTTTCCCACATTACAACAGTGACTACACTCCAAGAAAACTATAAAGTGCTTTGGGATGTCCTGAGGTAGTGAAAGGTGCTATATAAATGCAAGTCTTTCTTAAAGTCATACATTCTGTCCATATTTGTATATGATATTATGATTTTATATTATTTATAGTTAACTCGCAAAACTTACAGCCGAGAAATTGAGTTGCTTGAAGCACAACGATTTTCGACAGTGCAGGCGGAGGAGCTAGCGCCATCAGTGACAGGAGGGTGCAATTACAGCATGACCAGTTTAGAACATAAGAACATAAGAAATAGGAGCAGGAGTCGGCCATACGGCCCCTCGAGCCTGCTCCGCCATTTAATAAGGTCATGGCTGATCCGATCATGGACTCGGGTCCCCTTCCCTGCTCGTTCCCCATAACTCTTTATTCCCTTATCGGTTAGGAAACTGTCTATTTCTGTCTTAAATTTATTCAATGACCCAGCTTCCACAGATTTACAACCCTCTGTTTACATAGACAGGTTCCATGATTAATTTGGAGATAAGAATTTATAATGGGAACAGTTGACACAAAAGCACGACAAAAGGAAGTGATGCTTTGCAGACAGGAAGCGCACACCTGTATGCAGGAAGGTTCCATCTTCAGCACCCGGTCTGCAGTACCCGATCTGAGTTAGCTGGATTTACCTGGGATGGTGGCAGGGATGCTGCAAATGGTCTTGTCATTCCTGAGATCAAGAAAGGAAATGAGCAGGGATTTCTGCTCCTCGCTGCTATTCAGCAACACCTCCTGGAAATGTGTGGCTAGGGAATGATCATACTCAGCTGTGAAGGTTATACACGTGACTGCAAGGAACTGCATGGCTTCCTGCACCCACGGAAAGAGTCAATACCTTCAGGAGAGGGGCAGAAGGGGGAATTTTGAACAACAAATATGTGGGGGAGAATGTGCTGAGAATGAACTCTCAACACTATTTAATTTTTGAACTAATGAATCTCTTTAGTTACTTTTCCTTTCCCCGGAAAATCTGTCTAAATCGGGAAACCTGCCCCAAGATAGATGATCGAGACAAGTGTCAGACAGGATTACAATCCAAACTATAGTCTGTACTGGGAAAGTTTAATATTTTCAATCCAAAAGTTACTCAAGTCAAGCATGGCTACTCTGTAAACTGTGAAGGACAGTCACCTAAAACTAGCACAGCGAATTGTAGAGATGGCTTCAGACAAAAACCTCTCAATGGGAAGGCCTCCATTATACAGCAAGCAGCCCTCTGATCCTGCCATTCCCCTTTATTGTGGAACATGTTCAAACTGATTGAGTGCTGGTGTCAATGTGACATTTAAATATCATTTTGAGCAGTTAGCTTGGTATCCATCATCCCTGACAACTGATTCTTTCACCTATGTATGCCCAATTAGTGTGTTTAAAATGTGTTTTCTTACTGTAATGATAATAATAGAATCATAGGGATGTCCGAACTCTTGTCTCAGTTGTCTGGTCCGTGTGATCCGAAGACTATATACAGTAAACTAGGATTGTCCAACTCAAGCACGTTGGCTAAACAACAAAGAATTAGCACAGACGTGGCCCAGGTCAATCTGTGACACATCGAACCAGTGAGGCCTGTCACCCATCAAACACAGTCAGCAGGGGTGCTCAGAGCCCGATGGATGTGAAAAGAAGAAAGAACAAACCAACCAGTCCATCACACCCACCTCCTTCACACGGTGCAGCCACGCACCCCATTTACTGCCTCTCAGTCCCTCATCTCACAATCCCCAGGGAGAGGCAAAAGATGACCTCCTTGCTCAGCAACTTGTGTTGTTCCCATTGAAGGACTGTAGTGACTCTGCACTCACTGCAAGTCTCAGCAATCTATCCCAGAGGCCGATGGGTCACTGTAAGAAGAATTACGTTTTAACATCTGAACTATCTGCTTGCCTTCGCATTTTATACGCATGCTTCCTAGTTCTCCCATCATTATCCAATTTAAATAACCTATCCAAACCTTGTCCATGATGTAGTTACGGTTAATAAGTGAATAATGTACGACCAGAGGAAGAATGAATTCAGGGCCAATGAATTATCTTCGCATCATGCAAAGCCCCACAAACAACACAGGAGATGTCTCTGTTTTTGGGAGGGATGGCCATGGGGAAATAATGATTAGCAGTATGGGATGGTTTATATCCACCTGAATGGGTAGGTGAGGCTGCAGTAAACATCACATCCAAAAGATGGCATCTCCAACGGTGGAGCCAGTATTACACGCAAATATCTGCCTGGATTATGTGGAACTTGAATCCATAACCTTCTAATTCAGAGGTGAAAGTGCCACTAACTCAGTGAAGGTGACACTAGAGTATCAGGCCTGACACTGATCACGTCTGTCAGTGCCAGCGAAGGTGACTGCTGAACTCATTATCTATGATGTTGGCACCTTTCCACCAACTGTAGGACCTTGGAGACTAATTAGTCAGCAATATCCAGTCATTTCTCTAGTCTCGGTTGAATTGCTGGATTGCTTTCCAACACCCTTGTAGCAGGCACAGAAAGTGTAAAAGACAATGTAATCAGCCAGTGCTGATTCTACCTGTATCTCAGGCTCCGTTGGTTGGACCCAAACACCATCTATACATTTCTGAAGAAGATACGCAGCTTATGGGAGTGGCTTACTTCTGTTAATATGTAAACAGTGTGTGATGCCAAGTATAAAATGATGGCTGACTGTGCCAGGTACCCTTGGAGCAGACTCAATTTATTCATCCATGCCAAACTCTGGACTTGGCAAGAGGTTTAGGAAAGAATGAACTGACAAAGGGCTGCTAGCTGAGATATTAGCACATGGGCCTCTGTGTGTCAGCTCAGTGTCATGCTAATCTCACCCCACACAACATCAAAATGAGCACAGTGAAATCTTCGCTGAAAGTCATAGAATAACAACAACAACTTGTATTTATATAGTGCCTTTAACGTCGTAAAACTTCCCACGGTGCTTCACAGGAGTGTCAGGAAACAAAAGTTGACAGCCAGCCCCATAAGAAGAAATGAGGGCAGGTGACCAGAAGCTTGATTAAAGAGGTAGGTTTTAAAGAGCATCGTATAATGGTTGTCTTACTCTCCTCCTGAAGGAAACTCGAAGAAAACAACATTAAACACAACATGGATAGCCAAACAGGACTAAAAACAACTAACTCCTCACTGGATTCCAGAGCAAGTTCTGAGAGTGAATCTGAAACTACTCAGATCTCTTTGTTTGTGATGGCTGGTGTAATGTATCTGCTTCATAGGTCCTTTGCTCAATAATCCATAGCAACACATTGCTATTAAGAACTAGTTGATTTATTAGAAAAAGCTTTAACAATCACACTACACATTACCGGTTCATCTACCAGGCTTACAACCACCTGCCTCATCGTGGATCCCCCGAACCCAACTGGCTGGGGTTTTATTGAATCACATGAACATCACGTGACTGGCTAAGCCACTCACAACTCAACAGCTCGACAACTATTTTTGTAAAACAAAAGTTCAAGTGCCCCTTATTAAAGGGGCACTAAAACCGACAAATGAAACAAATATACTTTTAACAATAATGCTACAAATTAAAATTTGGTTACCGGGCGTGATGATGCACTCCAGTCCCTCCGGTGCCCACCTCTCGCTGAAGGCCACGAGCGTACCGGTGGATACTGCGTGCTCCATCTCCAGGGACACCCTGGCTCGGATGTTACCGCGGAAGAGAGGTAGGCAGTCGGGCTGAACGACCCCCTCGACCGCCCACTACCTGGACCGGTTAATGGCCACCTTGGCCATGCCCAGGAGCAGTCCTACGAGGAGGCCTTCCGACCTGCCCGCTCCCCTCCGCACAGGGTGCCCAAAGATCAGGTGCGTGGGACTGAAGTGCAACCAGAATTTGAGGAGCAGCCCCTTCAAATATTGAAAGACGGGCTGCAACCCCACACATTTGACACACACATGGAACACGGACTCCTCTAGACTGCTCCGTGCGACACCCTCCAGGCCAAGTCTCAACAGCTCAACAAACCTATGAGCATGCTCACAGGTGCATACATTACAGGTGGTCTTTGCAACATCTGGCTCCTGACCATGAGGAGGGTCGGATTAGACAGTTGGCTTCTGGAAAGCCAAAGGTGAATATTCTCCTATTTGTTTTTCCTGCATAGGTTGAACACTGAGAAAAAGGATAACTTCCTGGGAGTTGTGCCTGGCGTGTTGCAAACCTGCACTGACAGAGATTGTCAGCGTCTCACTTGTTCCATTGCCTCCCCATGAAGACTTGTCGCAACGGAATGCACAGATGAGCACCTTGATTCCATTCAGACTTTGTTTGAGGGGAATTTGGTATTTCTGGGTGACCCCGAGGGTAACTTCCTCCATTCGCTTCCCACCTTCTCTATCTCACGCAGGCACATGTCATCCATCAGATAATATAAGAGGAGAAGGATTTTACATAAATACCTTAACAATACACATTTGCCAGGACTTATCACTTTGGATGTAATTCATGTCTAATTTATTTGTGACATCAAGGACTTACTATGTTACAGGGACACCCTGAAAGCCTCTTAGAAAAAGTGCAACATCTCCACTGACACCTGAGAGTTCCTGGCCAAAGACCGCCCTAACTGGAGGAAGTGCATCTGGGAGGGCGCTGAGCACCTCGAGTCTCATCACCGAGAGCATGCAGAAATCAAGCGCAGGCAGCGGAAGGAGCGTGCGACAAACCAGACTCCCCACCCACCCTTTCCTTCAATGATTATCTGTCCCACCTGTGACAGGGACTGTGGTTCTCGTATTGGACTGTTCAGCCACCTAAGGACTCATTTTAAGAGTGGAAGCAAGTCTTCCTCGATTCCGAGGGACTGCCTATGATGATGATGTCGGGAACCATCAAGGCTCGTGTGCAAAATGTCTGATGCTCTCTGATGGGGTTGCTGTGATACAGAACCCTGACGTTGGGGATGTTCCTCTGAGTTACCCAATCCCTCCTGCCAATTAGGTTGTTTCACTAAGGTTCTTCCAGTGCCTTAATCCTTCATCCCAATAATGATTTCCCAATGGACATGGAGTGAGAAAACTGCCCAGATGGTATCTCTGGGAATGGGGGACATACTACAACCCCTCCCTCACAAATTTAACTTCATTTATCCAGCAGTTAGATCCTGGAACCGCTGTCTAGCATTTCCTTATGGTGCTTAGTGCTCTCCTTAACTGGACACACAATGTTCTCCCACAGCAGAGCTTTTCCCTCCTTACTTTCCTTCTGTGACAGTTCTGGAACCAGCCACGGTGCTGCTTAATGTAATTAATGAAAAGTTACACCTTGTGAACATTTTCATCTACACATTTATTTAAAGGTTAAATATTTAAGCTGTTTCGGTTCTAGCATTACTGAGTACATGGTTCAAGGGGGGTGAATTGTGCAGCAACATTATTGAATCAACTGTGGCTTGCATCTCTCGCCTCCGAATCAGAAGGTCATAGGTCAAGCCTCGCTCCAGGAACTTGAGCACATAATCTAAACTGACGCTTCAGTGCAATACTGAGGGGCACTACATCGTCGGAGGTGCCGTCCTTCGGAGGAGACGTTAAACCGAGGTTGCATCTGTCCGCTCAGGTGAACATAAAAGATCCCATGGCACTATTTGAAGAAGAGCAGGGGAGTTATCCCCGGTGTCCTGGGCAATATTTATCCCTCAATCAACAGCACCAAAAAGCAAATTATCTGATCATTATCACATTGCTGTTTGTGGGACCTTGTTGAGTGTAAATTGGCTGTTACGTTTCCTACATTGCAACAGTGACTACACTTTAAAAGTACTTCATTGGCTGTAAAGTGTATGTGGATGACCAGAGGCCATGAAATTCTTAAATAAAAATTGTCTTCCCCGATTTGCTGCAGCATTGAACAGCTCAGAAAGATCCTGATTCAATCCCTGGACGGTGCCGAGTTAATCAATCGGGGACGTGAAGTGCTGCGACAATTGACTTTGATGTTCAGAGGCTGGAGAATCAGTCGGTCCTCCTGCTATTGATTTATCCAGTGACCCTGCAGAGAATTGTGCAGGTGTGGGGAGGGGAGAGGAGAGGAGAGGAGAGGCTGTGATATTCCCCATCCCCCCACCAATTCTATTCACATGTGCAGGACAGCCGCTTCGTCAACACACTGGGAGACACCAGCTCGTGCCCTTGATGTGCTATTTCAGTCACCACCTTTAGCAAAGGATAGAATAAATAGTAAATGCAAAGTTATAACAAAATATCAGCACGATTTTAGATATTTTAATAAGATTGTCTCAAACAATATAACCAGCGTAAAATCAATGATAAATGGCATACCTGCAATATTTGTCTATCTATGATGCATTAAGAATTGTACATCTATGCTCACTTCCTGTGTCAACCTTGCCATTATAAATTCCTGTGTCTATATTTATAAAAGAACCTGCCTCCGGAAACGTGTCCCACTGTGATTACACCCTCCCACCAGTCATGGTGCTACAGCACTTCAGTTTAACATCCCCTCGATCCTCAACCAATCCTCCAACTAACTCTACTCTGCTTCCCAAAGTGTTATATAATGACAGACTGTATGGCTTTCAAATAGGGGCTGAATTACATCTGTGTGCCCTGCTCTAATTATCCTCTGCCCTCTGACCTTTCACCTGAACACGCATCTTCACTCCCAGTGTGTATTGCCGCGTGGGATCACCTGGTCACATGTATCAGTCTTGCACATGGCGGCAATTCCCTTGTCACACTTACTTCCTGCAACATTGTCCCATCACGCTTTGCCCATCACAGCCCTACTGTTATAAACAGTATCCTCGGACTCACCATGGGCTCAAGTCCCACTCCAGGGAGTTGAGCACAACAATCTAGGCTGACACTCCCAGTGCAGTGCTGAGGGAGTGCTGCACTGTCGGAGGTGCCGTCTTCCAGGTGAGACGTTAAACCGAGGCCCCGTCTGCTCTCTCAGGTGGACGTAAAAGATCCCGTGGCACTATTTTGAAGACGAGCAGGGGAGTTATCCCCGGTGTCCTGTCCAATATTTATACTTCAATCAACATAACAATAAACAGATTATCTGGCATTATCATAGAAACATAGCAACATAGAAAATAGGTGCAGGAGTAGGCCATTCGGCCCTTTGAGCCTGCACCACCATTCAATGCGTTCATGGCTGAACATGCAACTTCAGTACCCCATTCCTACTTTCTCGCCATACCCCTTGATCCCCCTAGTAACAGAAACATAGATGTTGTTTGTGGGAGCTTGCTGTGCACAAGTTGGCTGCCGCATTCCCAACATTGCAACAGTGACTACACTCCAGGCCGGGTCCAAGACCACCCCAACCTCTGCCGTCGAGCTACAGTACACGGATGACGCCTGCGTCTACGCACATACAGAGGTTGAACTCTAGGACACAGTCGACGTATTTACTGAGGCGTACGAAAGCATGGGCCTTACACTAAACATCCGTAAGACAAAGGTCCTCCACCAGCCTGTCCTCACTGCACAGCACTGCCCTCCAGTCATCAAGATCCACGACACAGCCCTGGACACCGTGGATCACTTCCCACATCTTGGGAGCCTCCTATCAACAAGAGCAGGCATCGACGACGAGATCCAACACCGCCTCCAGTGCGCCAGTGCAGTCTTTGGCCGCCAGAGGAAAAGAGTGTTTGAAGATCAATCCCTCAAAACTGCCACTAAGCTCATGATCTACAGAACTGCAGTAATACCTGCCCTCCTGTATGGCTCAGAGACACCTCAAGTTGCTGGAGAAATATCACCAACGATGTCTCTGCAAGATCCTACAAATCCCCTGGGAGGACAGATGCACCAACATCAGCGTCCTCATTCAGGCTAACATCCCCAGCATTGAAGCACTGACCACACTCGATCAGCTCCGCTGGGCAGGCCACATCGTTCGCATGCCAGACACGAGACTCCCAAAGCAAGTGCTCTACTCGGAGCTCCTTCACGGCAAATGAGCCAAAGGTGGGGCAGAGGAAACGTTACAAGGACACCCTCAAAGCCTCCCTGATAAAGTGCAACATCCCCACTGACACCTGGGAGTCCCTGGCCAAAGACCGCCCTCAGTGGAGGAATTGCATCCGGGAGGGCGCTGAGCACCTCGAGTCTCATCGCCGAGAACATGCAGAAATCAAGTGCAGGCAACGGAAGGAGCGTGTGGCAAACCAGTCCCACCCACCCCTTCTCTCAACGACTATCTGTCCCACCTGTGACAGGGAGTGTGGCTCTCGTATTGGGCTGTTCAGCCACCAAAGAACTCACTTCAGGAGTGGAAGCAAGTCTTCCTCGATTCCGAGGGACTGCCTATGATGAAGACACTCCAAAAGTACATCATTGGCTGTAAAGCGGTTTGAGATGTCCGGTGGTCGTGAAAGTGGCTCTTTAAATGCAAGTCTTTATTTTTTCTTAATGAGCATCTTCGCAGCAGATCTGCTCGCAACCCATATATTTACAAAATAGAATGAGCAATGTGAGCAGGAGCGGTGAGCCTGCAAATGACACATTCCATCTCGAACGCCATGAACAAGGTCAAGCACTTGTAGAGCTTTGTGCTGCTCATCGCTGCCCGTCACTGCATTCCCCACCCTCCCTTCTCCCTGTGTGTGCCGCGCCCAGCTGGCCTGGGGAAGGAGCATGTTGCGTCTGTCGGCACACTGCTGGTGGGCACCACAGGGACTGGAGGGCATGTTGGACATAGGTGGCAATGGTAAAAGTGTTAACCGTGGCTCAGTGGGCAGCACTCTCACCTCTGAGCCAGAAGGTTCAAGTCCCACGCTAGACACTTGAGCACAAAAATCCAGGCTGGCAATACTGAAGGAGTGCTGCAATGTCGGAGGTGCAGTCTTTTGGAGGAGATGTTAAACCGAGGCCCCATCTACTCTATCAGGTAGATGTAAAACATCCCACGGCACTAAAAAACAAAAAGACTTGCATTTCTATAACACCTTTCACGACCACCAAACGTCTCAAAGCACTTTACAGCCAATGAAGTACCTTTTGGAGTGTAGTCACTGTTGTAATGTGGGAAATGCGGCAGCCAACTTGCGCACAGCAAGTTCCCACAAACAATGTGATAATAACCAGATAATCTGTTTTTGTTTTGTTGATTGAGGATAAATATTGGCCCCAAGACACCGGGGATAACTCCCCTGCTCTTCTTTGAAATAGTGCCGTGGGTTCTTTTACATCCACCTGAGAGAGCAGACGGGACCTCGGTTTAATGTATCATCCAAAAGACGGCACCTCTGACAGTGCAGCGCTCCCTCAGTACTGCCCCTCCGACAGTGCAGCACTCCCTCAGTACTGCCCCTCCGACAGTGCAGCGCTCCCTCAGTACTGCCCCTCCGACAGTGCAGCACTCCCTCAGTACTGCCCCTCCGACAGTGCAGCGCTCCCTCAGTACTGCCCCTCTGACAGTGCAGCACTCCCTCAGTACTGCCCCTCCGACAGTGCAGCACTCCCTCAGTACTGACCCTCCGACAGTGCAGCGCTCCCTCAGTACTGCCCCTCCGACAATTCAGCACTCCCTCAGTACTGCCCCTCCGACAGTTCAGCACTCCCTCAGTACTGCCCCTCCGACAGTTCAGCACTCCCTCAGTACTGCCCCTCCGACAGTTCAGCACTCCCTCAGTACTGACCCTCCGACAGTGCAGCGCTCCCTCAGTACTGCCCCTCCGACAGTTCAGCACTCCCTTAGCACTGCACTGGAGAGTCAGCCTAGATTTTTGTGTTCAAGTCCTTGGAGTGGGACTTGAACCTACAATCTTCTGACAGAGCACTATTTCGAAGAAGAGCAGAGGAGTTCTCCCCAGTGTTCTGGCCAATATTTATCCCTTGCTCACCATCACTACAACAGATGATCTGGTCATTATCACATTGCTGTTTGTGGGAGCTTGCTGTGCGCATTGGCTGCCCATTACAACAGTGACTATACTTCACTGCCTGTAAAGCGCTTTGGGAAATCCTGAGGTTGCGAAAGGTGATATATAAATGCAAGTCATTCCTTCATTCCTTATTTCATTTGATAAGTTTCCTTTTGTGTTTTTATGATTTTGTGTTTCTGTAAGTTGTGCCACCTGTGTTGGGTCTGTGACAGTGGGGCCCCGCCCGGAACAACCATCGCAGCGCAGCAACTTCCTGTTCGCCCGGACCCGCTTTGCAGCGCACCGACTTCCTGTCCGCCCGGAACTCTTTCAGTGTAACTCCGCCGGCAGCACGGGCGGGAGCAGAGACTGAGGCCAGAAATAAACCCGCGATAACCCGCACCCCCCGCCCCCGGAGCGCGATGTTTGGCGGCCTGACCGAGCTCGGGCTCGAGAGCCGCATCTTCCACTCGGTGCTGCTCTTCTCCTGGGCCGTGTATCTGTGGGAGGCCCACCTGGGCCGGCGGCAGGTCAGTGCTCAGCCGCCCCCTCACCCTTCAACCCCGACCCCTCACCCTTCGACCCCTCACCCTTCAACCCCTCACCCTTCAACCCTGGACCCTCACCACGGACCTTTCAACCCTTACCCCGACCCCTCACCCTTCAACCCCGACCCCTCACCCTTCACCCCCGACCCCTCACCCTTCAACCCTGGACCCTCACCACGGACCTTTCAACCCTTACCCCGACCCCTCACCCTTCAACCCCTCACCCTTCAACCCTGGACCCTCACCACGGACCTTTCAACCCTTACCCCGACCCCTCACCCTTCAACCCCTCACCCTTCAACCCTGGACCCTCACCACGGACCTTTCAACCCTTACCCCGACCCCTCACCCTTCAACCCCGACCCCTCACCCTTCAACCCCGACCCCTCACCCTTCAACCCCGACCCCTCACCCTTCAACCCCGACCCCTCACCCTTCAACCCCGACCCCTCACCCTTCAACCCTCACCCTTCAACCCTCACCCTTCAACCCCGACCCTTCAACCCCGACCCCTCACCCTTCAACCCCGACCCCTCACCCTTCAACCCCGACCCCTCACCCTTCAACCCCTCACCCTCACCCTTCAACCCCTCACCCTTCAGCCCCTCACCCCGAACCTTCAACCCCGGACCCCGACCCTTCAACCCCGGACCCCGACCCTTCATCCCTGAATCCTCACTCTTCAACCCCGACCCTTCAACCCCTGACCCTTCAACCCTGACCCTCACCCTTCAACCCTGGACCCTTCAACCCTGGACCCTCGCCATTCAACCCTGAACCCCTCACCCGAACCCTCCTTGGGCTGGTCAGTGCTCCCCCACCTCCCCTTCCCTACCCCTCAGCCCCCCCTTTGTAAACTTTGTAAGTTTAAACAGTTGTGTTAAGTATCTAAAGGAAATATTGTTCAACCAATGATGTAATATTTGGCACGTGTCCTCTGTAGCTGGAAACATAAATCTATGATGGTGACATTGTGTGAAAAGGGAAGTGTCTCCCAGTGGCAATGGATTGCAGTGGGGCAGGGGTGTGTAGTGTAGTGGGACAAGGTTTGGGAGGTTGTGGGGGGGGCGCATGGTGTAGCCAGTGCCTTGATGACCCTGAGATGCTGAATGCCCACAGCGCTTGGTCTGTCCTCCAGACCACCGCCTAATCCGATCCAAAAATGAGCTGGTCGACCGCCTCAAAGACCCCTCCTGCGGGGTTAATGAATGCCTCATGACTCTTCGACCCACCCTATCCCAGAACCAATGCATACGCCCCAACACTCGGTGCAACGGATGAGACCAAAGAGGGTTTTTATTCCAACCTCGAAACATCCTTGTCCTGCGTCCCCGCGGGCGACACATTGATCCTCCTAGGTGACTTCGATGCCAGGATCGGCAAAGAAACAGCCCTCTGGGGAGGCGTGATTGGCAGAGAGGGGGTAAGGAAAGCCAACTCCAGCAGTACCCTACTCCTGACAAAATGTCTAGAACATGAATGCCTCATCACCAACACCCTGTTCCACCAGAGGGACAAATACAAGGCATCGTGGCAACACCCTCGCTCCAAACACTGGCACCTGCTCGACTATGTCATCGTCTGAGCCAGGGATCGCAAGGATGTGTGCATCACTCACGTCATGACAGGAGCTGATGACTAGGATGGACCACCGCCTAATCCGATCCATCATTGACATTAACCTAGCCCCAAAGCAGAGGGGACAGCAGAAGCAGTGCTGCAAAAAAGTCAATGCTGAGTCACTTAAAGACCCAGCTAATAGAGCCCTATACAGCCAGCGCCTCACAGCTAACCTGGCGTGCCTTGATAACCCTGAGATGCTGAATGCCAACAGTGCTTGGTCTGCCCTCCAGGCCTCCATAACCAATGCCTGTGAAGAGACACTTGGTCACTCAACCAGAAAACACCAAGACTGGTTTGATGAGAATGATCAGGAGATCCAAGCACTAATAGATCGCAAGCGCAGAGCATTTCTGAGCCTCAAGCAACAACCCAACTCGGGAGCTGCAAAGCAACATTGCAAGCGGCTCAAGGCTGAAGTCCAACAAAAAACCCGGGACCTAAAGAACAGTTGGTGGATGGAGAAAGCACAGGAGATACAACAACTGGCCAACAGCCACGATATGCGAGGGTTCTTCATCGCAGTCAAGGCCACCTACGGTCCAAACTCCCAAGGCCCCACCCCACTGCTGGCCAAGAACGGGGAAACACTCATCAAGGACACCCGCTGAAAGGAGCACTTCGCAGATCTCCTCAATTGAGACTCTGCATTTGACTCGAGCGTTCTCGAATCCATCCCGCTGCTTGCCACCCGCCAGCACCTCAGTGAAACCCCAACGTTGCACAAGGTAGGAAAAGCCATAAAACAGCTCAAGAACAACAAGACTATGGGAGCAGATGGAATCCCTGCTGAGGCGCTAAAGTATGGCAGAGAGGTGCTGTTGGTGCGGTTACATGACCTCATCTCTCTCATCTGGAGGGAGGAGAGCATGCCGGGAGATCTCAGAGATGCAGTGATCGTGACCATCTTTAAAAAAGGGGACAAGTCCGACAGCGGCAATTACAGGGGAATCTCCCTGCTGTCAGCCACTGGGAAAGTTGTCGCTAGAGTTCTCCTCAACCGTCTTCTCCCTATAACCGAGGAGCTCCTCCCGGAGTCACAGTGCGGATTTCGTCCCCTACGGGGCACAACAGACATGATCTTTGCAGCGCGACAGCTGCAGGAAAAATACAGGGAGCAGCACCAGCCCTTATACATGGCCTTTTTCGACCTTACGAAGGCCTTTGACACTGTCAACCGTGAGGGTCTCTGGAGCGTCCTCCTCCATTTCGGATGCCCCAAAAGTTTGTCAACATCCTTCGCCTGCTCCACGATGACATGTAGGCCGTGATCCTTACCCACGGATCCATTACTGACCAATCCACGTCCGGACCGGGGTCAAACAGGGCTGCGTCATCGCCCTAACCCTCTTCTCAATCTTCCTGTCATGCTCCACCTCAGTCAACAAGCTCCCACTGGAGAGAACTAAACTACAGAACCAGTGGGAAGCTGTTCAACATTCACAGTCTCCAGGCTTGGTCCAAGACCACCCCAACCTCTGTCGTTGAGCTACAGTACGCGGACACCGCCTGAGTTTGCGCACATTCTGAGGCCAAACAGGGCTGCGTCATCGCCTTATTTACTGAGGCATACGAAAGCATGGGCCTTACGCTAAACATCAGTAAGACAAAGGTCCTCCACCAGCCTGTCCTCGCCGCACAGCACTGCCCTCCCAGTCATCAAGATCCACGGCCCTGGACAACGTGGACTATTTTCCATGCCTCAGGAGCCCTTTTTATCAACATAAGCAGACATTGATGCGGAGATTCAACACTGCCTCCAGTGCGCCTGTGCAGCCTTCGGCTGCCTGAGGAAGATCAGGCTCTCAAATCTACCACCAAGCTCATGGTCTACAGGGCTATAGTAATACCCGCCTTCCTGTATGGCCCAGAGGCATGGACGATGTACAGAAGACACCTGGAGAAATATCACCAACGTGTCTCTGCAAGATCCTACAAATCCCCTGGGAGGATAGATGCAACATTAGTGTCCTCATCCAGGCTAACATCCCCAGCATTGAAGCACTGACCACACTCGATCAGCTTCGCTGGGCAGGCCACATAGTTCACATGCCAGACACGAGACTCCCAAAGCAAGCACTTTACTTGGAACTCGTCCACAGCAAATGAGGCAAAAGGGTGGGGGGGCGCGTAGTGGAGTGGGGCGGGGGTGGGGGGCGCATAGTGTAGTGGGTCGGGGGTGGGGGGGCGCGTAGTGGGTCGGGGGTGTGGGGGGCGCGTAGTGGGGCGGTGGTGGGGGGGGGCGCGTAGTGGGGCGGGGGTGGGGGGGGCGCGTAGTGGGGCGGGGGTGGGGGGGGCGCGTAGTGGGGCGGGGGTGGGGGGGGGCGTAGTGGGGCGGGGGTGGGGGGGCGCGTAGTGGGGCGGGGGTGGGGGGGCGCGTAGTGGGGCGGGGGTGGGGGGGCGCGTAGTGGGGCGGGGGTGGGGGGCGCATAGTGTAGTGGGGCGGGGGTGGGGGGGCGCGTAGTGGGGCGGGGGTGGGGGGGCGCGTAGTGGGGCGGGGGTGGGGGGCGCGTAGTGGGGCGGGGGTGGGGGGGCGCGTAGTGGGGCGGGGGTGGGGGGGGGCGCGTAGTGGGGCGGGGGTGGGGGGCGCGTAGTGGGGCGGGGGTGGGGGGCGCGTAGTGTAGTGGGGCGGGGTTGGAGGGGGTGATGTGGGGGGTGGGGTCGGGGTGGGGGGGTGCGGTGTAGTGGGGCAGGGTTGGGGGGGGCGGTGTAGCGGGGGGGGGGTGCGGAGGGGGGCAGACCAGTGGTTCACAAGCTGTAGCGACAATCTGCAGCTGCTATCCCGGCAGCCTGCAGTGTTCCAGTGCAGCAGTGATTTCCACCAGTGTGGGAGCATTTTGTGATTTGATTTTCAAATTGATTCTCCATTCCAGTTTTTCCTTTTACTGTTGCTCCCTCTACCCTGACGATGGTGACTTATTCTGCAGGACAGTTCCATGGATGCCACACCCTTCCTGGAATGTAATAGCTAAAAACAGTGCTAATTGACTGTGGGGACTAACGAGGGAATCTTCATTTAGATGAAAAGGCTGTGGCACAGCAATCCCTGGGCTGGATTAACCGATGCCGGCTGGTATCGGAGTGTTACAAGTCCATGATCTCGGGGCTCAGGTTCCCAATCCTGCTGGAGGGTGGCTATGTTCGGAAAGGTGGCGAGGAGCTTGGCTGTAAACCTTCTCCACACTCCAAGCCTCGGCTCCTGTGAAGGAAGAACTGCATAGTAGGGAAGGTGGAGAGTGAGAAACGCAAAGGGAGATACCCTCCACTGTCAGTAGAATCGATCCATTGAGTGTGACCAATCTCTATAAACAAACAGTTACATTATTTTTGTAGCTTCTGACCAGATTAATTTCTAACGGTGACTTTTTACGTTGGTGGGTTTGATTGTGAGAGTTATCCTGCTTCAAACAGCGGGGAAAATCACACGTTGTATTTGTTGTGTATGTATAATATAAGTATATACTCTGTACACTCAATGTACAGTTACACAAGACTAATGGATGTATCTTCACACTGTATACACTGCTTGTACCACCAGAGGGTGCAACTGGTGGAGATCTAGGGGTCACCTGTACACGGCAGGTAACCAGGAATAAAAGGGAACTCATTCTCACTCAGGAGCTGTAATAAATGGACTAAGGTCACCATAGTTCAAATATAATACCTTGCCTCGTAGAGTCATTACTAATGTGCTTACAGACACAATAATATTTACCTCCAATTTCCTATTTTGAGGTAAAAAGTGAGTGTAAAGCTGTTGATCTGTTTGTCTGTGTTCAGTGAATGAATGCTCGGTGGGGTCTTGAGGGTACAAACCAGGAGATTCCAGATTCCGTGGTCTGTATGGAGTCTGCTGATCTTGGCCTGCTGCAAGGTGGAAATCAGTCAGCCTTTTGTCTCTCCAATGTCAAATGACCCTCGCTGAAAAGTTGATTGGGTTTGCTTGTGGTGCTTCTGTGGTTGAAGAGCCCGCTGGCGCACAATGTCCAGCCTTACAAATGACCCCTCTAGTGTGGGATCACTTTTGGAACTCCACATCAACATAAGTCACAGAGGAGTCGGGCGAGAATACACTTCTACTGCAAACCTACATGTGAATTGTGTGTTTATTTTCCTGTCCTTTAGCGCAAGACGTACAGAGACACCACGCTGGTCCCTGAGGAATTGGGGAAGATCATGGACGCTGAAACATTTGAGAAATCTCGTCTGTACCAGCTGGATAAAAGTACTTTTGGATTCTGGTCTGGCCTTTATTCTGAGATGGAGGGAACAGTGAGTAGTGCGAGTTTCCCTGAAACTACTGCAGATGCATTTGTAAATGGAAATTGTAGTGGTTGATCTAAAAGATAAAATGGAGGGTAGTTTTTCGGAGGTTTTAATTTTCTGACATCAATGATCTATTTCCCACCCCCAGCCTGTGTTTTAAATAACTATTCACGTTATGTTCTTTTGGCTACGTTGCCTTTCCCTGGATCAGCACTGTCGTATTTCATAGGTAGCGAGTTCCTTGGTATCTGTACAGAAGTGGTTGTTTAGACTTGCGATTTTGTTCTTGCTTTTAAAAATGCTTTCTGCCCTTGTGCTTCACGGGTGCTGTACATTATTCATGGAGTCCCTGAGATCAGGAAAACATCATCATAGGCAGTCCCTCGGAATCGTTCTTGGGTGGCTGAGCAGTCCGATACGAGAACAACAGTCCCTATCACAGGTGGGACAGATAGTCGTTGAGGGAAGGGATGGGTGGGACTGGTTTGCTGCACGCTCTTTCCGCTGTCTGCTCTTGATTTCTGCATGCTCTCGGCGACAAGACTCGAGCTCGGCACCCTCCCGGATGCATTTCCTCCACTTTTAGGGTGGTCTTTGGCCAGGGACTCCCAGGTGTCAGTGGGGATGTTGCACGTTATCAGGGAGGTTTTGAGGGTGTCCCTGTAACGTTTCTGCTGCCCACCTTTGGCTCGCTTGCTGTGAAGGAGTTCTGAGTAGAGCGTTTGCTTTGGGAGTCTCGTTTCTGGTATGCGAACTATGTGGCCTGCCCAACGTTGCTGATCAAGTGTGATCAGAAAGACAGGGACATTAATGTGTCTCAAAATCGATCAGTAAATCTGGAGTTAGGCACTCGTGTGCCTTTAAATGTTCATATTAAGCAGTTGTAGTCATCGACAGTTTGGTAAAAGAATATAACTGCGATCCTCGCAGTCCTTCCCTCTCCAGTAATGGGATGTTCCTGCTCTTTGTCTATAAACAGTAAGAGTTGGGTTTGAAGCACGCGGTGGGGGTAAAGTGTTCTCCCCCCCCCCCGCCCCCCCAAGATTGGACTCCTCTGCATTGGTGAGCATTCCTGAGTGTCAGTCAGAGTAATGTTCCCTGTGGGAGTGGGTGGGAGAGTGACTAGACAGAGACACACTTGCAGATCGGCACATTGCTCCATTACCCTCCTGGCCTCACTGTTATCTAAAGATAAAATATAGCCAGCCTCTTCGTGTCTCTTGTCCTTGTGCAGTCTTTTTTTATGAATAGCTTTGTTTTTTTAAATTAAGTTTTGTGTCCGATCCAGCAAACTTGCCTTCATTAAAAGTGCACAGGTTGATCAAAAATTCCATGGAAAATGTTACGCCCACAAATAACCAGATTTGTTGAGTCTCATTTCGCAATTTGCCAAGGTGGAATTTGAACTCGCGACCTCTGCTGGTCCAGAACCATAACCATCACACAACCCTGAGACGAGAGCTGAAGTAACCGAAAGTTAGAAGTGTTGAAACATTTGTGCTGGAGGTTCCTTGTTGATCAGTTTTCTTTTTAGCTAATTCTCAACAGTGAGTTCCTGTTGCGTTCTACAAGGCAAAAACATTGTTGACAAGACAATTCAACAAGTTGACAAGCTAACAGTTTGGCTTCCTTCTGTGCCGTAAATTTCTATGATTCTAACAGTGTTGCCAACCACAAACATTTGAAAAGTAATCAGGAAATGTTCAAGTGCGAAATTGACACTAAAGAGTTTTGCAATTAATATATCTGTAATTAAACCATTGGGATATGATGGTCACTTTGTCCACATTATGACAGTGACTACACTTCAAAAGTACTTAATTGACTGTGAAGCACTTTGGGACGTCCCGAGGCCATGAAAGGCGCTATAGAAATGCAAATGAATGAGACATTTTAAAACCTATTTTAAAACAAAATAAAGGAACAAATACAAAACTACAAACACAATATTAAGTGTTTACAGCACAATTCCCAGCTGTTTCAATATTGCTTTATTTTGTAAATCAATATGAGGGTTCTAAATGTGCAATGTGCATATTGAGTGATTTATTTAATTTGAATTCAATATAATGCATTGTGCAATATAAACAAAACTGCCTATCAGTTTAATGTCGGTAATGGGGAAGCTTTAGAAACAGTACTCGGACAAAATTAACAGTCACTTGGATAGGTGTGAATTGACTAAGGAAAGCCAGCATGGATTTGTTAAAGGAAAATCATGTTTAACCAACTTGAGTTTTTTGATGAGGTGATAAGAAACAGAGAGTGGTGTTGAACGGTCGTTTTTCGGACTGGAGGAAGGTATACAGTGGTGTTCCCCAGGGGTCGGTACTGGGACCACTGCTTTTCTTGATATATATATTAATGACTTACATGTGGGTGTACAGGGTACAATGTCAAAATTTGCAGATGACACAAAACTTGGAAGTATAGTGAACAGTGAGGAGGAGAGTGATAGGCTTCAGGAAAACATAGACAGGCTGGTGGAACGGGCGGACACGTGACAGAATAAATTTAACGCAGAAAAGTGCGAAGTGATATATTTTAGTAGAAAGAATGAGAGGCAATATAAACTAAAGGGTACAATCCTAAAGGGATTGCATGAACAGAGAGACCTGGGGGTATATGTGCACAAACTGTCTAAGGTGACAGGGCAGGTTGAGAAAGACTTACAGGATCCTGGGCATCATAGAGGCATAGAATACAAAAGTGTGAAAATTATGATGAACCTGTATAAAACACTGGTTCGACCCCAACTAGAGTATTGTGTCCAATTCTGGGCACCACACTTTAGGAAGGATGTGAAGGCCTTTGAGAGGGTACAGAAAAGATTTATGAGTGATTCCAGGGATGAGGGACTTCAGTGACATGGATAGACTGGAGAAGCTGGGATTGTTCTCCTTGGAGCACAGAAGGTTGAGAGGAGATTTGATCGAGGTGTTCAAAATCATGAGGGGTCTAGATAGAGAGAAACTGTTCCCATTGGTGGAAGGGTCGAGAACCAGAGAGCACAGATTTAAGGTGATTGGAAAAACCAAAGGCAAGAAAAAACCTTTTTACGCAGCGAGTGGTTAGGATCTGGAATGCACGGTACTGAAAGGGTGGTGGAGGCAGACTCAATGTTATCTTTCAAAAGGGAGTTGGATAAGTACCTGAAGTAAACAAATTGCAGGACTACGGGGAAAGGGTGGGGGAGTGGGACTAGCTGAGAGTCAGCATGGGCTCGATGGGCCAAATGGCCGCCTTCCGTTCTGTAACCATTCTATGATTCTAAGACAGTGAGACCACCAGGACATTCGATCTTGGAAGGAAGGCATTGCAACTGAATGTGATATTGTCCGTGCGGATCATGCCTGTGCTTTCTGGCAGCAGACACTAGATAGCGAGCAGGAGTGGGAAGCGTTAGTGCCTTCTCACTCTCTTGCCTCGGGACACTGACAGCGAGGGAAATTGTAGCATCTCTACTGCTGCCCTAGGTGAGGTCAGCTAATTGGAATTCAAAGTCGTTTTTTGACACACAATCTGCACTCCCTTGCACTGAGTAGTAAGACATTTCAGAATCCCTGAGGCTCAACCAGAATAGAAAACTAGTCAATTTAGTTATGCTAACTGGAAATGGAATCTTGGAGCCTCTGGTCTCTGCGGGCCAGTTACATGCTGCTCTTGCCAACACAGCCCTCGGGGAGCTCTGTAGCTTTATTTCAAAAACATTCTGTACTGGTACTGTCAGAGTGTACTGAGAACCTCCGGGTCTGATCGCGGTGACCTTGGAAGTGGGGCCCGTCTGCTACGAGTGTGGGCTCCGGCCCAGTCTGCCCCCAGTTATAAACAATCGCTGCATATGTTTCACTTCAAGCCACTCTGCTAATTGTGCTGCTCCCTTTGTAGCTTATCCTGTTGTTGGGTGGAATTCCCTTTCTATGGAGCGTATCTGGACACGTCATTGGACGTTTTGGTCTCGGAGCGGAGTACGAGGTAAGTGCTCTATGACTTGGAATAGCATTTTTCCATTGTTGATGATGAGTTCCAGAGAAAAGTCTGAAATAAATTGGAAGCTGGCGCCTAGTGTGTGTAATGTGCTTTGAACACTGACTTTCATTTTTTGCCCTAGAAGGATTTCACATTGATAGCTTGCAATAACCTTTTAGTTATTTTCAGGACTGTAATCTTCAGAACCATATAGTTTCCTTACTGGAAAAGGAGCAAAGATTAACACTCAATGTTGTGCAGTTGGTTGGGTTTTTTGCAAACTTAAAAAAACACTTCTCCCTCCTTCCCTTTCCAGCAGATGTCTTGTGCCCTCTTTAATCTCTCCATTATCTTCCTTGAGCTGGGAGGGGGAGTGTGGGGGCGAGGGGGAGAGGGGAGAGTGAGTGACAGTGTTCTGTTTTAGCCAGCAGGATCTCTGGACCAGAAGGGTGCGATCATTCTATTGTGCATGTGTGTGTATGTGTTAACTTCAATTCCAATCTTGTGAATGGAAGCAGAGTGTTCTGCAAGAGTTTGATTGAAATTAAAAGTTGTGCTTTGACAAAGAAGCTCGGGCTAAATATACCGCAGAAAGTTGTTGAGGCCAATTCACTAAATATATTCAAAAGGAGTTAGATGTAGTCCTTATTACTAGGGGGATCAAAGGGGTATGGCGAGAAAGCAGGAAAGGGGTACTGAGGTTGCATGTTCAGCCATGAACTCATTGAATGGTGGTGCAGGCTCGAAGGGCCGAATGGCCTACTCCTGCACCTATTTTCTATGTTTCTATGAAGACCATACAAATTCTCCAACTTAACCTGGAATAGAAAATCAGTCACTGATGTCCAATAGTAGTTGTGCTTTTTATAATCTAGCGATCCTTGAGTATAAGACCATCCTTTTGGAAGGTTTGATCCCCAAAATGCATTTCTTGTGGAATAAATCTGCTTGAGAAGAGAGAGTTTCTAAAATATGATAGAATTGAATATTTATGTGAAAACTATTGTAGTATGGAAGTATCGGCCTTTTCTCAGAGATGGCGCTTTCGCTCTGAATCAGAAGGTTGTGGGTTCAAGCCCCGCTCCAGAGACTTGAGGGCATGGTCTAGGCTGATACTTCAGTGCAGTACTGAGGGAGTGCTGCACTGATGGCAGGGCCATATATTGGGCGAGATGTTAAACTGGGGTCCCGCCTGCCCCCTTGAGTGGATGTAAAAGATCCCATGGCACTGTTTCGAAGATGAGCAAACGAGTCCTCCCGCTGTCCTGGTCAATGGTTCCCTTTCGGCCAATGCCACTAAATCAGATTAGCGGGTCATCTGCCTCATTACTGTTTGTGAGATCTTGCTGTGTGCAGATTGGCTGCCGCATTTGTGAACATAACAGTGACTGCACTTCAAGTGGTTCATTGCCTGTAAGCAGTTGGCTGAGGATGTGAAAGGTGCTAGTTAAATGCAAGCTCCTTTCTTTCTCCTCTTTCTAACGTACTGTGCGGACTTGATTATAATTTCTGATTTTAAAGGAAGAGCAGGCCATTCCCGTTGAGCTGTATCCTGGTACAATGCAGCGATGAGCTCCGATTAATTGCTGGTGGAAATCAGTCCAATTAGCATGAGCTAGAATCTTGCAACAGAAGTTTCCCCTTGGGACAATAGACTGACATTGCTTGGAGCCGAAGCTGGTGAAATGAATGTGCACTGGTTTGAGGAGGGGGCTGATTAGAAACGGAGATGTTGACGTTGTAGAAAATGTAGTTAAAAAACCTGCACACTTCCTGCAGCAAACATGGAAACTACTTTGTACGCAGCCTGAGGATGTGTTCTTTAATCTATAGCTGATGGGGCCATGTGACATGAACAGCTGCAAGGCAGATCTGTTTGAGAAATGTGTTTTGAGTACTATGCTGTGGTAAGAAGTCTCGCCTTAATGCCATCCGTTAAGCAACAAACTGCTCAATGCTATCAGAATACAGCCCAAGGTGTTGTCTCTGTATAACCTTCATGTGTCTTGCACTGTAGCAATTCTGTTGGACTCGAGCAACTGCTGTAAGCTAGCATTATTCGGCTGGATCTTGCTGGAAATATAACAGCGTGTTCAGACCCCGTTATGAATGTGCAAATCAGGCAGCAAGTTCAGCGGATTAAGAGATGCACCATGAGTTGCTGATCGATTTACTCCGCACTGCCATTTGTTTCACACAAACGGCATCTTGCCCTCAGTCTCTCCACTATTTTTAAGAACTTGGCTGGATTTGCATTTCATTACATTAAACGCGCCTCAGAAAGTTGTGGCTTGAACGTTTCAGTGCAATTACTTTTTTAACAACATAATAATTGTTAATGCAATGAAATCAACCTCTGACCCAGAAAGTGAACAATTTAAGCTATTCAGTCTCATTCCTGCATGTAGTAAATTGTTGTTGGAGATTTGAAAAATGTCAATTTTTTAACTTTTAAGTTTTTTTCTTACTTTTCCTTTCTGCCTCTTTTTCTCTGATCCAATATTTATTTCTCTTTCTGTACCTGGTCTGCCTCTATTTCACCCTCCTTCTCCGTTCCTCTTATTTTCTCAATCCTTAAATCTCATGGGTTAAGGAGATAGACTGTTGGTCCCGCCATTGACTAAGGTCTCCGGTGCCCCATTGCGCGCTCCACATTTATCAGCTCGCACCTCCCGCAAGTTACGGCGCAAAAATAATTGAGCTGAAGGGTGCAGGAAAAGTGTAAAGGCACATGCTGTGACATGCCCGTCTCCAGCAGGATTTGGCCCATTGCTTGTACCTAGAATTAAACCATGAGTAAGGAGCACTTCCAGCATAAAATGGCCAGTTGTTGAGTCCAATTTGTTGGATATATTCAAAAGGGAGTTAGATATGGCCCTTGCGGCTAAAGGGATCAAGGGATATGGAGAGAAAGCAGGAATGGGGGGTACTGAAGTTGCATGATCAGCCATGATATTGAATGGTGGTGCAGGCTTGAAGGGCCGAATGGCCTGCTCCTGCACCTATTTTCTATGTTTCCATTCCTCCCTCACTCCATATATGCAATTATTTTTGGAAAAACTCACGCAATTGTCTGCTGCACTTCAGGGACTATCTTTGTCATTTTAATTCAGTTTCGCTCAGTGAACCTGTTCTGGATCCTCCCTTGCAAAGCGATCACGTTGGATATACACAATTTAAAAAAAAAATTATGTATAGATTGCGAAGTAGTTCTTAACAAGTACTTTCTCCTTTAAGGATCATCACTAGAACAACTTGTGCTTTAACAAAACACTTTCCGTGATGTTGTCTGTTGACAGATAACGCAGTCCCTGGCCTTCCTACTACTTGCCACCTTATTCAGCGCAGCCACCGGTCTCCCCTGGAGCATTTACAATACCTTCGTCATTGAGGAGAAACACGGGTTCAATCAACAGGTCTGTAGTTTCCAGATTTCTTTAAAAGCACTGTAAACAATTTTTATAACAGACTGCAAAGTTCGTGTTTGGCTTGTAGTTTTAATCTTCAACATTTTTCATATTCATTATATAGTTGGATGGACACTGTCTGCTTTACCGACCTCAGGAAAGGGGCCCCAAATTATGACCTTAAACACATTTAAAAAATAATCACCAACTGCAGGTTTCGGGTTTTTAACGTTGGATATTTCCTTGATGCCACTGGTCACTCCTGTAAGCCTTCCCCACAGACCACTGTGTGCCTTTACCTGCTGGATATCTGGGTACATGTAGCAAGACCCAGGGTTTGAACACACAACCCTTGCCAATACGGCAGATGATGCAGTATTTCACATACCGCCACGTGATCTCCCTGCTCTTGCTAGGTGGAAGAATAGACACTCTATCCGAGGCTTTGGCTGTAAACCATCAGAAAAATTAACTGAATAATAAGCAGGTAACTGAACAGTCCTTGGTACAAATTATATACTTGCAGCAGTTACAAACTCCATTCATATCAGTGCCAAAAACCCCACAGGCGCTTCCCCTGCACTAACTCTGAACATGTAACTAACCTGAGAGACACTGGTCGTTACTCCGTGGTTATCCACCACCGAGGAATCGTCTGCCCGTGGAATCCTCTGACAAGCCCTGTGCCTCTGATAGCTGTATATTGGCTCTGGTTTTCGTGCAACACTGCCCAACAATATCGTTTCAAATATCTTTGAAGATTTCCTAGAATGCAGGACATTGACACGCATTTAGATGGTTAGACATTCAAAGAATTGCCAGCAATGTTTGCTTGCACCACCAAAACAGCTGCTAAACAGACATGCCCAGTGAGCAGAGGATGCTTGTAATGGAATGGAATGGCTTGACTCTTTTCCCCCCCCCCCCCCCCCCCACCCCGACAAACTGATTCATTTCTTCCAAACATTGAGTTTCCATGTCATAGTTACAGAAGCATTTGAATAGACGCTTATTAATCCATAGTGACATGGAAACGGCTGCGTTTCAGTGCTTTTGGCGTTTTAGACTGTAATCTATATGCCCGGGCTTGCCAAAGCAGCAAACAGTTAGCAATTTTAACCCTATGTTTGCTGTTGCCACTGGGGAAAAAAAAGAATAAAAAATCCACAACAACAACTTGCATTTATATAGCACCATTGATGTAGTAAAACATCCCAAGGTGCTTCACAGGAGCATTAGCAAGTATAAAGAGATATTGGGACAGGCGACCAAGAGCTTGTGCAAAGTTGTGGGTTTTAAGGAGCATCTTAAAGGAGGAGAGAGCGGCAGAGAATTTAGGGAGGGAATTCCAGAACTTAGGGTCCAGTCAACACATTGCACCATACAATGAATAGTGTGTATTATTAATTAAACTACTTAATTTAGAAAGTAAATCTACTTTGTCTCAGTAACTGTCGCAATCAGGTTTTTAAAAAAAAAGAGGGATTTAACATCCCCCCCCACCCCCCCACCTCCCATGTTCTTTCTTGGAGGCAGTGGGCTCTGCTGCAACATGGTTCCTCATCACTGGCAGCCCTCTGGCACCTAATGCAAGTGTGAGCCTAAAACAACCAGCTTTGTCAGGCTATTCACCATGGCCCTACCGATGTCCAGCCTGATTCTATCCTCGCCGTTGGGGAAGGAACCCTCCCTAGTTCAGGGACACTGAAGCCAATCGCATTGACAACATCACTGCCCCAGCCAGTGGCTAACTCTGCACATACCAGGGATTGGACCGGAGGTCCTCTGAACTTCCTGGCTTAGCACACTGGGTAATCCATTCATTCACTGAGCAATTAACTGAGCTTGTTAACATTCTCTCTCTCTTCATCAAAATGTTCCATAATTTTTAAAATTGTAATCTTTAATTTAGTTTGCTTCTGCATTTCTGAATGAAGTGTCTCTTTGTCATGCATTAGGCCGCTTGGAGCTGTGAGAAAATGAGCCTCCAGCTTGTGTTCCGCATCTTTCTGGCCCTTCGACCTCTCCTGTGGGAGAGAATCTGCCCCTGTGGCAGACAATCTGCCATATGGAGAATATAAATGCAAATTGTTGTATTGTATCCACAGACTGGATTCTGCCACTCCCTGGTGCAATGGGCAGGCAATGGACAGTAACTAGTGGGGTGTCGCAGGGATCGGTGCTGGGCCTCAACTATTTACAATCTATATTAATGACTTGGATGAAGGGACTGAGTGTAATGTAGCTAAGTTTGCTGATGATACAAAGATGGGTGGGAAGGCAAATTGTGAAGAGGACGCAAAAAATCTGCAAAGGGATATAGACAGGTTGAGTGAGTGGGCAAAAATTTGGCAGATGGAGTATAATGTAGGAAATGTGAGGTTATGCACTTTGGCAGAAAAAATAGCAAAGCAAATTATAATTCAAATGCAGAAAAATTGCAAAGTGCTTCAGTACAGAGGGACCTGGGGGTCCTTGTGCATGAAGCACAACAAGTTAGTATGCAGGTACAGCAAGTAATCAGGAGGCAGATGGAATGTTGGCCTTTATTGCAAAGGGGATATAAAAGCAGAGCAGTCCTGCTACAACTGTGAGGACACACCTGGAGTACTGCGTACAGTTTTGGTCTCCATATTTAAGGAAGGATACACTTGCATTGGAGGCTGTTCAGAGAAGGTTCACTAGGTTGATTCCAGAGATGAGGGGGCTAACTTATGAAGGTAGGTTGGGACTATGCTCATTGACGTTCAGAAGAATGAGAGGTGATCTTATCGAAACATATAAGATAATGAGAGGGCTCAACAAGTTGGATGCAGAGAGCATATTTCCACTCATAGGTAGCATTGTCTTAGAATAAGGGACCACCTATTTAAAACTGAGATGAGGAGGAATTTCTTCTCTTGAGGCATGTAAATCTGTGGAATTCTCTGTCCCAGAGAGCTGTGGAGGCTGGGTCATTGAATATATTTACGGCAGGAGTAGACAGATTTTTGAGCAATAAGGGAGTAAAGGGTTATGGGGAGTGGGGAGGGAAGTGGAGCTGAGTCCATGATCAGATCAACCATGATCTTATTAAATGGCGGAGCAAGCTCGAGGGGCCAAATGGCCTACTCCTCCTATTTCTTGTGTTCTTGTGAGCAGAATCCTTCCAAAGACGGAGATAGCATTGCTACAGCCATATAAACATTTCTTACCTTTCTCTTTAAACTTTGTAAGCAGATAAATATTCCTAAAGGGGAAAGGGCAGTTGTGTGATAGTGATGTCTGATTAGCAGTAATAGTCGCCGCTCGGTGTTGGTGTGTTAAGTCTGGGCTGTAACTGGCTGCCTTTCATCTCCGCAGACTTTGGGATTCTTTTTTAAAGATGCCTTGAAGAAATTCGCAGTAACTCAGTGCATTCTGCTCCCCGTGACCTCCCTGCTGTTGTACATCATTAAAATCGGTGGAGATTATTTCTTCATCTACGCGTGGCTTTTCACATTGATCGTTTCTCTGGTGAGTACACAAAATAATATCTTTCCCTTATTTTTAATTCCATTTTTCCCCTTTTTCCGATCTGAGTTCCAGTTCTCGCGAAAATTAAAAAAGTCAAAAGAATAAGGCGAAGGCAATAGAGCAGGATAGCACTGGGGGAAATGAAAACCAGAGCGTGCCAGAAAGAGAGAGAATGTATAAACATAAAAGTAAACCAGAAAGTGGGGTCAAAGCAGGAAAAAATGGTTTTAAAAAAAACAAATTTAAAAGCTCTACCTGAATGCACGCAGCATTCATAAGAAAATAAATGAGTTAACGGCACAAATAGATACAAGTGGGTATGACCTGATAGCCATTACAGAGATGCGGTTGCAACGTGACCAAGGCTGGGAACTAATTATTCAGGGGTATTTGACAATTCGGAAGGACAGAGAGAAAGAAAAAGGAGGTGGGATAGCTCTGTTAATAAAGGATGAGATCAGTGCGTTAGTGAGAAACAAAATTGACTAAAGTGTGGGACGGTTGATGAGCGGTGGCAGATATTTAAGGAGATATTTCATAACTCGCAACAAAAATATATTCCAATGAGAAGGAAAGACTAAGAGAAGAGATAACCATCCGTGGCCAACTAAGGAAATAAGGGATGGTATCAAATTGAAAACAAGGGCATACAATATGGCAACACTAGTGGGAGGCCAGAGGATTGGGAAACCTTTAAAAGCCAGCAAAGAACGATTTAAAAAAATGAGAGAGGAAAGATAGATTATGAAAGTAAACTAGTACAAAATATAAAAACAGATGGCAAGAGTTTCTACAGGTACGTAAAAAGGAAAAGAGTGGCTAAAGTAAATGATGGTCCCCTAGAGGATGAGACTGGGGAACTAATAATGAGGAACAGGGAAATGGCAGAGACGTTGAACAAATATTTTGTATCGGTCTTCATGGTAGAAGACACTAAAAACATTCCAATAGTGGATAATCAAGGGGCTATATGGACGGAGGAACTTAATACAATCACTATCACTGAAGAAGTAGTACTTGGTAAAATCGGGAATCGAATACGGCCAGGGTGATCTCCTGGACTAGTTTCGATCGCCTGGATGGGTCGGAGAGGAATTTTCCCAGATTTTTTTTCTCCAATCGGCCTGGATTTTTATCTTTTTTTTGCCTCTCCCAGGAGATCACTTGGCTCCGGTTGGGGTGGAGTGTAGAATGTTTCAGTGTAAGGGGTGTCGCAATTGTGTGGGGCGGACTGGGTACTCTTTACCTTTCCGCCATTGTTCATTGTTCATAGGTTTATATCTAACCTTCAGGGCTGCTGACCGAGGGCCGTGCGGCTCTTTGTCGGCCGACATGGACACGATGGGCCGAAATGGCCGCCTCCTGCACTGTAGATGACTATGTTTCTAAAATAATGGAACTAAAGGCGGACAAGTCCCCTGGAACTGATGGCTTACATCCTAGGGTCTTAAAAGAAGTGGCTGCAGAGATGGTGGATGCATTGGAGGTCCCAGCGGATTGGAAAACCGCAAACGTAATGCCCCTATTTAAGAAAGGAGGGAGACAGAAAGCAGGAAATTATAGACCAGTTAGCCTAACATCTGTTGTTGGGAAAATGCTGGACTCCATTATTAAGGAAGCAAGCAGAAACAGGACATTTGGAAAAGTATGATTCAATCCAGCAGAGTCAGCAGCATGAAAGGGAAATCATGTTTGATAAATTTGCTGGCATTCTTTGAGGGTGTAATGAGCAGGATGGATAAGGGGGAACCAGTGGATGTGGTGTATTTGGATTTCCAGAAGGCATTCGATAAGGTGCCACATAAAAGATTACTGCACAAGATAAAAGTTCACGGGGTTGGGGGTAGTATATTAGCATGGATAAAGGATTGGCTAACTAACACAAAATAGTCAAGTCAGGATAAATGGGTCATTTTCTGGTTGGCAAACAGTGACTAGTGGGGTGCTGTAGGGATCAGTGCTGGGGCCTCAACTATTTACAATCCATATTAATGACTTGGATGAAGGGACCGAGTGTAATGTAGCCAAGTTTGCTGATGATACAAAGATGGATGGGAAAGCAAATTTTGAAGAGGATACAAAAAATCTGCAAAGGTATATAGATAGGCTAAGTGAGTGGGCAAAAATTTGGCAGATGGAGTATAATGTGGGAAAATGTGAGGTAATCCACTTTGGCAGAAAAAAATAGAAAAGCAAATTATATAATTTAAATGGAGAAAAATTGCAAAGTGCTTCAGTACAGAGGGACCTGGGGGTCCTTGTGCAAGAAACGCAAAAAGTTAGTATGCAGATACAGCAAGTAATCAGGAAGGCAAATGGAATGTTGGCCTTTATTGCAAGGGGGATAGAGTATAAAAGCAGAGAAGTCCTGCTGCAACTGTACAGGGTATTGGTGAGGCCACACCTGGAGTACTGCGGACAGTTTTGGTCTCCATATTTAAGGACAGATATACTTGCATTGGAGACTGTTCAGAGAAGGTTCACTATGTTGATTTCGGAGATGAGGGAGTTCTGAAGATAGGTTGAATAGTTTGGGCCTATACTCATTGGCGTTCAGAAGAATGAGAGGTGATCTTATCGAAACATATAAGGTAATGAGAGGGCTTGACGAGGTGGATACAGAGAGGATATTTCCACTCATAGGGGAAACTAAAATTAGGGGGCATTGTCTCAGAATAAGGGGCCGGTCATTTAAAACTGAGATGAGGAGGATTGTAAATCTATGGAATTCTCTGCCCCATATATATTGAATATATTTAAGGAGGAGATAGACAGATTTTTTGAGCGATAAGGAAGTAAAAGGTTATGGGGAGCAGGCAGGGAAGTCCATGATCAGATCAGCCATGATCTTATTAAATGGCGGAGCAGGCTCGAGTGGCCAAATGGCCTACTCTTGCTCCTATTTCTTATGTTCATCTGCTCCCTTCTCCCTTCCTTTCCTGAAGGTGTTGATTTTAATGTTGAGATGATTAAATGGGTAACAGAAGCTCCTCTTTCCTTGCTCAAGTGGCTCTTCGTGAGCCTGTGCAGTAAGAGGCAATGGCCTATTAGGCTGTAGGCGACCGGCCTGATCCTGAACATGACTGACTTGCGCCTCCAGCAGCAAACAATTGGTGGGAGGAGTTTGGGCAGATGTCTTCCTTTCTCTGCCCCAGCCCCCAGTGCTTCCCACGCCTCAACCCCGTGTCCTGAGTATTGAGACCAGCTCAAGTGCCCCTTTCACTTCCTGGGCTGTGATCAGCGAGCTGGGGAGGGCCCAGGCATCATACCCCGGACAGCTGTGTTTTTGTATGGCTCTGTCCCTTGTACACGGTGCACGGAGTTACTAAGACAGCTGACCTGCAATTTACTTGTTAACTTCACTTTGTCTTGATGTGATTTATGTTTAATTTAAAATTACATTATTATTGAAAGCTTGAATGGGTAATTTCTTAAAACCGCATAAAACTTCTATTTTGTGGGTGGGGGGGATCAACTTCAGACCTTTAAAGTGAGAGACAACTGCTTGGGAGTGGAGCACTTGTTCACACAATCCTGGAGCAGCTCGAAGGTGAGTCAAATGCAAAGCTCCTTGTACCTTGACCTCAGAATTTATTCCAGGATTGAGCACGCAATCCAGGCTGACACTTCAGTGCAGTATTGATTGAGTGCTGCTCTGCGGAGGTGCTGTGCTGCAGTGAGGCATTGGACTGAGGCCCCGTCTGCCCTCTCACGAGGCTGTAAAAGATCCCATGGCACTATTCAACGAAGAGCAAGGAATTTTTCTGTGTGTCACGGCTAATATTTATTCCTCAACCAACATCATCAAAAGGCCATTTATCTTGTTGATGTTGTGGGACTTTGCTGTGTGTAAATTGGCTGCCGTGTTTTCCATACTGTAGAACAGTTCACAAATACTTCATTGGTTGTAAAACACTTTGGGACATGAGATAAATCCCAAGTTCTTTCTGTCGATCATCCTGTTGCCATATCAGTCAACCTGGTGTGCTGGGAGTGAAGTCCCTTGCCCTGTGTGTGTGTGGCGGGGTGGGGGGGCCGTGGCCCTGTGCGTGGGATGTCATGTTTTGCTGCTTTCCGATTCTGTATCGAACTGTGCTTGGAGTTCTCAAACTTCTAATGCCTGAAAAACCAGCTATCCGAGATTTGTATGAGGAATTGAATTATATCGATGCTCTTGAACAAAACAGTTGCCCGGGTCGCACCCTGGCCCACTGAGTCCCAACTTTAACTTCATCACTTGAGCAGTCATTTCATAAAAATTATAAAACAGTTTGTGGCTATAATTTTGAGCGGTCACTTTAACCTGAAGTATTGTGAAATAGATGCGTGCACAATTTTGACTTTGTGTGTGACTTTTACATGGTTTTAAAATCTACATGTGGAGGATAGCGGGCCTCTCCCATTGGCTCATTGAGTTTATCCAGTGAGCAATGACCCATTCAGACCAGGACTGACTGGCATCCAGTCCCCAGTCTCGATCTCAGTCATGGTGATGGTCGGGGCACCACAACGATCTTCAGTGACCCCGAGTTATTTTGGGCCGGGAAAAGAGAGAGAATCAGCCAAAATTTCTGCTGCTGATCAGTAACCAGTGACTTCTGTTAGAACTGGTGTTCGCTGATGTTGAATAAGGATGATGTCAAAGAGGAGCCATGAAATGGCGCAAGCAGTGTGTGAAGAGGTGAAGGTAAAAGGTCTGCAAGGTGATGGGCTCCATGCTATGATAGGCTGCCACCAAGCTCATGGTCTATAGGGCTGCAGTGATAACCCGCCCTCCTGTATGGCTCCGCGACATGGACCATGTACAGTAGACACCTCAAGTCGCCTCAAATACCACCAACGATGTCTCCGCAAGATTGTACAAATCCCCTGGGAGGACAGACGCACCAACATTAGCGCCCTGGCCAGGCCAAAATTCTCAGCATTGAAGCACTGACCACACTTTATCAGCTTGTTTGCATGCCAGACACGAGACTCCCAAAGCAAGCGCTCTACTCGGAGCTCCTTCGCGGCAAACGAGCCAAAGGTGGGCAGAGGAAACGTTACAGGGATACCCTCAAAGCTTCCCTGATAAAGTGCAACATCCCCACCGACACCCGGGAGTCCCTGACCAAAGACCACCCTAAGTGGAGGAAGTGCATCTGGGAGAGCGCTGAGCACCTCGAGTCCTGTCGCCGAGAGCATGCAGAAATCAAGCGCAGGCAGCGGAAGGAGCGTGCGGCAAACCAGACTCCCCACCCACCCTTTCCTTCAACCACTGTCTGTCCCACCTGTGACAGAGACCGTGGTTCTCGTATTGGACTGTTCAGCCACCTAAGAACTCATGTTAAGAGTGGAAGCAAGTTTTCCTCGATTCCGAGGGACTGCCTGTGATGATGAGACTGCAACATCCGTTGTCACGTTTCACACAGAAATAATGGCCACTTGGGTGAGGATGGCTGGTGATTGTGGAACCGGACCCCACTGAGTATCATCACCTTCAGGAGGGGAACATGTTGCATTCATGTTGAGCCTGATCATGTCCTCGCGACATCTCAAGGTGCTTCACATGCAGTGAGTTTTGAAGTGCAGTTGCTGATATCTTGCCAAAAGCAGCAGCCTCGTTGGATAAAGTAAGGTCTCTCAAACAGCAACGGGATCTGAAATACTCAGCAGGTCAGGCCACATCTGTGGAGAGAAACAGTTAACGTTTCAGCTCGAAGACTTTTCGTCAGAACAGCAAAGGGATCTATTGAGTTATTCTCAGAAGGAGAACAAGTGGTGTGAACATGTCAATGTAACATATTTAGTATGTGGAGTAATGGGAAATACTGTTGCTAGTTTGTTTTAAGATATATAAAATACCCAAAGGTAACTTTGCTATCTCTTCACCCGTTTTGATAATTTCCCCATTTTTTTTGTATTTTGCTCGGGTTCCAATTTCTGATTAGAACGAACCAAATATCCAAGAATAGTGCTGCATTTTAATTCTACTTTAAATCTTTTTAGCAGTCATCACTTTGAGGATTCCATGAAGACTGAATGGTCAGAATGTTTTTGTGCAAGTGCCCCCAGTGATGTTGGCTTGTAGCTGTAATCTGAATTTATTCCAGAGTGGGTATTGAGACGGAAACTAAGATCCAAGAAGCTTTAGCTGTAAAATATATTCTTGGAGCAATGCTGGGGTTTTGGGTTTTACACCTTGCTGTTGTTTGTCACAGTCGTAATCCACTGTTTCCTCTTTGTAATCCATCCCAGAATATTGACGGTACATGATCATTTTATTTAAGAACATTAGTGACTATAATTGCTTTTGCTGAGACCAATGTAGCGTTCAGTAGCGTGGATGTGAAGCGTTTGATGTGCTTCTAACTTGTTCTCTCTCTATCCTTCCCTTTAGGTGCTGGTGACTATCTATGCTGATTATATCGCGCCACTGTTTGATAAATTCACTCCACTTCCTGATGGGGAGTTGAGGGAGAATATTGAGGAAATGGCCAAGAGTATCAGCTTTCCTCTAACCAAGGTTTATGTAGTAGAGGGTAAGGCACAGAGCTATACGAACCATTTTGATAGATGAAACTTGAAGGCACAATTGGCTCACGCCTGCACAGGAAGTCGTTATTCAAAGAGACTATATTGCGCTTGGTGACGCTCGCCATGCTAACTGAAGCGTAACAACAATGCTGAGCTCGACTCCAGTGTAGGTAAAGATGTTGATGCTTCTATAATCACATGAACCTTTACAAATCAAAATACTGCAGGTGCTGTAATGTGAAATAAAAACAGAAAATGCTGGAAACACTCAGCAGGTCAGGCAGCAGCTGTGCAGAGGGAACCCGAGTTAACGTTTCAGGTCGATGTCCCTTCGTCAGGTTCTCTTGAAAGGTCATCGTTATCGACCTGAAACATTAACTCTGTTTCTCTCTCCACAGATGCTGCCTAACCTGCTGAGTATTAACACCATTTTCTGTTTTTATTTCAGAAGCAAGCTGACCCAAGGTTTGTTGAAGGGCTGTAGTCCTGTGGCAGTGTTGCCCTTGTGATTTTTTCTTTACAACCTGCAGCCTGCTCGTGTCATTTCCATTCTGTACTGGAGGCTTTCCGTCAGCTCAGTCGACAGTTCCCTCAGGTGGCCAAAACCTTGTTCGGCAGCAGTTTCCGTTCACTCTGCAGACCCAGCTGACGCGCACTGACCTTTCTTGCATGTCCTGCACCATGAATCAGTGGGATTCACTAACCTTGCTTTATGCACGTCTCTGTCTCTTGAAGGTGAGGAGTGTGTTGGTGAGACGGTGGCAGTTGCTGCTGACGACACAGTCTCTGCAGTGAAGCGTTGTGCTTGCCGGTGTTTATATTTGTCTTGCTCTGGAGCTGCTGATCCTGCAAGGCTTTAAAACCCGTACACCATGATGTGCAGTTTCTGCTAACATTTTTAAAAAGATATAAATTTTCCTCCTTTTTAAACGCACTAACTGTTGTAGATTATGATCTCGTGGGCGCTGGGCACTCTCCCCTTTACCGTGCCCAAATAGACATACTTCACCGGAGGCCCAGACCACTGCAGCTGAGTCTTGTACATTAATGATTTGGAGGAAGGGACAGTAACCAATTTCTCCAAGTTTGCTCACGGTACCCGATGAGGAGGCTCTTCTGCTTGCTTGTTTTACCTACTGAGCCATTGCGATGGTTGGTGCTTGGGGCAGGTTTGTAGCAGAGCGATATCCCACGACAAATCACACTCATTGCCTGCAGAGTGACTAATTATACCTTCAAAATAACATGGCAGGAAAAATTCTGGTTTCTAAGCATACCTGACGATAACAAATCACTAATGTTTTACATAATTGCAACACAGAAACAGGCCAATTCTGCCTGTCTGTCAGTGTTTGCTCTTCATGCAAGCGAGTCGTGCCAATCCATTCATCTAGAATGTCGACATCGTTTCTGCCTCAAACACTTACCCTGGGTACAGAATTCCACAGCCTCACAACTCTGTTTTAAGTTTCTCTTTTTTTCTAAATCTCTTCCATTTAATCCTGTATCTATGGTACTCGGTTCACAATTTAATTTTTAACTGCAGCAACAAAATCTGAAACTGCTGGCTTTATTTTGTGATCATTACAATGATTTTAAAGTCTTACTACTCCTAAACCACCTAAATTAAAATGCTGATATTGTGGAAAATTACGATATTTATTCCATCAAATTGCTGTGGATCAGTCTCTTAACTTGAACATGGGTGAAAAAAACATGGGCGCGCCACATTTTCTGAAGTAGCAAAAGTTTCCTCCAACTTTCAAGCCAATGTGATGGCATTCTCTCTCTCACCAGCAGACGTTGTGACGTTTAACCTCGAATTCTTAGTTAGATTTCATTGTTTTTGGCATGAGAATTATCAGCTGACATTTAGTGAACAGTCCAAAAAAATGCCGATGTAATTGTTGGTGAGTTCAAACAGACTTGTCTTTTGATCACACAACTTCTTGTAAATTTAGCATAAACTTTAAAAAAAAATTGGCACGTCAAATGTTTTATTGCTTTGTAGTAAACGGTGTTAATCTTCAATGTTTTGATCAGGATCAAAGAGATCGTCGCACAGCAATGCGTATTTCTATGGCTTTTTTAAGAACAAGCGTATTGTGCTGTTTGACACACTGCTTGAAGATCATTCCCCGTTAAACAAAGGGGCAGGCGATGAGAACATCGAGATGCAGACGGCTGCTGGAGATGGCAGTGAAACCGAGACCGCGGACACCAAACTCAGACCAAAGGTAAGCCTGCTGGTGGTAGTACCCATCCGGATACCCAAACCCCACCCCGACTGTGTCCTTGCCGATCGTGACCGTGGAACAGGACATCACCAAGGCTGCTGGGGGAGTCTGGGGTGTTGGCTGGAACACGTGACTGGTCTGTGGACAGCTCCCCCAACTCGGGCCCTGGGATATTACTTTTCAAAGGATTAGTTTGTTGTAATCTCTACTTTCTTTTCAGCATAAGAAGCAAGGCTGCAGTAACCAAGAGGTTCTCGCAGTCCTGGGTCATGAGCTTGGACACTGGAAACTAGGCCATACTGTGAAAAACATCATCATTAGCCAGGTAATACACTGTTCTTTTTTAACAGATATATATATATATGTGAAGATTAGTATTTTGTGGGTCGTGGGCAATTAGTTAATTGTAAATAGACACATGGAAACAACGAATATAAAAATAATTGATCCCACTTGCAAGCAGGCCTGAAGTTCTTTGTGCTGCTTTCAGCTGGGGACGTGGCTCTGTCAGCTTACAATTGATCGTGACCAGTGAGGGGATATTTTTCCATTTCTCTCCCCTCTTCTGAAGGTGGTGATTTGCTGAAGTAAGGTTCCACAAGCACCTGGTTCCTCTGCTTCCTCCCCCATGATGCCATTCTTGGGCTATTTGATCATCGAGGGCTTTCCAATCCAGCAAATTTCACACTATCTAGATTTCCGTCTAACCATCAGAAGCAGGACCCCATGCTGACAGAGCCACGTCCCCAGCTGAAAGCAGCACAAAGAACTTCAGGCCTGCTTGCAAGTGGGATCAATTATTTTTAAATTTTTAGATCCGTTGCCCTTTGGTAAAGTGCCAGATCTGTTGAGGGGAGAGAAAACAAAACAAACGTTTGATAACCTCAATGCTACCTGTCGGGTTTATGGGATATGTCCCCTTGGAAGAGTTCACCCTTGCATGGAGTTGCTGGGTTATGTTGGCTGCCGGTGAGTGTGGAAGAAGAAACGGAAGCATTTTTAGGAACAGGCAAACCAGTGTCTCTCTCTCTTTGTAAGCCAACCCTACTTACCCACCTTCTCGCCATTCCCCTTAATCCCTTCGGTCTCCAGAAACACACCCAATTCTGGCCTGCTGGTTTTAATGGCCTGTCTACTTGAGTCCACTGATATTTGAAGACTTCATAGAATCATAGAGTGGTTACAGCACGGAAGAAGCACATTCGGCCCATTGAGCCCGCGCAGACTCTGTTGGTCCCACTCCCCCGACCTTTCCCCGTAACCCTGCAAAAATGTTTCCTTCAGATACTTATCCAGCTCCCTTTTGAGTCTGCCTCCACCGCCCTTTCAGGCAGGGCATTCCAGATCTTAACCACTCGCTGCGTTAAAAAGGTTCTGCTCACATCGCCTTTGGTTCTTTTGCCAATCACCTTAAATCTGTGTCCTCTAGTTCTCGACCTTTCTGCCAATAAAAGAAAGACTTGGATTTATATAGCGCCTTTCACAACCACCGGATGTCTCCAAAGCGCTTTACAGCCAATGAAGTACTTTTGGAGTGCAGTCACTGTAGTAATGTAGGAAACACAGCAGCCAATATGCGCACAGCAAGCTCCCACAAACAGCAATGTGATAACATAAGAAATAAGGACAGGAGTAGGAATAGGAACGGCCCCCTCGAGCCTGCTCTGCCATTCAATAAGATCATGGCTGATCTGATTTGACCAGGTAATGTTTTTGTTATGTTGATTGAGGCATCAATATTGGCCATGACAGTGGGAACAATTTCTCAATTTGCTGTTCTCCAGTCCTCTGGCACCATCCCAGTATCTATGGAGGATTGGAATATTATGGCCGGTACTGCAATTTCCTCCCTCAATTCCCTCAGCGTCCTGGGATGCAGCCCATCCGCTCCTGGTGATTGATCTACTTTAAGTATAGCCAGCCTTTCTAATACCTCTATCGAGTTTTATTGTATCAAGTGTCTCCACTACCTCCTCCTTCACTATGTCTGTGGCAGCATCCTCTTCCTTGGTGAGGACCGATGCAAAGTCATCGTTTAGTACCTCTATCTCCATTTTGGTCCCTAATTTGCCCCACTCCTCCTCTTACTACCCTGTTACTATTTATATGCCTATAGAAGACTACTGCATTACCTTTTATGTTGGCTGCCAATCTATTCTTGTATTCTGTCTTTGTCCCTCTTATTTTCTTTCTCTCTCCTTGCCTGCCCTTTCTATATATAGCCTGATTCAGCACAAGATTGGCTTAAATCAGGAATAAAACCTGGGATAAAAAACAGAACATGCTGGAAACACTCAGCAGGTCGGGCAATATCTGTGGCGAGAGAAACAGTTAATATTTCAGGTCGATGACCTTTCGTCAGATGCTGCCTGACCTTTTGCGTCTTTCTAGCATTTTCCGTTAGTTCAGATATCCAGCCTCCTCCGGTATTTTGTTTTTTGATCAAACCTGGGACTTGTGGGAGGCACAATGCCGCTTCGTACAGGGGACTTTCTCACTGAGCCACTGTGGGGCGAGATTGGATATTTTGGACAGAGGGGAGGGATGCATGGAGGGAAGTTTTAGAAATCGGTTTTGTCCCGCCGAAGAAGTTCTTCATTTTAAAAAACCAAATTCCAATACTGAAGGTAATCATTTAAATTGCAAATTTCTAGCAAGTTTTGCATAATAAAACTATGTATATATGGATTTCACTTTTTTTTATTGGTTCTGGGATGTGGGCGTCGCTGGCAAGGCCGGCATTTATTGCCCATCCCTAATTGCCCCTTGAGAAGGTGGTGGTGAGCTGCCTTCTTGAACCGCTGCAGTCCGTGTGGTGAAGGTGCTCCCACAGTGCTGTGAGGGAGGGAGTGCCAGGATTTTGACCCAGTGACGATGCAGGAACGGTGGTATATCTCTAAGTCAGGATGGTGTATAACTTGGAGGGGAGCTTGCAGGTGATGGTGCTCCCATGCGCCTGCTGCCCTTGTCCTTCTAGGTGGTAGAGGTCACGGGTTTGGGAGGTGCTGCCGAAGAAGCCTTGGCGAGTTGCCGCAGTGCAGATTGTAGATGGTACACACTGCAGCCACGGTGCGCCGGTGGTGGAGGGAGTGAATGTTGAAGGCGGGTGGATGGGGTGCCAATCAATCGGGCTGCTTTGTCCTGGATGGTGTCGAGCTTCTTGAGTGTTGTTGGAGCTGCACTCATCCAGGCAAGTGGAGAGTATTCCATCACACTCCTGACTTGAGTCTTGTAGATGGTGGAAAGGCTTTGGGGAGTCTGGAGGTGAGACACTCGCCACAGAATACCCAGCCCTGACCTGACCTGCTCTTGTTGCCACAGTATTTATGTGGCTGGTCCAGTTAAATTTCTGGTTAATGCTGACCCCCAGGATGTTGATGGTGGGGGATTCAGCGATGGGCACAGGTCATAGTTTCTGCGTAGAAATGTCTAACTAACGCCGATGCTTTTATTTCAGGTGAACTCTTTCTTCTGCTTTTTCCTGTTTGCTGTTCTCATGGACAGGAAGGAGCTTTTCTCCGCCTTTGGTTTCTATGACACCCAGCCAACTTTAATTGGGTTGATGATCATCTTCCAGTTCATTTTCTCCCCCTACAATGAGGTATGGTGAGGCTGCGATGCCTTTAATTGATTCAATTCATTCCCGTTGCTACCGCTGGGCTTGTTTAGCGCATAGGAAGAAATTGCACTTAAATTCAGAATATCACACTAGAAACTTATCTAATCAGCATGAGCTCGTCCCAGTACCTTCATCCCAGTGTTACACAGCTCAAACTTTGCCATTCACACTTACAAGGTGTTTGTGATGTTACTTTGTATATGCAGCATGAACATTTTACTCACTCGGCCATTATGCTTTACTGGAGTAGTGATATAGTTGGTTAATAGTACGTGCTGCAAAGTACTGAGATCTGTACAGATATTCTGTTCTGATTGAGGTCTGCAACGATTGCTTGTTGCTGCCTTAAAGAAACCTCAGTACTATTGAGACTAGTTTTGAAATGCAGCGCTGCGTATTAATTACAATCTAGGTGGATCATTGTGCAGATGTAAACCTGTTCATTTAAGGTTATGCAGTCGACAGAGGGCACCACCTATCAGAAACTTCATCTGCTCGAGCTTCCATCAGTTTTTATATCTGCAGGGTTCAGGTTATTGAGACAAAGTTAGAGGTCACCCATTCACTCTTCCTGAAGTAGCATTAGTAATTCATCATCATAGGCAGTTCTTCGGAATCGAGGAAGACTTGCTTCCACTCTTAGCATGAGTTCTTCGGTGGCTGTATACTCCAATACGAGAACCACAGTTTCTGTCACAGGTGGGACAGAGTGGTTGAAGGAAAGGGTGGGTGGGACTGATTTGCCGCACTCTCCTGCTGCCTGCGCTTGATTTCTGCATGCTCTCGGCGATGAGACTCGAGGAGCTCAGCGCCCTTCCGGATGCTCTTCCTCCACTTAGGGCGGTCTTTGGGCCAGGGACTCCCAGGTGTCAGTGGGGATGTCGCACTTTATCAGGGAGGCTTTGAGGGTGTCCCTGTAACATTTCCTCTGCCCACTTTTGGCTCGTTTGCCATGGATGAGTTCCGAGTAGAGCGCTTGCTTTGGGAGTCTCGTGTCTGGCATGCAAACTATGTGGCCTGCCCAGCGGAGCTGATCAAGTGTGGTCAGTGCTTCGATGCTGGGGTTGTTGGCCTGGTCGAGGACGCTAACATTGGTGCATCTGTCCTCCCAAGTGATTTGTCGGATCTTGCAGAGACATCGTTGGTGGTATTCCTCCAGCGACTCGAGGTGTCGACTGTACATGGTCCACGTCTCTTGAGCCATACCCGTTACTTTGTTTAAAGGCTTCATTGCACCAAACATTCCACTTGGGTTACTAGACCAAGCCGAGCAGAAGTTCCCTGGTTTGATTTCTGGTCAGTACTGAACGAGCTTGTCTCCCCTGGGGCAGAGTTTTGGGCTCTAAATTGTCCCCCCACCCATAGTCTAGGAAGGGAAACCATTGTCCGGGTTCTCGCTCCTGATTGCTATCCAGCGACTGGAAGTATACTTGTGTGAGCATCACAGGAGTACAGAATCTGGCCCCCGCTGTGATGGCCCTTGTGTTCTACAGCCAACTATCGTTTGAGTGAAGAATAAGCACTTGCACAAAGCTGGTTGGAGGGGGCCATAACCTGTGGAATTATACATTTTATTTTAACCCATAAGAACTGTACACTCTCAAAACAACATGTATAGCGTCTTTAATGTAGTAAACCATCCCATGGTGTTTCACAGGAGCGTTATCAAACTAATTTTGACACCGAGCCACATATGGTGATATTGGGACAGATGACCAAAAGCTTGGTAGGTTTTAAGGAGCGTCTTAAAGGAGGAAAGAGAGGTGGAGAGGCTTAGGGAGAGAATTCCAGAGCTTAGGACCCAGGCAGCTGAAGGCACGGCCACTGATAGTTGAGCAGTTATAATCGGGGAAGCTCAAGGGGGCAGAATTTGAAGAGTGCAGACATCTCGGGCGAGGGGTTGTGGAGCTGGAGGAGGTTACAGAGATGGGGAGGGGCAAAGCCCTGGAGGGATTTGAAAACAAGGATGTGGATTGAGGGCAGGGCAGGCTTGTCAAGTCATTCAAGCCATGAAGTCTTTTTTTTTCCCCAAGTAAAGCTACTTCTGATTAAGTTTGCATCTGACATTTGGTGATTTTTTTTTAATAGGTGCTGTCCTTTAGCCTGACTGTACTGAGCAGAAGATTTGAATTCCAGGCTGATGCATTTGCAAAGGATCTGGGAAAAGCCACAGACCTGTACTCTGCACTAATCAAACTGAACAAGGATAATCTGGGGTTCCCTGTTGCTGACTGGCTCTATTCCATGTGGCATTATTCCCACCCTCCTCTTCTGGAGAGACTCCGTGCCTTAAAGGACAAGAAGAAGGATTGACCGGGAATGAGAGAAGGGAGCAGAACTTTCTTTCATCTCGAGAAGAAATTAAATGGTTTCTTTTTTGTTTAATTTTTTTAATTTCTCATTCCATGCGCAGTGCAGATTTGTACTGAATGTTTGTATTGTGGGAACTGGGTTATGATCTGAGTACATTTAGCTTGTGTACCTATTGCCTGCCAGCAGTACAGGTCAGTGGGATATTTTAAGTTGTGTTAAGAATACACTGGGACTTGAATGAATTTTTAAATGAAAGCAGCACATGCCGAGTTTAACGTGGTACAAGTGAGCCGGCACAAGCGACTGTAGTACAGATACCTAACCTTATATATCTTTGGATCTAAGTTGCATCATATCTGAAGTCTTGTCCCAAGTGCTCTTCGAAATTGCTTCACGTACATCACGTTCAAAGTCAAGGCTCATCCTTATAAAGCTTTATTTCAATATTTGCTACTGCTTTAGATATCTGCCATGCCAGCAAACTGTGAGATAACATTTATATCACTTTCAAAAACAAACGGTCTTAAATTTTCTAAGCGCTACATGCGGAAGCTGCACTTGCAGCAGTCTCTGAGGTGCAGCAATCGCTGAGATGCCGTGAGGGTGTGGGGCGGAGGGGTTAGGAGAAGAACAAATGTAAATGTGTCTAATCATCAAAGGAGTTCCCTAAGCCGGCCCCTTCCTGTGAAATGAGAGAGGAGTGAAATTATAGTGTGATTTATTTTTCTCCTTTGTTGGTGCAAGTGAAGGATGGGATTTGGCGCCTTTAATGAAATCCCCGCTGCATTTTAAAACTGCCGGTGAGGGGGCATTGATTTTTGCTAAGCTGCCTGTCCATTCTCGGGCTCCCCTGATGGCTCGGTGATAAAACAGCTGTAACTGTACCGACGGAGGTGTGGGATAGCTAGCGGTGCTAAAATTGGCCTTTTCCCCCATAATTCGGATGGGGAATAATCAGCCGGTGACTGCCCCCTTATTGGAAAGGTTCATATGTGGGGACACTGAATGAGGCCATCTCACAGTCCTATTCCGCTGACACTTGCTGTCCAGGTTCAGTGGCACTGGAAGGGCAATGGACATTACCTGTGGAACTTTACCCTAGTACGAACCAATGTCTTTAGGAAAGGAACAGGGAAGTAAAGGGGGGAAAAAATCCAGTCACTGGGAAAATTAATTAAATTGCCAAAGCACGTCGGTGTGAATTGGGTGACTGCAGATTTTGCTGTGGTTTAATTTTCAGTTTTCAAACCCAAACTTTAATGCGGGTAGGGTTTCTTTAAACTGCTGCAGCCTATTTCAGTGTCGAATAGGATACACGAGTGTAAATGCACACTTCAGTAACTTCAGATTTAGGTTAACAGTGAGCCTTTTCTTGAGTTTTTCAATGTATGGGGCAAGATTAGCTCAATCTTGTGACACAGTTTTAGCATTTTTTCCCCACGGGTAGTAAATACCCCTCATTTTATGTCGGTTTTTAATTTATTACGTTTGGCTTACTTGAATTCTAGCGAGTGTCGATGGCCTCAAATTGAAATTACACTTTTTTTTTTCTCATTTGGAAGTGTCTGTAAATGAAGCAAAGTGACTGAATGATGAGATCCTGGTCTGTACCGGAATCGGCATGTGCAAATGCATTTTTATTTGATACCTGTGAAGTAATTTTTACGTTACTTTATTTTTCTGTATTGCTCAGACCATTTTGGTTGTGTTGATATTCGCGAGAGAAGAGGCAGAGCATGGGCACTGCTAATTGTATTCAGTTGTTAAATGACCAGTTCCAGATACCAAAATAAATAAAGGTTCACAATGTGTACAATTTGAGGGACGGAAGAGGCTTGTGCCTACTTCACTGAATGTGACTTTGCACGTGGCACCACCTCTGTGCCCATGCTGGCTTGTGAAACTTCATAGTTTACATGTGGTCCTCATTCCATGAGATGGCATCAGTGGGATGGAGAAGACCCACTGATGTCCCACTTGCTGCTGTTTGAATCTCCTAACCAGCTGAAGTGAGAAAAAATAACTGGCAGGGGTCATTCCCGCTCCTCTTTTCCTCCTTGTTCCTCCTCCATTCCCAGCGGTGCTTCCAACACTGGCTGGAGTCCTTCCCGACCTCTCCCAAGGTCCCATTTTTCATGTGCAAGCCTAGACGTTGAGTGTTCAAATGTTGGAGGGAGCATCACAGCCAAGCCCACTGCAGTCCGACCTTTGCACCCATGTGGGTCACTCGCTAACACTTGGTAGCATGAATGTCCTCAGTAACCCAGGGCTTGTAGCACTTCTGCCACTGCCCATTGGAGATCTGTGATCTCGGGGCAGACAACTGATCAAAGTTTGGACCTTCCTGACTTGTGTGGCTCAGTACCACACTGCGTAGTGTGTTTACCCGCGGAACCAGTGGAGATAGCTGGAAAACCCTTTTTTTAAAACGTGATCACTTGGGCCTCACCGAAAACTCTGGAACTTGAGTTGCAGATTAATTTTCAGATGAGATTGGGATTTGAAGTTTGAATTCTCTGAATTGGCCCGTGGTCCGGCCTTCGGCCTGTGACAGGTTCATTGAAAGATCTAGAATTTGGCCTGTTAACTATGCAAAATAGATTGTGATTAGAAGAAATGTATCACCTTTGCACAGTGAACAAAGGCATAAAGATACTTTGATAATGGAAAATAAAGGACTTATTACAAATCTGTATCTCACACTCCAGTAGTCAGTGTGGTCCTCTTAATACTGTTTTTTTTTAGTCCCATGTGTATATAAAAAGTGGAGATAAAAAATTGATATCAACCGTTCTGATGAACCATCCAAAAGATCAACTCATCTCCCTTTCAGATGCTGAGTGACCATGTGCATCCACTGTGTTCAGTTCTGTATTGAGGAACCTGTGACATTAAACAGATGTTGCAAATGAGTTATTACTGAATTGAAATTAAAGTAAGGAAACGTTTAAATTATTTGACCTAAAAATGGACGCAGGTGTGAGAATGGAAGTGCTAATTTTAAAAAAGTGGTGAAGAGATTAAAGAAATATTGCAATGGTCAAGGATTTCACACGAGGCTAATGGCGGGATCTTTCACACTCTGTTTAGATGTTGTTTCAATGTTGGAATCTGGAGTGCTGGTGTTTTTTAAAAAATTTCAAAAAATGCAAAATGGATTCCTTAAGATGGATTGTGTTATGATCTAAATTAAGGAGGATTAATATTCTGAAATAATTGGCAGGTTTTGAAATTGTGAAACCAATCCTGATCTTAACAAAAAATGTGATGAAGTTCCACTGTGGTGACAACTCAATAAATGGAGGAATTGTGAGTCCAGTGGGCCGACTGACTTTTGTGACTTGGATGTAAAAAGTGATATTGCAGCAACTGATTTACCTCTTCAATACTTCTGCTTTGAGACATGTTAATTGGTTTCCATTGCATCCCAGGGTTTGCAGGTCATAACTACCTTCATCAAGGTGTGTTTTATGATGCCAGGTTTCACAGTAATATTTTCCAGTAGAGTATTTTCAAATTGTATACTTTTTGTTTCTAACCTCCCCCCCCCCCCCCCCAACACACACACACTCTCTCTCTCTCACTCTCACTCTCACTCTCACTCTCACTCTCACTCACTCACTCATTCACACACACTCGCTCTCTCACACTTAGACTCTCACACACACACACTCGCTCTCTCACACTTAGACTCACACACACACTCGCTCTCTCATACTTAGATTCTCTCTCTCACACACACACACACACACACTCACTCTCTCACACTTAGACTCACACACACACTCGCTCTCTCATACTTAGATTCTCTCTCTCACACACACACACACACACACTCACTCTCTCACACTTAGACTCACACACACACACACTCGCTCTCTCACACTTAGACACACACACACAGTCTCGCTCTCACACTTAGACTCACACACACTCGCTCACACACACACACACTCGCTCCCTCACACTTAGACAGACACACACACACAGTCTCGCTCTCACACTTAGACTCACACACACACACACACACACACACACACACACTCACTCGCTCGCTCACACTTAGACTCACACACACACACACTCGCTCTCTCACACTTAGACACACACACACAGTCTCGCTCTCACACTTAGACTCACACACTCTCGCTCACACACACACACACACTCGCTCCCTCACACTTAGACTCACACACACACACACTCGCTCCCTCATACTTAGACTCACACACACACACACACACACACACTCGCTCCCTCATACTTAGACTCACACATACGCACACTCGGGTCTCCCTGGGCTACGGACCATCCTCCACTGAGAGTGGAGAAGATGACTTGCTGTTCTGTGACCGCTAGGATGTACATAATAGCGACTTGGGTGCGACATGCCCGCCAACAGGTCTTTGTCCTCTTTTCTCCTCTTAAACTCTGCTCGCCATCTCACCAAGTAAGGATACGACTGAGACCATGCTTGGAGAAGTTTCATCACTCCATGGTAGTGCATCATCTAGTCTATTCATTTTGTACCAAGCAATCTGAACCACTAGTGTGAGCTGCCCCTACAGTCCCTGTGCTGATCTGCTTTTAGCAACAGGCCAGAAATTGCTCCCAGAATTTGGAGAATTTCTTCTAATTTGGCATTTGTGAGGGCATAATTTTTCAGAGACCGTTTTCAACAGTGATTCAATCCAAACTGGGGAGGGGAGGGGATTTCTGCAATCTACCACTTCAGTCGCTGCAGTTAAGAGGAACTCCAGGAGTTACTCGGGTATGGATTTATAATTTTAAATGTTGCAAAATTTGTTCTATCTGGACATTTTTCGATGGCCAATATATAGTAAACAGACCTGTATGGAGCAACAAGTTGTCTGCAAGTTGCCCTTTTAAATTGAATTATTTTTCCAATGACAATTAAAATTCTACGTTTCAACTTTTTCTTTATTCCCCTCAATTTACCTCCCTCCCCTCCCTGAAGGCACCGACTGCTTGCTAGGATTCGGCTCCATGCGCTCTAGTGCCTCACCGAAGTCGCCATTGTTCCTCTGTCCGCCTGGGCGGTGCAGATGTGGTTGGTAAGAGATCTGTGGTTCAGACTAGATGATGCACTAACAGATGACCGTGGAGTCCTGGGGCTTCTCCAAACGTGTTCTCAGTCGTATCCTTCGTGGGGGATTCACAGCTCGGTCCAATCCTGCCCTCAGCTGATCACCGCATGGGTGCTTTCAGTGGGGGTGGGGGGCTCACTGGATCGTGGGTAAAAGTGCGGCTCTCTGCTTTTTTCTCTTTCCACCGCCCTCCACTTCATACCTGGATGATGCGGCCAACTGTAGTGCTCCTACTTCCATGCTAATGAGATCCGCTAACTCAGCACAGAATAAGGATCACGAACACTGTTCTCCGCCTTCAATGTTCTTTCTATAATGAAATGCCCAAAACTGCGCACACCACTCAGACTGTAGCCTGACCAATGTTCTGTATAAACATAGAAAATAGGTGCAGGAGTGGGCCATTCGGCCCTTCGAGCCTGCACCACCATTCAATATGATCATGGCTGATCATGCAACTTCAGTACCCCATTCCTGCTTTCTCTCCATACCCCTTGATCCCTTTAGCCGTAAGGGCCACATCTAACTCCCTTTTGAATATATCTAACGAACTGGCCTCAACAACTTTCTGTGGTAGAGAATTCCAGAGATTAACAACTCTCTGAGTGAAGATGTTTCTCCTCATCTCGGTCCCAAATGGCTTACCCCTTATCCTTAGACTGTGACCCCTGGTTCTGGACTTCCCCAACATCGGGAACACTCTTCCTGCATCTAACCTGTCCAATCACGTCAGAATTTTATATGTTTCTATGAGATCCCCTCTCATCCTTCTAAATTTCATTCAATATAAGCCCAGTCGATCCAGTCTTTCTTCATATGTCAGTCCTGCCATCCCGGGAATCAGTCTGGTGAACCTTCGCTGCACTCCCTCAGTAGCAAGAATGTCCTTCCTCAGATTAGGAGACCAAAACGGAACACGATATTCAAGGTGTGGCCTCACCAAGGCCCTGTACAACTGCAGTAAGATCTCCCTGCTCCGATATTCAAATCCTCTCACTATGAAGGTTCCGGTACCACCTTGTCAGGCCAACTTCATAAAAAGTGTTGTGGAAATCGGGAACTTTTCTTTCCCCCGTCCCCCCCAAAAAAACAGCTGTTGTGGCTGGGGGTCAATTGAAAATTTAGAAACTAAGATTGATAGATTTTTGTTACATGAGCGTATTAAGGGATGTGGGACTTCAGGTGGGTAGATGGAGTTAATGGTCTAATTGAATGGCGGAACAGGCTTGAGCTGAATGGCCTCCTGTTCCTGTAACTAGCTTTGGGCAGTAATTCCCCACATCTTTTGATGGATGCTCAGTTTCCGCTTCTATAAACTGACCTATTTCAAAGCACATAGAAACATAGAAAATAGGTGCAGGAGTAGGCCATTCGGCCCTTCTAGCCTGCACCACCATTCAATAAGATCATGGCTGATCATTCACCTCAGTAGCCCTTCCCTGCTTTCTCTCCAAACCCCTTGATCCCTTTAGCCGTAAGGGCCATATCTAGCTCCCTCTTGAATATATCCAACGAACTGGCATCAACAACACTCTGCGGCAGGGAATTCTACAGGTTAACAACTCAGTGAAGAAATTTCTCCTCATCTCGGTCCTAAATGGCTTACCCCTTATCCTTAGCACATCAGCAAACAGAATTCAGAATCACTGAAATTTGAGTAGATTATTTTAATCATTATTGGATATTTGCAAGTTCTTTCTTATATTTAGTAGTACATTTCTTTGCAGTGTTTCATCTGTCGGATCCAGCCCAACTCCTGTCTGTGCCACCTGTGCCATTGCTGAGGTTGTTACAGTACAAACAGGCACAACTGAAGCTCTGGTTCTCGCAGTGACTATGCTTCATTTTCCTCTTTTTCTTCAGAGAGCTGAGAATAGCTTTCAGCAAGTCTATCTTCAACTCAACCAGCTGCATCTTCTTCAGAATAACCTTCTGGATGGTGATTCCGTAGTGCAATCGTCTGGTTTCATCAGGTGTTAGAGGATTAAGCTTGCAATGTCTTTCCTGAATTGGAGAAGGTAAAATGATCAGTACAGACCGATTTGCCAAAGAGAACTTTCTGATTTCTAGCCACTTGTAAATATAAATCATGCCGACTGTATTATGTGACATTTTATCACAAACCAAATACATCTATGACTTGTAATTTACTTATAAATGATTAAAATACTCGAGCTGATGCCCTCCAGGTTAGGTAACTAGTAGATATTCCCCAAAACACTTGTTACTTACTTTTCATGACATTTGGTATGTAAAATTGTTCTAACTTTCCTCTGGAAGATTTTTTCAGCATTTTATAACTTCCTCTCGCCCTCACTGCTAAAGGCACCGCCTCCTGCCCACAGCACCGCCTCCTGGGTACTGCCTCCTGCCCACGGCATTGCCTCCTGGGTACCGCCTCCTGCCCACGGCACCGCCTCCTGGGCACCGCCTCCTGGTACCACCTCAGGCCCACGGCACTGCCTCCTGCCCACGGCACCGCCCCCTGGGCACTGCCTCCTGCCCACGGCACCGCCTCCTGGGCACTGCCTCCTGCCCAGGGCACCGCCTCCTGCCCACGGCACCGCATCCTGGGCACCGCCTCCTGCCATGGCACCGCCTCCTGCCCACGGCACCGCATCCTGGGCACCGCCTCCTGCCCACGGCACCGCCTCCTGCCATGGCACTGCCTCCTGGGCACCGCCTCCTGCCATGGCACCGCCTCCTGCCCACGGCACTGCCTCCTGGGCACCGCCTCCTGCTCACGGCACCGCCTCCTGGGCACCGCTTCCTGCCATGGCACCGCCTCCTGCCCACGGCACCGCCTCCTGCCCACGGCACCGCCTCCTGCCCACAGCACCGCCTCCTGGGCACCGCCTCCTGCCATGGCACCGCCTCCGGCCCATGGCACCGCCTCCTGGGCACCGCCTCCTGCCATGGCACTGCCTCCTGGGCACTGCTTCCTGGGCACCGCCTCCGGCCCACGGCACTGCCACTGTGCCGATCCACAAGCACCGACACCCCAGCGCTATCTGAAATAGGACCATTCATCACCCGGAGACTTGGATGGTGAGTGTTGGTAGGTTGTTCAGCCAGGGGGGCATTAGCAGCAAACCCTCACGCTGCACTCTCACATGCACACTTTCCAGCAGCTTTACTCTCAAACCAGGACCAGTAACCCCGGCTACATTTTACCCCCATCCCAACCCTTCGGCCAATGTTAGCACCACCATTACTTCTAAATTAGGGTTCAGGATCTCTTGACCATTTTTTGATGAAGGATTTGAAAAAAAGAGTTTAAATGTGGTTTTTTTAAAGCAGTGTATTTGTGCAGGTTTATAATAAAAGGGTCTCCCCCGTTAAGTAGTTCAGATGCTAATGAGTTATCCTTGTTTCCTCGTAGAATGTAAATAATAAAACATTTGTCAGCTTGTTACAGTAATTGATAAACTCCTCGCCCCCATTATTTTGGAAAGTAACTGGACCTGGGTATCTTCAGGAGATTTGGTCAGCCTTTCCTTCCTGGCTGAGAATAGTGCCTGATAAAATACACCAGCATTTGAGAGAGGCTGACCCTGCCAGTTAATATTGTTGCTTGAATGTACACAGCTATATAAAAACCTTAAGTCGATGTAACCATCTGCAGGTATTTACAATTTGCCGCATGCCTAATGCACCATCATCTTTACTTTCCTCTTTACTAAAATATTCTGATCATTTTATCAATTAAACTGTGATATTTCAAATTTGTGCATTGCCACCAACCAACCTCACACAGTCTGCAGTAACTTAATTAGCAAGAGAATGATTACGTTTAAGAACGTCACTAACCTTTGAAGGGCGGCGTGACATAATGCTGATTAGAAAATTGATGACATGGACAACAAAGACAGCGAGACAGAGGAATAGAATCACGTCGAGCACAATCTGGTTAAACGTTGTGGTTTCTGGCGGTGGGGACTGGCTGGTCACCCACAGGTGAAAGTCCTCGGGGATCATTTCCATTGCTAGCCTGACACTTGGAGATATGCAACTCCTTTAACAGAAGAGGGAAGGAAACAAATCACGCTTGAAATATTTTAGAGCCTGGAATATTGGAGCTGAGTTCATTATTTAAAGTCAGCATATTGAGTGGGGTGAGCAGGTGAACCCCCACACAGCAGAAAGATCTCCGGCTCAATCCCCAATCATTGTTGCTTCACTCGGCTGGGGCAGAGAGAGGATTGCTGCAGCTAGCACAGGCAGGCTGAATGGCCACCTTCTGTTCCCGTGTGAGGGGTAATCAGTGAGGGTTCCTATTTCTGTTTAACCAATAGACAGTGCCAGGGCCTCAACTATTTACAATCTATGTTAATGATATGGTTGAAGGGACTGAGTGTAATGTACCGTTATGTATGTAAACATTGTAACTGTGTAGGACTTGCCACCAGAGGGCGCAACTGTTGGAGGCCCAAGGGTCACCTGCACACTTCGTGCAAGTAGTATAAAAGGTTGTCTGCCATGCTGGCCAGGCACTCTGGAGTTGTATTAAAGAGACTAAGATCACATCAATTTTAGCTCACAGTACTTGTGGAGTTCTTCCATACTTAACAGTAGCCAAGTTTGCTGATGATACAAAGATGGGTGGGAAAGCAAATTGTGAGGAGGACACAAAAAAACTGCAAAGGGATATAGACAGGCTAAGTGAGTGGGCAAAAGATTGGCAGCTAGAGTATAATGTGGGAAAATGATGTTATCCACTTGGCAGAAAAAATAAAAAAGCAAATTATTATTTAAATAGAGAGAAATTACAAAATGCTGCAGTACAGAGGGACCTGGGGGTCCTTGTGCATGAAACACAAAAAGTTAGTATGCAGGTACAGCAAGTGATCAAGAAGGCAAATGGAATGTTGGCCTTTATTGCAAGGGGGATAGAGTATAAAAGCAGAGAAGTTCTGCTACAATTGTACAGGGTATTGGTGAGGCCACACCTGGAGTACTGCATACAGTTTTGGTCTCCGTATTTAAGGAAGGATCTTCTTCGATGGCAGTCCCTCGGAATCAAGGATGACTTGCTTCCATGCTAAAAATGAGTTCACATGTGACTCATGAATCCTATGCGGGACCTACAGTCTCTGTCACAGGTGAGGCAGACGGTGGTTGAAGGAACGGGAGGTTCTTGGGATGCCGTGCGATCCTTCCGCTGTTTACGCTTGGCTTCAGCTTGCTCTCGGTGTAGAGACTCGAGGTGCTCAGCGCCCTCCCGGATGCTTTTCCTCCACTTTGGGCGGTCTTGGGCCAGGGATTCCCAGGTGTCGGTGGGGATGTTACATTTTTTCAAGGAGGCTTTGAGGATGTCCTTGAAGCATTTCCTCTGCCCACCTGGGGCTCGCTTGCCATGTCGGAGCTCTGAGTAGGCGCTTATTTTGGAAGTCTCGTATCAGGCATGCGGATGACGTGGCCCGCCCAATGGAGCTGATCGAGTGTCATCAATGCTTCGGTGAGAATGTTGGCCTGAGCGAGAGCGTGAACATTGGTGTGCCTATCCTGCCAATGGACTTGCAGGATCTTGCAGAGGCAGCATTGGTGGTACTTCTCCAGTGCTTTGAGGTGCCTGCTGTACATAGTCCATGTCTCTGAGCCATATAGGAGGGAGGGTATCACTACTGCTCTGTAGGCCATGAGCTTGGTGCCAGGTTTGAGGTCCTGGTCTTCAAACATTCTTCTCCTCAGGCGACCGACGGCTGGGCTGACACATTGAAGGTGGTGTTGGACCTCATCGTCGATGTCTGACCTTGTTGACAGTAGGCTCCCAAGGTATGGAAAATTGTCCAAGGCCTCGTCATGAACTTTAATAATCAGGGGGCAGTGCTGTGTGGCAGGGGCAGGTTGGTAGAGGACCTTTGCCTTATGGATGTTTAGTGTAAGGCCTATGCTTTCGTACGCTTAGGTGAAGGTGTTGACGATGGCTTGGAGTTCAACCTCTGAGTGTGCGTAGACGCAGGCGTCGTCTGCGTACTGTAATTCGATGATGGAGGATGGGACGACCTTGGATCTGGCCTGGAGGCAGCGGAGATTGAACAGATTCCCGTTTGTCCTGTAATTTAGCTCCACTCCAGCGGGGAGCTTACTGAGGGTGAGATGGAGCATTGCAGCAAGGAAGATCGAGAAGAGCGCTGGTGCGATGACACAGCCTTGCATGACCCTGGTCCGAACGTGAATTGGGTCTGTGGTGGATCACAGCTTGCATGTCATCATGGAGCAGGAAGGATATACTTGCCTTGGAGGCAGTTCAGAGAAGGTTCACGGGGTTGATTCCTGAGATGAGGGGCTTGACTTATGAAGAAAGGTTGAGCAGATTGGGCCTCTACTCATTGGAGTTTAGAAGAATGAGAGGTGATCTTATTGAAACATATAAGATACTGAGGGGGCTTGACAGGGTTGATGCAGAGAGGATGTTTCCCCTTGTGGGGTAATCTAGAACTAGAGAGCATAGTTTCAGAATAAGGGGTCACCCATTTAAAACTGAGATGAGGAGGAATTTCTTCTCTGAGGGTTGCAAAGGATATTTCTCTGTACACACCTGTCATGTTTATAATATCTGAACTTCTGAGTTAACTCACAACTTTGGTACTCCAACCATTGACAGTTCGATGTATGAGGTACGATTAACATTCAAATGATTTTTGATAATCATGGGAAGAATCCCTTTGCATGTGTTACAGTTCAGGATTATTTTCATGAAATTACTGAATAAACACTCCTCTTTTCCAAAACTGCATGTCTTTTGGGGATAAATCTCTCTCTTGGACACTGACTCTTTCCCAGGGTATAGTTCCACCCTATACCCTCGGTCACTGACTGTCCCCTGGGTATGGTTCCATCCCACACCCTCGGACACTGACTGTCCCCTGGGTATGGTTCCACCCCACACCTTCGGACACTGACCCTGTCCCCGGGGTATGGTTCCACCCCACACCCTCGGACACTGACTGTCCCCGGAGTATGGTTCTACCCCACACCCTCGGACACTGACTGTCCCGGGGTATGGTTCCACCCCACACCCTCGGACACTGACCCTGTCCCCGGGGTATGTTTCCACCCTACACCCTGTGGCCTTCTTTGCTTATTTGTCATTATTGAGTCCAGTGAGGCTGACCCAAACACAGCCTGTCACTGTCTGAGCCTGTCCATGCCGGGATCAGTCAGGGTCAGCACATTACTGTTAACCCTTCTCTAGCCGCAGTCAATTGTTCAATCCTGAGCGGTAGGAAGGCTGGGATCAGGTAACCGCTTCGATGTGTGAGAATTTGGGACATTCTGCTCTGTATTATATAACGAAGGGTAACTTTATCAACTGACGTGTCAAGGCGACAAATGGAAAGGACACTCCTGATTTTTACACTTGACAATGTTGCAGAACATTTGTCATTTCTCCGGGCTGCGTTAAACTGAAAATGAAACAAAATAAAAACTCTAACTGTCGGCCTGGATGGCGAGTTCTTACCACTGAGTGACCACCAGACACTCTCCTCCTCTCCTCCCCTGCTTCGCCAGATAGACTCTGAAGAGCTGATCTCAACAGACTTTGTATTGAAAGTAGAAAGACGAGGAGGGACATTGCCTTCTTCATAGTGTCACAATCAGCCTTCTGATGTCACAGACCTTTTCCCATGACAGCTGTAAACAGCCAGACTTGTTTTGGTGGAACTTACAAAAAAACATGACCAAGGAATTTGATCTGGTTCTGCCTGCGTTTTGGGCATAAAACGAAGTCGAAAATAGATCCAACGCTGTATTAGCCTCGGGTTACATTCAGGCACATCAGGAAGTCAGCTCAAACAGGCGATATGCTCCTTGCATATGCTAATGAGAGGCCTAACTTCTGGTTACGGACCTCTCTGCCAAATTGGTCGGCCGTAAGTGGAGTAGGCACGGTGCCTGTTCTGCATAGGTTTACCATCAACTACTGTGGCCTAACCAGCAGCCACCCACAAAATAGTGTGTGTCAGCCGTGGCTCAGTGGGCAGCACTCTCGCCTCTGAGTCAGAAGGTTGGGGTTTAAGCCCCACTCCAGAGACTTGAGCACAAAAATATAGGTGGAGACTGCAGTGTAGTACTGAGGGAGCGACGCACCGTCGGCGGGGCAGTACTGAGGGAGTGCTGCACTGTTGGAGGGGCAGTACTGAGGGAGCGCTGCACTATCGGAGGGGCAGTACTGAGGGAGTACCGCACTGTCGGAGGGGCAGTACTGAGGGAGCGCTGCACTGTTGGAGGGGCAGTACTGAGGGAGCGCTGCACTGTTGGAGGGGCAGTACTGAGAGAGTGCTGCACTGTCAGAGGGGCAGTACTGAAGGAGGCTGGAGAATCAGTCGGTCCTCCTGCTATTGATTTATCCAGTGACCCTGCAGAGAATTGTGCAGGTGTGGGGAGGGGAGAGGAGAGGAGAGGAGAGGCTGTGATATTCCCCATCCCCCCACCAATTCTATTCACATGTGCAGGACAGCCGCTTCGTCAACACACTGGGAGACACCAGCTCGTGCCCTTGATGTGCTATTTCAGTCACCACCTTCAGCAAAGGATAGAATAAATAGTAAATGCAAAGTTATAACAAAATATCAGCACGATTTTAGATATTTTAATAAGATTGTCTCAAACAAATTAACCAGCATAAAATCAATGATACATGGCATACCTGCAATATTTGTCTATCTATGATGCATTAAGAATTGTACATCTATGCTCACTTCCTGTGTCAACCTTGCCATTATAAATTCCTGTGTCTATATTTATAAAAGAACCTGCCTCCGGAAACGTGTCCCACTGTGATTACACCCTCCCACCAGTCATGGTGCTACAGCACTTCAGTTTAACATCTCCTCGATCCTCAACCAATCCTCCAACTAACTCTACTCTGCTTCCCAAAGTGTTATATAATAATGACAGAATGTATGGCTTTCAAATAGGGGCTGAATTACATCTGTGTGCCCTGCTCTAATTATCCTCTGCCCTCTGACCTTTCACCTGAACACGCGTCTTCACTCCCAGTGTGTATTGCCGCGTGGGATCACCTGGTCACATGTATCAGTCTTGCACATGGCGGCAATTCCCTTGTCACACTTACTTCCTGCAACATTGTCCCATCACAGCCCTACTGTTATAAACAGTATCCTCGGACTCACCATGGGCTCAAGTCCCACTCCAGGGATTTTTCAGCTTAGGAAATAAATTAACCAGGCTAGGAAAAGTTACAAATTCATTGCAATCTCATCTGTGCTTGAAGAATATTTGAGTGTCTGCTCCTTGATGGCTGTTGGTATCAAAGTCGTAAAGAAGATCATGATAGACAAATTTGCTGGAGTTCTTTGAGGATGTAACGAACAGGGTGGATAAGGGGGAACCAGTGGATGTGGTGTATTTGCATTTCCTGACGGCATTCGATAAGGTGCCACATAAAAGGTTACTGCACAAGATAAAAGTTCCCGAGGTTGGGTTTAATGTATTAACATGGATAGAGGGTTGGCTAACTAACAGAAAACAGAGAGTCAGGATAAATGGGTCATCCCCAGCAGGGATCGGTGCTGGGAGACTCAACTATTTACAATCTATATTAATGACTTGGATGAAGGGACCAAGTGTAATGTAGCCAAGTTTGCTGATGATACAAAGATGGGTGGGAAAGCAAATTGTGAGGAGGACACAAAAAATCTGCAAATGGATATAGACAGGCTAAGTGAGTGGGCAAACATTTGGCAGATGGAGTATAATGTAGGAAAATGTGAGGTTAACCACTTTGGCAGAAAAAATAGAAAAGCTAATTATTATTTAAATGGAGAAAAATTGCAAAGTGCCGCAGTACAGAGGGATCAAAAGGTTAATATGCAGGTACAGCAAGTAATCAGGAAGGCAAATGGAATGTTGGCCTTTATTGCAAGGGGGATAGAGTATAAAAGCAGAGAAGTCCTGCTACAGCTGTACAGGGTATTGGTGAGGCCACACCTAGAGTACTGCATACAGTTTTGGTCTCCGTATTTAAGGAAGGATATACTTGCATTGGAGGTTGTTCAGAGAAGGTTCACTAGGTTAATTCTGGAGATGAGGGGGTTGATTTATGAATATAGGTTGAGTAGGTTGGGTCTATACTCATTGGAGTTCAGAAGAATGAGAGGTGATCTTATCAATACATATAAGATAATGAGGGGGCTCAACAAGGTGGATGCAGAGATAATATTTCCACTCAAAGGGGAAACTAAAACTAGGGGACATCATCTCAGAATAAGGGATAACCCATTTAAAACTGAGATGAGGAGAAATTTCTTCTCTCAGAGGGTTGTAAATCTGTGGAATTTTCTGCCCCAGAGAATGTGGAGGCTGGGTCATTGAATATATTTAAGGCGGAGAAAGAGATTTTTGAGCGATAAGGGAGTAATGGGTTATGGGGAGTGGGCTGGGAAGTGGAGCTGAGTCCAGGATCAGATCAGCCATGATCTTATTAAATGGCGGAGCAGGCTCGAGGGGCCGTATGGCCTACTCCTGCTCCTATTTCTTATGTTCTCATCCCAGGGCCAATCCCTGCTCTGCTCCATTGGATAAGTTGAGCCTGTGTAGTAGCTGTGAGTACAACACTTAACTTCGTACACAGATTCTTGTGTGAAAACAGATGCTGGTAGTTTTTAAACTTGTATTTTACAAGATGAGAAGTTAAGCCAAGCCATTGCATCCACCGGATGAGATATTAAAGCACGAGGTGCCTCCACTGGAACAGATGTGTGTTCAGACAGACAGTCGGGATTGGCCAACATTCCTTCCTCAACAGCAAACAAAAAGATGAACTGGTCATTCATCCTGTTGCTGATGTCGGATGTTGCTGTGCACACGAGACTTGTGGTATATTTCAACATGCCAAGAGTAGTTTCAGTTCAATAATTTATTTGAGGAGCATTGTGATGTTTTGGCAGAAACCAATCTTTTGCCTCCTTCCTTCTCCCTCCCTGTGTCCGTATTCTGGCTTCGATAGAAGATACGTTTCACATGGTGTTCAATGGGTTGGGTTTGCCAAGTGCAGTGAATTAACATTACTGTTCACACTACTGCTTCTCCACTGATTCAATTTTGCTATCAAAAATCTGGGCATATAGGAAACTTCTTTCCCATAATCAAACCAGCAGGAATATAAGAACAGGTGGCCATTCAACCCCTCGAACCTGCATCGCCATTCAATGAGCTCACGGCTGATCTGTATGTTAATGTCATTTACCCGCCTTGACTCCGTAACCCTCAATACTCTTGCCAAGCAAAAATCTATTAACCTCAGTTGACTTAATCTCAATGGCTTTTTGGGGGAGAGAATTCCAGATTTCCACTACCCTTTGTGTGAAGCAACACTTCCTGACATCACTCCTGAGCAGCCTGGCTCTAATTTTAAGGTTACGCCCCCTTGTTCTGGACCCCACCCCCAATGGTTTCTCTCTATCCACTCTACCCAGGACCTGGTCCATGACTTTGACCTCAAAAAATGCCTCCTTTAGCTTCTAAAGCTGTCACAAAAGCTTAATTGCTTGAACCAAATGTTACTAGTGGTTTCTGGGCTCAGCTGTATTATTTCTATGAGTTTTATGATAAATTAATGGAATTAAAAGCTGATAAATCCCCTGGACCTGATGGCCTACATCCTAGGGTCCTAAAAGAGGTGGCTGCAGAGATAGTGGATGAATCTCCCAACATTCCCTAGATTCAGGAATAGTCGCAGCGGATTGGAAGGGAGTAAATGTAACCCCGTTATTCAAGAAAGGAGGGAAGAGAGAAAACGGGGAACTACAGGCCAGTTAGCCTGACATCAGTCATTGGGAAAATGCTGGAATCCATTATTAAGGCAGTGGTAACAGGGCATTTAGAAAATCATAATATGATTAGGTATAGTCAACATGGTTTTATGAAAGGGAAATTCCATTTGACAAATTTATTAGAGTTTTTTGAGGATGTAACTAGCAGGGTAGATAAAGGGGCACTAGTGGATGTAGTATATTTGGATTTCCAAAAAGCATTTGATAAGGTGCCACATAAAAGGTTGCTATGCAAGGTAAGGGTTCATGGGGTTGGGGGTAATATATTAGCATGGATAGAGGATTGGTTAACGGACAGAAAACAGAGTCATTTTCCAGTTGGCAGGCTGGAACTAGTAGGGTGCCGCAAGGATCAGTGCTGGGGCCTCAGCTATTTACAATCTATATCAATAACTTAAATGAAGGGACTGAGTGCAATGTATCGAAGTGTGCTGATGATACAAAGCTAGGCGGGAAAGTAAGCTGTGAGAAGGACACAAAGAATCTGCAAAGGGAAATAGACAGGTTACTAAGTGGGCAATAAGGTGGCAGATTGAGTATAAAGCGAGGTTATTCACTTTGATAGGAACAGAAAAACAATATTTTTAAATGTTGGTGTTCAGCGAGATTTAGGTGTCCTAATACAGGAAACACTTAAACCTAGCATGCAGGTACAGCAAACAATGATGAAAGCAATTGGCATGTTGTCCTTTATTGCAAGGAGGTTGGAGTATAAGAGTAAGGAAGTCTTGCTACAATTGTACAGGACTTTGGTGAGACCACACCTGGAGTACTGTGCACAGTTTTGGTCTCCTTATCTGAGGCAGTGCAAAGAAGGTTCACTATATTTATTCCTGGGATGAGAGGGTTGTCCTATGAGGAGAGATTAAGTCTATAGTCTGGGGTTTATAAGAATGAGAGGTGATCTCATTGAAATATATAAGATTCTGAGGGGGATTGATAGGTCAGATGGAGAGAGGTTGTTTCCCCCTCGCTGGAGAGTCTGGAACTAGGGGCCATAGTGTCAAGATAAGGGGTCGGCCATTGAGGACTGAGTTGAGGAAGAATCCCTCCAAGTCTGATATCCAGAGCTGAGAGATTTTACCCTGAAGACAGATCAGAATAAATGACGTGATTACATTAGACCTTTTACAGCAAATCAGATAGCCATTTGGAACAAATGCCAACTTACAATAGTAACTTAAACAGGGGACAGAGTTACAGTTGCCTCAAGTGCCTTTTGGGATTTGCGAGATGGAGCCAATATCTCACTGGATGGGAGGTTCTGGTTTGAAACGGTTGAGTGAACAGATGAATGGCTATTTCAGAATAATCAGCTGGAGAGAACTAAGAATTGTGAGCACACATGGATTCCAATTCTATGTCTTGGAAATACACAAATCAAAATCAGTTTGGAGTCTCCAAAGTGACTTTTAAAAAACTTTATTTGAATAAAATAAATTTCTGTTCTTCTGACTCTGCACTGGAGTTGCTCTGAATGGATCTGTTGGGGTGCAGGATTGTAGGAATACAGAGAAGCATCAACATGGTTCGTGTTGTGGGATCTTTCTATGCTACGAGGCCCCCCTGTAAACTGCGACTTCCTAGTGAGCTTCCAGTTTTGAATAAAGCCAAGACCTGTACTTTCAGGCTGCACCATAAACCCAGGTGGGTCACTGGGCTGATTCATGTTAGCAGAGAACAAAGGGAAAAAAAAAACACCCATATCTGCCCCAAACATTGAGAAAGTATATATTTGTTTAGTGTGTCTTTCAAGGAGCCAATTTTTAGTTATTTGGAGTTATGAAAACTTGCTGGTCAAATAGAACTTTGTGAAACTATGACCCAGTATATGACTTACAGTTCCACACCATTAGTTATTGGAGTGAACCTTTGGATTATTGGGAGTATTCCCACCCGTGTGTATGAGGGGCAGGGTTTGAACCCTGCTCTCATCCTGGAGACTGGAGGATGGCACCCTGGCTCGGAATTCTAGCTGACATCCAGTGGGGATATGTGTGTCCAATGGGTGTTCCCCCGCCCCCCCAAATTCAGAACTAACCATCCGGTCAGCTGCTATAATTAGTTACAATTGGGAATTCCATCCCCTAATGGAAGGAAAAGTTTGCAGAGTGAAACAGTGCATTACTTACATATATTAACTGTGTAAAGACGAGTGCAGTCCCACCCAGCTGGACGACAGTGGAGAGGCATTGGAGAAGGATAGAGTGGTCAATCGAGTCAAAGGCTGTCATCTGTTACTTTGATGAAAGCCATTTCTGTACTGTGGCAGGGGCAGAAACCAGATTAGAGGGGTTCAAACATGGAATTGCGGGAAAGATGGGCACGGATTTAGGAGGCGGCAACACATTCAAGGATTTTGGAGAGGAAAGGGAGGTTGGAGATGGAGCTTGCTATGACAGGGTGGTCAAGGCTTGTTTTTTTTGAGAGGGGTGATGACGGCAGATTTGAGGAAGACAGTACCCGAGGAGAGAACCGTTAACAATGTCAGCTAACATGGGAGCCAGAAAAGGAAGTTGGGTGATCAGCAGTTTGGTGGGAATAGGTCAAAATATACAGCCACCTGTTGAACAGTGTAGTGTGATGAACTGATTGCTGTATATTAGAATGGACATGGTCCCAAAAACCGCTGAAAATATTTTTCAATAGTGGTTAAATTAAAAGACATGGTTAAATTAGAAGCTGTTGTTGGCTCGGGCTGACACATCTCGTAAGACTGACTGTGGCTCCATGGTTAGACTTTCCCGCGGGGCTGGGAATGAGATTTTGACACTCTCGGGATAAATCGTTGGCAGAATGAGTTACTGTTAATTGGAGATCAATTTATAGGAAATGTGGGAATAAATTCCCAGTGTATTGGCTTTTAATTTGCTGGCAAAGCACAATGAACTTTAAACTTTATCACTGGCCTTCTCCACAAAACAAAGCAAGACAAAGTTGCTTCCGTTAACAGTAAATGTGAAAGAAGGGAGTGAGATCGTGTCAGCATGAAAACGTAAATACAAATCTAGTAATAAGTAAAATTGACAATTAAATGATAGTCATTAAACAGTCCTGTGGATTAATGTATCGATTGAGAACAGAGATTGGATAAATGGTACAATGGAATTTTACTGCAATTACCGAACTGATGAATGTGGAGTGGTTTTGTACAAGAAATCTTATTGCTGGGACCATTGCTACCCACCTGACTACAATTCTAACGATCATTTTCATTAACTCAAGCACTGAATTATCTGATTTTCACCATTTTTACGTTTCACAATGGAAATAGATGTATGAAGTTAAAACAATTTCTAAGTTTGTAAATCATCTGAGCTGCACTAGAGATTTACAATGCAAATACAAAGTTACGAATTGAAAGGCGAGAATTCTGTCCCCTGCCCAAGATTTGAGAGATAAATGTAGTTAACTTATTGTAGCCACAAATTACCCCGCGAGTTTCACACGTTGAATGGTGTAGGCATATTTTGTGCTTATTCCTCTTTGAAGATGTGCTTTCCTTGATACTTAACGTAAACTATGAACATTATTATTGCTGTGACAATACACGCACTCCCGCACACAAGGTAAGCGATCCCCAAGAATGGATTCCTTCCACCCATCCAGGATATGGTGCTGAAGGTCACTCGTTTCCGACCATTGAAACTCAGCACTGGAAAATCTGAACGCAGAGTTAAGGAGAAACAGACCCATGGCTTTTCGCCGTACAGAGAGCGTCACATTACATCACTTTAAAAACAGTGTTAATGAGACTGGGGTCACTTACAGGCTAGATTAAATAAGGATGGCAGATTCCCATCACCTGAAATGTATCGTTTTATTAGAAGACAACAAACCGGCAGCTTTAATCATCCCTTTTTTCTGGTGCAGTCCACAAATTAAAATCAATTTTGCAGCTTGTCATGATGGGATTTGAACTCCTGACTTCCAGGTTGCTTCCAGTACCAAACCCAATTACAAAATGGCTTGTACATCTTGGGAGAAAATCTGTTGCAACGAACATGTAAAACCAAAAAAGCAATGAGACGGCTATACCCATCACTTCTCACCCTATCCGGTAAATATTGCACCTTCCCAACACCAGCATTCCGGATCTCCTTGGGGAAGCAACAACACACAAATGGCTATTTCAGGAAAAACATTTGGGAACTTGCTCCCCAACAATGTAAAGCAGACAGACAACAAACGGATCTCATGTCTCCGTAACGATGCTCTTGAACTGGAAGCGAAATCGGGAGAGGACCAGAGGGATTGTTCCTTCTTTGCTCTGTGTAACTTGTTCTTTATCAATGGATTTGCAATTGTGTAACACATACCACACAAAGGGAGCCTGCCCCCCTCACCCCCTCCCCTCCCCTCCCCTCCGGACAGGTCTTTCCTCAGTTGACTGGTTCAGCCGATCGATCGCAGGATGAGAATGGCGAGCTGTCTCAGTGATGAGCACCGATCCGCCGCGTACTCAGTTCTGCAAGAGTTTGTTTCCTGCCGAGTAACTTCAACAGAGTACCGCGGAGCGCAGTGCAGCACCGAGACTGAAGAGGAGGATAGAATACCGAGAATAAGGGGCATGTGACATCAAATCTGGTTTCTAAAAGCCTGCAGACTGGAGGAGGAAGAAAAGACAGATTGAATTGCTGGGAAAGAATGTGTGGAAGTGGGAGATGGTGCGCTGAGAGGTACAGGGAGCAGGGGGCTGTGTGTATTGGGAGCCCAGGAATGAGAGGGGGAAAGGTTGCTGTATGAGCTGCTCTTCCTGCAAGGGTGGATGTGGAACTGAGCTAGACTGCTCCAGCTGGGGGTGGGGGAGGGACGTGTTGAAAGCCCAACGATCTCGCAATCAAAGGAGAATCCTTGGACTGCTCAATAATGACTACACACAGACATTCGGCCCGACTGGTCTAGGCGGTATTTATGCTCCACACTAACCTCCTCCCACCCTATCAGCATGGCCTGCTTTCTCCCTCGTCTACTTATCCAGCTTCCCTTAAAAAGCATAGATTACTATTCGCCGCGACCACTCCCTGTGGCAGCGAGTTCCACATTCTCGCCCACTCTCTGGGCGAGTGGTGACTATCTTATATTTATGACTCCTAGTTTTGGTCTCCCCCACAAGTGGAAACATTGAACACAGTCAAGTATTTGTCCCGAGAGATCTTCAGTGAGACAATTATTCATTGTCAGGGTTTTAAAGTTTCATTGGATTTGTACCTGGAATGGACGACAATCCGTTTCCAACTTCACCGGAAGGAACGGATTCAAGACGCATTCCTGCAATTGGGAGTCGAGTTTCATTTTCCTCAGGATACGTTTAAAGATTTAAAAGTACAGTTTAACAAGTTCAGGGAAACACACCATGCCGATAATGTTAGTAAAATCGATACCTGGGAGTCCCTGGCCAAAGACCGCCCTAAGTGGAGGAAGAGCATCCGGGAGGGCGCTGAGCACCTGGAGTCTCATCGCCGAGAGCATGCAGAAACCAAGCGCAGGCAGCGGAAGGAGCGTGCGGCAAACCAGTCCCACCCTCCCCTTCCCTCAACCACTGTCTGACCCACCTGTGACAGAGACTGTAATTCCCATATTGGACTGTTCAGTCACCTGAGAACTCATTTTTAGAGTGGAAGCAAGTCTTCCTCGATTTCGAGGGACTGCCTATGATGATGAAAACCAGATCCTCCCATCAGCTCTTCCCAATTATCAATGATTGCCGGTCGAAGGGATATCTCCGGACCAGAGTACTGTGAGCAGACAGCAAACCCGCAGTGTAAATGCATCAATATTACATCACATTTGGAAAGCAGTGACAGGATCGGTCCAAGTCAGCATGGATTTATGAAAGGGAAATCATGCTTGACAAATCTTCTGGAATTTTTTGAGGATGTAACTAGTAGAATGGACAAGGGAGAACCAGTGGTTGTGGTGTATTTGGACTTTCAAAAGGCTTTTGACAAGGTCCCACACAAGAGATTGGTATGCAAAATCAAAGCACATGGTATTGGGTGTAATATACTGACGTGGATAGAGAACTGGTTGGCAGACAGGAAGCAGATAGTCAGGATAAACGGCTCCTTTTCAGAAAGGCAGGCAATGACTAGTGGAGTGCCGCAGAGCTCAGTGCTGGGACCCTAGCTCTTTAGAATATACATAATTGATTTAGAAGAAGGAATTGAGTGTAATATCTCCAAGTTTGCAGATGACACTAAACTGGGTGGCGGTGTGAGCTGTGAGGGGGATGCTAAGAGGCTGCAGGGTGACTTGAACAGGTTAGGTGAGTGGGCAAATGCATGGCAGATGCAGTATAATGTGGATAAATGTGAGGTTATTCACTTTGGGGGCAAAAATGCGAAGACAGATTAGGAAAAGGGGAGGTGCAACGAGACCTGGGTGTCATGGTTCATCAGTCATTGAAAGTTGGCATACAGGTACAGCAGGCGGTGAAGGCGGCAAATGGTATGATGGCCTTCATAGCTAGGGGATTTGAGTTTAGGAACAGGGAGGTCTTACTACAGTTGTACAGGGCCTTGAGGCCCCACCTGGAATATTGTGTTCAGTTTTGGTCTCCTAATCTGAGGAAATGCTATTGAGGGAGTGCAGCGAAGGTTCACCAGATTGATTCCCGGGATGGGTGGACTGACATATGAGGAGAGACTGGATCAACTGGGCCTTTATACACTGGAGTTTAGAAGGATGAGAGGAGATCTCATAGAAACATATAAAATTCTGACGGGACGGGACAGGTTAGATGCGGGTAGAATGTTCCCGACGTTGGGGAAGTCCAGAACCAGGGGACACAGTCTTAGTCCTAAATGAGCCTACCCCTTATCCTGAGATGAGGAGAAACTTCTTCACTCAGAGAGTTGTTAACCTGTGGAATTCCATGCCGCAGAGAGCTGTTGATACCAGTTCATTGGATATATTCAAGAGGGAGTTGGATCCTTACGGATAAGGAGATTAAGGGGTATGGAGAGAAAGCAGGAAAGGGGTACTGAGGGAATGATCAGCCATGATCTTATTGAATGGTGGTGCAAGCTGGAAGGGCCTATTTTCTATGTTTCTATGCTTGGTGCAGCGTGACCCGACTATTAAACAACCCGTCCGTGTTCAACATGACCCAGTGTTCCTGGCTGGGCTGCCCCTCCCCATATCACCCACTGCAAAGGCCAAGGATACTGTAACTGACTTCCACAGAGTAGTTTCCTGGCTCCAGCCCGCCGTCAATGCGACGATAGAGTTTGCGGAATGTCGGCAAGGCTGCGGTCCTCATCCACACAATGAAATCTTCGTTGATGAAGCCGTTGTTTTGTGGGTTCATGTCCAACTCATAAGCCGGCCTCGGCCAATTAAAAGGCTTCACAGTTCCTGCAATTAGTGCTTATTCAAAACCAGACCAAACAAAACATCACCCTACATTAACAAAATAACATTAGTGATTCATGTCAGCCGTGGCTCAGTGGGCAGCACTCTCGCCTCGGAGTCAGAAGGTTGTGAGTTCAAGTCCCCACTCCAGGGACTTGAGCACCTAAATCTCGGCTGACACTCCAGTGCAGTGCTGAGCGAGCAGCGCACTGTCGGAGGGGCGGTGCTGAGCGAGCGCCGCACTGTCGGAGGGGCGGTCTTTTGGATGAGACGTTAAACCGAGGCCTCGTCTGCTCTCTCAGGTGCAGGTGAAAAAGAGTAGGGAAGTTATCAGGTGGCCAGGGGCCAATATTTATCCCTCAAGTTGGCGGCTGTGTTTCCCACAATACAACAGTGACTACGCTCCAAAAGTACTTCATTGGCTGTAAAGCGCTTTGAGATGTCCAGTGGTCATGAAAGACGCTATATAAATGCAAGTCTTTTAGTGATCAAGTGGTTCCCATTCTGACCTGTCTAGTATGGTTATTGACAGCTCCATTGTCACGACTTTATTGTCCACAGGCCCAATTATCCAACAGCTGTATTGTAGCGTGACTTTAATGAGAATTTCACTCAGTGATACTGCAAAACAGAACCTAAGCCCCCAATGACTCATAAAAACACAAGAAATAGGAGCAGGAGTCGGCCATTTGGCCCCTTGAGCTTGCTCCACCATTTAATAAGATCATGGCTGATCCGATCATGGACTCAGCTCCACTTCCCCGCCTGCTCCCAAGAACCCTTGACCCCCTTATCGTTCAAAAACTCAGACTGAGCTGGTTATGTAGCGAGGTACTGTACCATAGAGTGAGCAGCCAATTGCGGACTTCACTCCCTCCACAGGTACAGACCAGGTATTGAACCCAACACCTGCAAGGACCAGCATTTGCCCCGTTTACACATCGCTACATGAGAATCAAAGTACCAACACCAATGCAGTTGGACAAGGTGACCACTCTCCTGTATGTGTTTAATCTGGGCCGGAGCGAGTTTAACTGGCATCCCAGCACCTCCAGCAAGTCTGTCCAAATACCTTCCCAGCAACAAGCCCTCTAACACAGGATTTCTATGAAGCTCATTCAGTTGGCAGAAACATTCGGTGAAAACCAGTGAGATTACCCTGGAAGGCCTGCTGAAGATCGCTGCCATTGTCCGTGGGGTTCCTAAATTTGACATTGTAGTCAGTCCACCAGGAAATTCCTTTGCCATTTAGAGGCACCCTGGTGGAAGGCCCAGTGTCGTTTACCGCATACACCACAAAGGAATCTGAAAGAAATATATTGAGCAGTTTATTTTCCAACTCAGCAAAGTTTTCACTGAGTAATGGGGTGGGGACAAGGGTGGAAGGGAGGGCTCAGTGGGGCAATGTGTTCATCATAGGAGTTTGATAGAAATATTAAACAGAAAATCTTCACAAACACTTTCATGATGTTGCAACACGTTGGACATGTCTTCAAGTTACTTTGAATAAATGGTCTAGTCTCCTGCCTGTCCCCTCTGCTCCGCCATCGGAGGCAGAACCGACAGCCACAGTGCCTCTGGAGAAATACCACCAACGATGTCTCCGTAAGATCCTACAAATTCCCTGGGAGGACAGACACACCAACATTAGCGTCCTCGACCAGGCCAACATCCCCAGCATTGAAGCACTGACCACACTTGATCAGCTCCACTGGGCAGGCTATATTGTCCGCATGCCCGACACGAGGCTCCCAAAGCAAGCGCTCTATTCGGAATTCCTTCACGGTAAACGAGCCAAAGGTGGGCAGCGGAAACGTTACAAGGACACTCTCAAAGCCTCCCTGATAAAGTGCAACATCCCCACTGACACCTGGGAGTCCCTGGCCAAAGACTGCCCTAAGTGGAGGAAGTGCATCCGGAAGGGCACTGAGCACCTCGAGTCTCATCGCCGAGAGCATGCAGAAATCAAGCGCAGGCAGCGGAAAGAGCGTGCGGCAAACCAGTCCCACCCACCCTTTCCCTCAACGACTGTCTGTCCCACCTGTGACAGGGACTGTGGTTCTCACATTGGACTGTTCAGCCAGCTAAGGATTCATTTTTCGAGCGGAAGCAAGTCTTCCTCGATTCCGAGGGACTGCCTATGATGATGGACTCTGCGATTCTCTCCCTCAACGCCTTTGCATTTCGACCTCTCTCCCCTCACCTTCAAAAGCCCCCTCATAACCTGCTATCAGTCCCCCATCCTCCTGCCCCCCCGGCAACAACCTACCCCCACTGTATACATTGCTGCCTCTTGTAAACACCATGGACCATTAATATATGGTATCTAATCAATTAAAATAACTTTCGATCTGAAAGAACTCCAGCAAGCTATGGGCAGACCATCACTGCTGGTCATGGTCCACTCCAGGGCATCACATGCTTATTCATCAAGAACCAGGGGAGGGAGTTGGAGAATTGTTGGTGTTATGTCTGTAATGTACTTATGAATGACTCCACGAGGCAATGTGTTGTACTCAAACTGTAGTGACCTTGGTCCTTTACTCGTAACTCCAGAGTGAGGCAGCCGCAAGGTGGCTCCCCTTTTATACAGCCCCTGCCACCAGGGTGGGAAACCCCAGTCTCCACCAGTTGCACCCTCTAGTGGTGCCAGCATAGTATATACACAGTGTAAACCTTATTGATAGTACATCAGGTAAACAAGTCTCCATCTTATGCAACTATACAGTGACTACACAGAGAGTATATCTATAGTCTGCATATATAACAGTTGGCACCCCGATGACGATCCACAAAAGCTTTAAAAGAAAAAGGGGGAATGGATCAATATTCAATTTGAAAAGCTGATGTGGGAAAAGGGCAGGGCAATGGGACTGTGGGGAGCTTGTCCTGTGAACTCGCACAGGCGCCGTGGGCCTCCTTCTGTGCCGCAAGAATCCAGGATTCCAATTTTTAAATGCTTCTTTTGCCGAAAGATTTACGGAACATGGGGACATGAAAGGACCCCGAGCTCCCGAGCTTACGCGTGGCATAAACAAATGCTGGAGTTGTAAACATCGACTACATAAAGTGCCTCACTGTCAGCAGATCGCATGCTATTCCCAACTGAATTGTACAGTGAATGACAATAGGCAGGAACTCACCGTTAAACAAGCTGTTTGCAATGGCTCCACACGGAGCGATAGGCCGGTCTTTACCATCCCGCCGAAATGGAAAACAGTATTCGGAAGGGTTCTGTGAAAATATTAAAAAGGCAATGAGGGAATATTGAAAACGTCAATGTCAGCTTTGTATCGAGTCTCAATGTGACAATGACAAAGACTTTCAGCCCCCTTTTACTGCACTGCTGCTCCACGGATCTCCTTTGGAGCAGCAATAGTTCATCTTCGGATTTCTGCTCTCGAGGCTCAGCGTGGGCTGGGGATAGACTGTTGGTTCATCATTTCTGTATTACATTGTGCTGTCAGTGACTCCAAACATAAAAACATAAGAAATAGGAGCAGGAGTAGGCCATACGGCCCCTCGAGCCTGCTCCGTCATTTAATATGATCATGGCTGATCTGATCATGGACTCAGCTCCACTTCCCCGCCCGCTCCCCATAACCCCTTATCATTTAAGAAACTGTCTATTTCTGTCTTAAATTTATTCAATGTCCCAGCTTCCACAGCTCTCTGAGGCAGCGAATTCCACAGATTAACAATCCTCTAAGAAATTTCTCCTCATCTCAGTTTTAAATGGGCGGCTCCTTATTCTAAGATCATGCCCTCTAGTTCTAGTCTCCCCCATCAGTGGAAACATCCTCTCTGCATCCACCTTGTCAAGCCCCCTCATAATCTTATACCTTTCGATAAGATCACCTCTCATTCTTCTGAATTCCAATGAGTAGAGGCCCAACCTACTCAACCTTTCCTCATAAGTCAACGCCCTCATCCCCGGAATCAGCCTAGTGAACCTTCTCTGAATTGTCTCCAAAGCAAGTATATCCTTTCGTAAATATGGAAACCAAAACTGCACGCAGTATTCCAGGTGTGGCCTCACCAATACCTTATATAGCTGTAGCAAGACTTCCCTGCTTTTATACTCCATCCCCTTTGCAATAAAGGCTAAGATACCATTGGCCTTCCTGATCACTTGCTGTACCTGCAAACTAACCTTTTGTGTTTCATGCACAAGTATCCCCAGGTCTCGGTGTACTGCAGCACTTTGCAATCTTTCTCCATTTAAATAATAACACTCTTTGATTTTTTTCTGCCAAAGTGCATGACCTCACACTTTCCAACATTATACTCCATCTGCCAATTTTTTGCCCACTCACTTAGCCTGTCTATGTCCTTTTGCAGATTTCTTTGTGTCCCCCTCACACATTGCTTTTCCTCCCATCTTTGTATCATCAGCAAACTTGGCTACGTTACACTCAGTCCCTTCTTTCAAGTCGTTAATATAGATTGTAAATAGTTGGGGGTCCCAGCACTGATCCCTGCGGCACCCCACTAGTTACTGGTTGCCAACCAGAGAATGAACCATTTATCCTGACTCTCTATTCTCTGTTAGTTAGCCAATCCTCTATCCATGCTAATATATTACCCCCAACCCCGTGAACTTTTATCTTGTGCAGTAACCTTTTATGTGGCACCTTGTCAAATGCCTTCTGGAAGTCCAAATACACCACATCCACTGGTTCCCCTTTATCCACTCTGTTGTGCCCCTCTGTATTGCAGTGTGCTGTCAGTGACACCAGTAATGTGCCCCTCTGCTGATAAAACATTAAAGTGTCTGAAACATAGAAACATAGAAACATAGAAAATAGGTGCAGGAGCAGGCCATTCAGCCCTTCTAGCCTGCACCGCCATTCAACGAGTTCATGGCTGAACATGAAACTTCAGTACCCACTTCCTGCTTTCACGCCATACCCCTTGATCCCCCGAGTAGTAAGGACTTCATCTAACTCCCTTTTGAATATATTTAGTGAATTGGCCTCAACTACTTCCTGTGGTAGAGAATTCCACAGGTTCACCACTCTCTGGGTGAAGAAGTTTCTCCTTATCTCGGTCCTAAATGGCTTACCCCTTATCCTTAGACTGTGACCCCTGGTTCTGGACTTCCCCAACATTGGGAACATTCTTCCTGCATCCAACCTGTCCAAACCCGTCAGAATTTTAAACGTTTCTATGAGGTCCCCTCTCACTCTTCTGAACTCCAGTGAATACAAGCCCAGTTGATTCAGTCTTTCTTGATAGGTCAGTCCCACCATCCCGGGAATCAGTCTGGTGAATCTTCGCTGCACTCCCTCAACAGCAAGTATGTCCTTCCTCAAGTTAGGAGACCAAAACTGTACACAATACTCCAGGTGTGGCCTCACCAAGGCCCTGTACAACTGTAGCAACACCTCCCTGCCCCTGTACTCAAATCCCCTCGCTATGAAGGCCAACATGCCATTTGCTTTCTTAACCGCCTGCTGTACCTGCATGCCAACCTTCAATGACTGATGTACCATGACACCCAGGTCTCGTTGCACCTTCCCTTTTCCTAATCTGTCACCATTCAGATAATAGTCTGTCTCTCTGTTTTTACCACCAAAGTGGATAACCTCACATTTATCCACATTATACTTCATCTGCCACGCATTTGCCCACTCACCTAACCTATCCAAGTCACTCTGTAGCCTCATAGCATCCTCCTCGCAGCTCACACTGCCACCCAACTTAGTGTCATCCGCAAATTTGGAGATACTACATTTAATCCCCTCGTCTAAATCATTAATGTACAATGTAAACAGCTGGGGCCCCAGCACAGAACCCTGCGGTACCCCACTAGTCACTGCCTGCCATTCCGAAAAGTACCCATTTACTCCTACTCTTTGCTTCCTGTCTGACAACCAGTTCTCAATCCACGTCAGCACACTACCCCCAATCCCATGTGCTTTAACTTTGCACATTAATCTCCTGTGTGGGACCTTGTCGAAAGCCTTCTGAAAGTCCAAATATACCACATCAACTGGTACTCCTTTGTCCACTTTATTGGAAACATCCTCAAAAAATTCCAGAAGATTTGTCAAGCATGATCTCCCTTTTACAAATCCATGCTGACTTGGACCTATCATGTCACCATTTTCCAAATGCGCTGCTATGACATCCTTAATAATTGATTCCATCATTTTACCCACTACTGAGGTCAGGCTGACCGGTCTATAATTCCCTGCTTTCTCTCTCCCTCCTTTTTTAAAAAGTGGGGTTACATTGGCTACCCTCCACTCGATAGGAACTGATCCAGAGTCAATGGAATGTTGGAAAATGACTGTCAATGCATCCGCTATTTCCAAGGCCACCTCCTTAAGTACTCTGGGATGCAGTCCATCAGGCCCTGGGGATTTATCGGCCTTCAATCCCATCAATTTCCCCAACACAATTTCCCGACTAATAAAGATTTCCCTCAGTTCCTCCTCCTTAATAGACCCTCTGACCACTTTTATATCCGGAAGGTTGTTTGTGTCCTCCTTAGTGAATACTGAACCAAAGTACTTGTTCAATTGGTCTGCCATTTCTTTGTTCCCCGTTATGACTTCCCCTGATTCTGACTGCAGGGGACCTACGTTTGTCTTTACTAACCTCTTTCTCTTTACATACCTATAGAAACTTTTGCAATCCGCCTTAATGTTCCCTGCAAGCTTCTTCTCGTACTTCATTTTCCCTACCCTAATCAAACCCTTTGTCCTCCTCTGCTGAGTTCTAAATTTCTCCCAGTCCCCAGGTTCGCTGCTATTTCTGGCCAATTTGTATGCCACTTCCTTGGCTTTAATACTATCCCTGATTTCCCTAGATAGCCACGGTTGAGCCACCTTCCCTTTTTTATTTTTACACCAGACAGGAATGTACAATTGTTGTAATTCATCCATGCGTTCTCTAAATGTCTGCCATTGCCCATCCACAGTCAACCCCTTAAGTATCATTAGCCAATCTATCTTAGCCAATTCATGCCTCATACCTTCAAAGTTACCCTTCTTTAAGTTCTGGACCATGGTCTCTGAATTAACTGTTTCATTCTCCATCCTAATGCAGAATTCCACCATATTATGGTCACTCTTCCCCAAGGGGCCTCGCACAATGAGATTGCTAATTAATCCTCTCTCATTACACAACACCCAGTCTAAGATGGCCTCCCCCCTAGTTGGTTCCTCGACATATTGGTCTAGAAAACCATCCCTTATGCATTCCAGGAAATCCTCCTCCACCGTATTGCTTCCAGTTTGGCTAGCCCAATCTATGTGCATATTAAAGTCACCCATTATAACTGCTGCACCTTTATTGCATGCACTCCTAATTTCCTGTTTGATGCCCTCCCCAACATCACTACTACTGTTTGGAGGTCTGTACACAACTCCCACTAACGATTTTTGCCCTTTAGTGTTCTGCAGCTCTACCCATATAGATTCCACATCATCCAAGCTAATGTCTTTCCTAACTATTGCATTAATCTCCTCTTTAACCAGCAATGCTACCCCACCTCCTTTTCCTTTTATTCTATCCTTCCTGAATGTTGAATACCCCTGGATGTTGAGTTCCCAGCCCTGATCATCCTGGAGCCACGTCTCCGTAATCCCAATCACATCATATTTGTTAACATCTATTTGCACAATTAATTCATCCACCTTATTGCGGATACTCCTTGCATTAAGACACAAAGCCTTCAGGCTTGCTTTTTTAACACCCTTTGTCCTTTTAGAATTTTGCTGTACAAGAGGTAGGAGTAGAGAGTGGTATTAAGAACATAACTAGGAGCAGGAGTCGGCCATTCGGCCCCTCGAGCCTGCTCCGCCATTCAACAAAATCACGGCTGATCTTCGACCTCAACTCCACCTTCCCGCACTATCCCTATATCCCTTAATTCATAGAAACTTACAGCACAGAAGGAGGCCATTTGACCTGTGCCCGCTGACAAAGAGCTATCCAGCCCAATCCCAGTTTCCAGCTCCTGGATGTGCACTTGAAGTGCCGTAACCCACACAGCTATGAACCAAGAACTTTTAAAAATGTGGTGAGGGTTTCTGCCTCTACCACCCTTTCAGGCTGCGAGTTCCAGACCCCCAGCACCCTCTGGGTGAAAAAGTTCTCCTCAACTCCCCTCTAAACCTCCTACCAATTACTTTAAATCTATGCCCATTGGTTATTGACCCCGCTGCTCAGGAAAACAGGTCCTTCCTATCCACACTATCCAGGCCCCTCATAATTTTATGTAGCTCCATTAAATCTCCCCTCAGCTTCCTCTGTTCCAAAGAAAACAACCCCAGCCTATCCAATCTTTCCTCAAAGCTAAAATTCTCCAGTCCTGGCAACATCCCCATAAAGCTTCTCTCTACCCTCTCTCTTGCAATCACATCTTTCCTGTAATGTAGTGACCAGAACGGCACGCAGTACTCTAGCTGTGGCCTAGCCAGTGTTTTGTACAGTTCAAGCATAACCTCTAGGGGAATCTAAGAGATTCCCCTAAAGTCCAAAAATCTATCGATCTCGATCCTCAACGACTCAGTCTCCACAGCTCTCTGGGGCAGAAAATTCCAAAGATTCACAACCCTCTGAGTGAAGAAATTCCTCCTCATCTCAGTCTTAAATGGCCGACCCCTTATCCTGAGACTGTGACCCCTGGTTCTAGACTCTCCAGCCCGGGGAAAACATCCTCTCAGCATCTACCCTGTCAATCCCCCTCAGAATCCGGTATGTTTCAACGAGATCACCTCTCATTCTTCTAAACTGCAGAAATTATCGTCTCAATCTACTCAATCTCTCCTTGTAGGACAACCCTCATCCCCGGAATCAGTCTCATGGACCTAATATTGGCTGCCTTCCCTGCTGCGGGTGGGTGGGAGGAAGGGAGAGGGGGAAGGGAGGAGGGTGGGGGGGGGAAGGGAGGAGGGGGGGGGGAAGGGACTCCACACATGCACAAACACACAGGCTATAAATTTATGGTGTCTCCTTTACAGCTTCTGTTCCAATTGCTCTCGACAGTCAGGAAACTGGAAACAAAGACTAGCCTTGCAGCGAGCAGCTCAAGCTTTAAGAAAACCAGGGCCTGGTGCAGGGGGTTGAGCGGCTGCAGGTACAGGTGCCGAGGTTGGGTCACACCAGCACCGGGTGACGAAGGTGCTTTGCCAGGTCCTGTATGAGGAAAGGCTGCAGCATTGGCACCGAGTGTACAATATAATTGGGCTCTCAGTCTCTTAACGGCCCACGATTTGCAAATACTGAACGGTGTAGGTTTCAGATCATGTGATAGTGACAGGAGCCTGGACAATCCAGTGATACCATTGGTTGAAGTTGTGATTCAAATGCGAGTTTAGCTCATGTTCGCCCGTTGCCATGTTTATGGATTCGGAGACATTTCCACCCTCTCTTGCTAATGTCTCCTGTGGCAACACTGCCTCTTTGCAGTAACAGAAGGAATAATGCACATCCCCACACCCGGTCTGTGCCATCCCATACCCAGTCCGTACCCGGTCTATACCACCCCCCACACTCGGTCTGTGCCATCCCACATACCAGGTCTGTGCCATTCCCGCACCAGGTCTGTACCAGCCCCCCACACCCGGTCCGTACCCGGTCTGTGCCATCCCCCCCCACACCTGGTCTGTGCCAGCCCCCCACACCCGGTCTGTGCCAGCCCCCCACACCCAGTCTGTGCCAGCCCCCCACACCCAGCCTGTGCCAGCCCCCCACACCAGGTCTGTACCCGGTCTGTACCAGCCCCCCACACCCGGTCCGTGCAATCCCCCCACACCCAGTCCGTACCCGGTCTGTACCAGCCCCCACACCCGGTCTGTGCCAGCCCCCACACCCGGTCTGTGCCATCCCACACACCAGGTCTGCACCATTCCCGCACCAGGTCTGTACCAGCCCCCATACCCGGTCTGTGCCATCCCACACACCCGGTCTGTACCATTCCCGCACCAGGTCTGTGCCATCCCACACACCAGGTCTGTACCATTCCCGCACCAGGTCTGTACCAGCCCCCCACACCCGGTCCGTACCCGGTCTGTGCCATCCCCCCACCAGCACCTGCTCTGGTTGTAGATTTGCCAGTCGGATCCTGGTGCAAATTGCTGCTAGTCCGACACCAGAATCTGGCTACAGATTGACCAGATACCCTGCGGTCTCTGTCGGCGAGGGCAGTCCCCAGAATGGACCTTCAGCCACAGGGTTCGACCCCTCGATTGTGACGTTTCGCTGATCCCATTTACCTACAGGCTATTGGGAAGGTTGGTCAGAATCGGTGCAGAGCAACGGCAGGTTAGAAGGTCGCGAGTTTGTACCTTGCGTTGATCTGCTCAAGGCCACACACCGGATTACAACCGGACTTTCCTCTTTATGAAGGAGTGACCTGCTGTGCAGTTCCAGCATGCGCCATATTTCCGTGTTATTTTTGACCGAGAGGGCTGTGCTCGCGTTTGGAGACCAGAGTGTAGGACAAGCTTATAAAAATATTGAACACATTTAGATTCACAGCAACCATTTGTCAAGTCCTGTTTCAACTGTTACCGTTAAATAGTCCAAATCGCCATTCAGCTGATCATCGTCCCGGGAGATGCCATATTTCCGATGGTTCTGATAGAAGTTTGATAATTCGTAGTACATGAAGATAGGACCCTGAACAGGAACACAGCATTAGATTAAGTGACAACTCTTGTACAAATAATCCCTAGCTGGACGCTCAGATTAAATGGGACTTGTTTAAAGCAAATGATCCCGTTTTACCCATCATTACATTGCGATCCCCACCGATGCATCTTATGGATAATTCCCCTCCCCTTGCCAACTGTAATTTGGATCAACCACATGAATGAGCATCACCCCGGTCAAACCTGCAGCTTCGGATATGCAAAACTTTGTTTTAAAGCCCACAAGAGAATACGGTGAGAGAGATCACAGAACAAGATATTTCACTGGGAATTATGCCAACCCCTCGAGATATACGAATCATCACCGGTGTATATCGATCGCCACTCGAGGAAAAAAATCACCTTGAAAAGAAAAACACAACTTCAGCAATAGCTTGGCTCAATCCGCAACACTTTATGCCACAGATTCCAAAAGTTGAGAGTTCAAGTCACACTCCAGACCGAGAATCCAGAGCCATACCAAGGCATTGTTACACTGCCCTGTTGTCCATCACCTGAAACTTAAACCAAGATCCTCACTGAAGTTAAAAATGGCACTGCACCGTTCCCAGGAAAATCCCCATGCACTCGGTGTCCTGGTCACCATTCTCCCTCAACCACCAAGAGCAGATGAACTGATTATTCAGCTGATTTCAGGTAAACTCATCATCATCGGCAGTCCCTCAGAGTTGAGGAAGACTTGCTTCCACTCAAAATGAGTTCTCAGGTGACTGTACAGTCCAATACGGGAATTACAGTCTCTGTCACAGGTGGGACAGACAGTGGTTGTAGGAAAGGGTGGGTGGGGAGTCTGGTTTGCCGCACGCTCCTTCCGCTGCCTGCGCTTGATTTCTGCATGCTCTCGGCGACGAGACTCGAGGTGCTCAGCGCCCTCCCGGATGCACTTCCTCCACTTAGGGTGGTCTTTGGCCAGGGCCTCCCAGGTGTCGGTGGGGATGTTGCATTTTATCAAGGAGGCTTTGAGGGTGTCCTTGAAATGTTTCCTCTGCCCACCTGGGGCTCACTTGCCGTGTAGGAGTTCAGAGTAGAACACTTGCTTTGGGAGTCTCGTGTCGGGCATGCGAACAATGTGGCCTGCCCAATGGAGCTGGTTGAGTGTGGTCAGTGCTTCGATGCTGGGGATGTTGGCCTGAGCGAGGACACTGATGTTGGTGCATCTATAAGAATATAAGAACATAAGAACAAGGAGCAGGAGTAGGCCATATAGCCCCTTGAGCCTGCTCCGCCATTCAGTAAGATCATGGCTGATCTGATCATAGACCCAGCTCCACTTCCCTGCCCGCTCCCCATAACCCCTTATCGTTTAAGAAATCGTCTATTTCTGTTTTAAATTTATTTAATGTCACAGCTTCCACAGCTCTCTGAGGCAGCAAATTCCACAGATTTGCAACTCTCTGAGAAAATAAATTTCTCCTCATCTCAGTTTTAAATGGGCGGCCCCTTATTCTAAGATCATGCCTCTAGTTCTAGTCTCCCCCATCAATGGAAACATCCCCCTCTGCATCCACCTTGTCAAACCCCCTCAATCTTATATGTTTCGATAAGATCACCTCTCACTCTTCTGAATTCCAATGACTAGAAGCCCAAACCACTCAACCTTTCCTCATAAGTCAACCCCCTCATCCCCGGAATCAACCTAGATGAACCTTCTCTGAACTACCTCCAAAGCAAGTATATCCTTTCGTAAATATGGAAACCAAAACTGCACGCAGTATTCCAGGTTTGGCCTCACCAATACCCTGTTTGGCTGTAGCAAGACTTCCCTGCTTTTATACTCCATCCCCTTTGCAATAAAGGCCAAGATTCCATTGGTCTTCCTGATCACGTGCTGTACCTGCATACTAACCTTTTGTGTTTCATGCACAAGTACCCCCAGGTCCTGCTGTACTGCGGCACTTTGCAATCTTTCTCCATTTAAATAATAACTTGCTCTTTGATTTTTTTTCTGCCAAAGTGCATGACCTCACACTTTCCAACATTATACTCCATCTGCCAAATTTTTGCCCACTCACTTAGCCTGTCTATGTCCTTTTGCAGATTGTGTGTGTCCTCCTCACACATTGCTTTTCCTCCCATCTTTGTATCGTCAGCAAACTTGGCTATGTTACACTCAGTCCCTTCTTCCAAGTCGTTAATATAGATTGTAAATAGTTGGGGTCCCAGCACTGATCCTCCCAATGGATTTGCAGGATCTTGCGGAGACATCGTTGGTGGTACTTCTCCAGTGTTTTGAGGTGTCTGCTACATATAATCCACATCTCTGAGCCATACAGTAGGGTGGGTATCACCACTGCCCTGTAGACCATGTGCCAGTTTTGAAGTTCTGATCTTCAAACACTCTCTTCCTCAGGCGACCGAAGGCTGTGCTGACGCACTGGAGGCGGTGTTGGACCTCGTCATCCATGTCTGCCCTTGCGGACAGTAGGCTCCCGAGGTACGGAAAATGATAACCATAAACTCGAGATCATCCAAAACTCAGCTGCCCATGTTCTAACTCGCACCAAGTCCCGCTCACCCATCACCCCTGTGCTTTCTGACCTATGTTGGCTCCCGGTTAAACAATGCCTCAATTTCAAAATTCTCATCCTCGTTTACAAATCCTTCCTCAAATTCTGCCCTCCTGAGCATCCCTGATTATAATCGCTCAACCATCGGTGGCCGTGCCTTCTGTTGCCTGGGCCCCAAGCTCTGGAACTCCCTGCCTAAACCTCTCCACCTCTCCTTCCTCCTTTAGGACACTCCCTAAAGCCTACCTCTTTGGCCAAGCATTTGGTCACCTGCCACAATTTCCTCTTCTGTGCCTTGGTGTCAAATGTATTTGTTTTGTCTTGTAACACTGCTGTGAAGCACCGTGGGACGTTTTATTACGTTAAAGGAGCTATATAAATACAAGTTGTTGTTGATTAGAGTTTGTGGGATTTTACTGTGTGCGGATTGGTCACCACAGTCCCTCCGTGCTGCCAATGAACGTCAATCTCGGTAGGTGAAGCACTCTGGGACATCCTGAGAAATGTGATAAAAGGCTGTGAGTGAGGTTTTTAAGCTGGTTATTTAATAACCGGAGCACTGAAAGCTACAAAAGGATAAATGTCGCTTTCTAATTATAGCAACTTAAAAATTAGAAACACCGTAATTTGCGTGACAAGTCTCTGGTCCTGATGTAGGTAATCTCTCGGGTACAGCATTGCTGCTCAATCTCACAAGCGGGCCAAACATCTTACAGGGTGTGGTCATATTGCTTGGCTTATAATGATAGTATAAGCCAAGAGTGCAACATTCGGCCTCTCTGTGATATTGTGTCTGTCACACTCGCCGTCTCCAATCTACCTACCGTGACTGAAACACTTGGTGGGACGAGGCCAGAAACAAATTATTAAGCTGCTTTAATTTACAGATGACAAGTGAATGTACAGAAGAACTTAGAGCAGAGAAGGACAAGAGGAGATTTGATGGTGGTGTTTAAAATCATGAAGGGTTTAGATAGAGTAAATAAAAAGGACACAGATTTAAGGTGATTGGCAAAAGAACCAGAAACGCCAGGAGGAAAAAACCTGGTCTACGCAGCGAGTGGTTAGGATCTGGAATGCGCTGCCTGAGAGGGTGGTGGAGGCAGATTCAATAGCAACCTTCAAAAGGAAATCGGATAAATACTTGAAAAATAATAAATTGTAGGGCTATGGGGAAAGAGCGGGGCAGTGGGACTAACTGGATTGTCCTTCAAAATAGGCTCCTTCTATGATTAGGATAGATTTAATCAAATTTTACCTGGATTTAGCCAACTAAGGAACCCTCCTCGAGGACAAGAAAAATAATAAAAATTCACCACACTCTCCCCATTCGCTCGATTAACTGCTCACAGACCTCCAAAGGCAATCTGTGGTTGACCATACGGAGATTTCCGGGAGCGTCTTGGTTGCTGGCCCTCAATTCCTTTCATCGTCTGTCCCGGGAATCACTGCCCTCAGCAGTTACACCATCACATGACTGATAAAGTGCAACGTCCCTACCGACACCTGGGAGTCCCCGGCCAAAGACCACCCTCAGTGGAGGGAGTGCATCCGGGAGGGCGCTGAGCACCAAGTCTCATCGCCGAGGGCAGGCAGAAACCAAGCGCAGGCAGCGGAAGGAGCATGCGGCAAACCAGTCCCACCCTCCCTTACCCTCAACCACTGTCTGTCCCACCTGTGACAGGGACTGTGGTTCTCGTATTGGACTGTTCAGCCACCTAAGGCCTCATTTTAAGAGTGGAAGCAAGTCTTCCTCGATTCCAAGGGACTGCCTATGATTATGATGATGATGATGATATGGCTGACCACAGGGACGCTCCAAACCAGGCACTGTGATGGTGAACAGACACAGTACAGCTCACTTGGGCTCCCACACGGCACACAAAGTTGAAAAAACAACTTTCGTCAATAACCAAGCTCAGACTGATTTCGGTTTTGGTTCTCGTTGTAATGCCAGGGACAAGTTTAGAAAAGTTTAATTGAATTAAAGTAGATTATTTCCTCGACCACGACAATTCCTTCCCTTCCGTTACCAGGTTCACACTCCACCTGTGGCGGAGAGTCAGTGTGACCCAGCGATCCCTTTCAAACCGTCAGGTGGCACAGCGAGAATGAATATTCACTGAACGAATGACTTTTGCCCCAAGGCACTATATAAATGTGGCAGCATCTCCGTGTGTACGCAACCTTTAGACAGCCCGAAATAGCACAGAACTGGAGCTGGCTTTCCTGCTGCCGCTGTTTAGCCCTCAGGAAGTACACATTACAAAAATCTTTGACTTCCTGCCGGTTGCTGTCACCTCAACAATTTCAGGTAGAGCTCAGCGCTAGTTTAAAGCGCGCGTCAGTTTGCAGTGTGGTCAGGGGCGCCCTCACCAGGGCAGATTCATCATGGCCAGACGCTTCCTCGAAAACAGGCTTTCCAACAAGTATTTATATAACGCTTTTAATGTAGTGAAACATCCCAAGGCACGTCACAGGAGTATTGAGATAAAAAATGTGACACCGAGCCACATAAGTAGAAATTAGGGCAGGTGACCAAAGGCTTGGTCAAAGAGGTAGGTTTTAAGGAGCGTCTTGAAGGAGGAAAGAGAGGTAGAGAGGTTTAGGGAGGAAGTTCCAGAGCTTGGGGCCCAGGCAACAGAAGGCACGGCCACCGATGGTTGAGCGATTATAATCAGGGATACTCAAGAGGGCAGAATTAGAGAAGCGCACACATCTCCGGAGGGGTTACATAAGAAAAAGGCGCAGGAGTAGGCCATACGGCCCCTCGAGCCTGCTCAGCCATTCAATAAGTCATGACTGATCTGATCATGGACTCAGCTCCACTTCCCTGCCCGCTCCCCACAACCCCTTATCGTTCAAGAAACTGTCTTTTTCTGTCTTGAATTTATTCAATGTCCCAGCTTCCACAGCTCTCTGAGGCAGCAAATTCCACAGATTTACAACCCTCAGAAAAGAAGTTTCTCCTCATCTCAGTTTTAAATGGGCGGCCCCTTATTCCAAGATCATGCCCCTTAGTTCTAGTCTTCCCCATCAGTGGAAACATCCTCTCTGCATCCACCTTGTCAAGCCCCCTCATAACGTTTCGATAAGATCACCTCTCATTCTTCTGAATTCCAATGAGTAGAGGCCCAACCTACTCAATCTTTCCTCATAAGTCAATCCCCTCATTCCCGGAATCAACCTCGTGAACCCTCTCTGAGCTACCTCCAAAGTAAGTATATCCTTTCGTAAATATGGAAACCAAAATTGCACGCAGTATTCCAGGTGTGGCCTCACCAATACCCTGTACAACTGTAGCAAGACTTCCCTGCTTTTATACTCCATCCCCCTTTGCAATAAAGGCCAAGATTCCATTGGTCTTCCTGATCACTTACTGTACCTGCATACTAACTTTTGTGTTTCATGCACAAGTACCCCCAGGTCCTGCTGTACTGCAGCACTTTGCAATTTTTCTCCATTTAAATAATAATTTGCTCTTTGATTTTTTCTGAGGTTGTGGGGTTGAAGGAGATTAGAGAGATAGGGAGGGGCGAGGCCATGAAGGGAATAGAAAACAAGGATGATAATTTTGAAATCGGGACATTGCATTTTGAAATGTAGGTCAGTGAGCACAGGGGGTGATGGGTGAGCGAGACTTGGTACGAGTTAAGATACAAGCAGCCGAGTTTTGGATTACCTCTAGTTTACATAAAAATCAAAGAGCAAGTTATTATTTAAATGGAGAAAAGTTGCAAAGTGCTGCAGTACAGCGGACCTGTGGGCACGTGCATGAAACACAAAAGGATAGCATGCAGGTACAGCAAGTGATCAGGAAGGCCAATGGAATCTTGGCCTTTATTGCAGAGGGGATGGAGTATAAAAGCAGGGAAGTCTTGCTACAGTCGTACAGAGTATTGGTGAGGCCACACCTGGAATACTGCGTGCAGTTTTGGTTTCCATAGATTGTGGGAGTCCAGCCAGGAGTGCGTTGGAATAGTCAAGTCCAGAAGTAACAAATGCATGGATGACGGTTTCAGCAGCGGATGAGCTGAGGCAGGGGTGGAGACGGGCGATGTTACGGAGGTGGAAATAGGCGGTCTTAGTTATGCTGCAGGATATGTGGTCGAAAGCTCATTTCAGGGTCAGATATGACACCAAGGTTGTGAACAGTCTGGTTCAACCTCAGACAGACGTTGGGGAGAGGGATGGAGTCAGTGGCTAGAGAATGGAGTTTGTGGCGGGGACTGGAAACAATGGCTTCGGTCTTCCCAAGTGGGGTCATTGGACCTAGCAGCCCCATGACCCCATCTTGGGCTGAACATATTGGATGGAAAGTCCCGGCCTCGCTGGGTCTGTACGGAGTGTACACGCACCTGGCAAGGCCTCGCAAAAGCCATTTTTTGGCGTGCAATGCACAAGCACCGAAAACCGGCTTTGCCGATCGGTCAAGTTTTGGCTTGACAGATCCTCCACATCCCCGGGAGAGATTGGGCTATTTGCCGAACTCTTGCCCAGTGAATATCCTTCAAACTCTTGCGCCTGGTAAAAGCAGGCACATAGCCTCCTGTTCCCAGCGTAAGGGTTTTAAAACACACAAAAAATAAAATTTAATCATACATTTTTACTTTAAAAACCCTGTCCATTAAGATAAGTTTATTTTAAACCCTATTAAAACACAACAAGAAATCCAAAAAATATACAGGCAACTCTTGGTTATCAGTACACGGACCTAACGGAGAACCCGCTGTAACCGCGTTTTTAAAAACTGTCACACACGTGAAAATCTCGATCACCTCAAGTGTCAATCACACACAAATTGACTCAGGCATGCACTCCTCTCTCACTTCGCAACTGACACAGGCATTAAAAAGCTGTCACACACGTGAAAACCTCCATTACTTCAACTAGCAAGCAGGTGAATCCATTGTCATGTATTTTATTACGTTCACGCTATGATAACACGAACTAAGTCTTCATGGTTGGTTCAATCACCTTCAAATTTCAGCTCCGAGACGTGCACTTGCCCTAGCGGCAAAATCGTTTACCCGGAATAGCCCAATCCCCAAGGGACCCGGATAATCGAGAGTTGCCTGTATATTGTTTTTCTTAAAACATTTCATTAACTTTAATTTCAATTATATTTAAATGGGAGTTGTTTTTTAAAAAAATTTTATGATGCGGTGTCTGGGTGTTTTAGCGGGTTATTCTCATTGATAGTAATGGGAGCTCATAAAAATGGAGTTCCCATTACAATCAATGAGAATACTGTACCGTGATTGGTTGTCCAGGCCCACATGACTCCAGCTTCTCGAACACCAGATACTTTTTCCCAAAAAAAATTGGGGTCGGAGGCGTTCATCCGAAGGGAACCTCGGACTGGAATTTCAGGATCACCATGTACCATGCACTGCGTAAAGAATTGTCTGTTGACCTGTATATTATTTCTAACACATTTTTTAACAAAAGGCACAAGTGATAACATCTTTCTTTGCCTGGCTGACATTGTTTTTTGGAAGTGAAGACTGGGGGTCCTCATTGGTGTGTCAATATCTCCAGGGGTCCTGGACTCAGAAAACTTTGAAAACCATTGTTCTAAACTTCCTAAACCACAACTTTCCTAAAACCCTCAGCCCCTAGTTGAAGATGATCTTTTCTGACACCGTTCATTGACGGAGGTTCTCCGATGAGGTTGCCAAATTATGAACACTTTTCTGTTGTGAGGTCTTTCCTAATAGAATTGAGACATCCCAAACCCATCTTACTTAGCAACACTACAACCGGCAGCAGAGCAGACTGTCTCCAATGATATGGACTGGATTCAAATCCATGATCCCCGAGTGGAATATCAAGTGTTAAACCTATCCGACTCGGAGCAGCAGTTAAAAAATTGACATTTCTCAATAATTTGTCTTTTTAAAAAAAAAAATGTACTCGCATTTAAATACACAACTGAAGGGCAAGCGGCAATATGATGCACAAGTCCCCGATCCACATGGTATACGGGAGAGGAATATGGAATGACAGTTGAGGTATTTATTAAAAATAAGGTAAGTCGATAATTTACCTTTTCGTTTTTCTCTCTCCTCGGGGCAATGTCCGTGTTGGGGTACAGGCCCCCCCCCGGGGCAATGTCCGTGTTGGGGGTACGGACCCCCTCGGGACAATGTCCGTGTTGGGGTACAGACCCCCCCCTCGGGGCAATGTCCATGTTGGGGGTACAGCACTCCCTCAGGGCAATGTTCGTGTTGGGGTACAGACCCCCCCTCGGGGCAATGTCCGTGTTGGGGTACAGCACACCCTCAGGGCAATGTCCGTGTTGGGGTACAGACCCCCCCTCGGGGCAATGTCCATGTTGGGAGTACAGCCCTCCCTCAGGGCAATGTCCGTGTTGGGGTACAGACCCCCCCTCGGGGCAATGTCTGTGTTGGGGTACAACCCCCCCTCAGGGCAATGTCCGTGTTGGGGTACAGCCCTCCCTCAGGGCAATGTCCGTGTTGGGGTACAGCCCACCCTCAGGCAATGTCCGTGTTGGGGTACAGACCCCCTCGGGGCAATGTCCGTGTTGGGGTACAGCCCTCCCTCGGGGCAATGTCCGTGTTGAGGTACAGCCCTCCCTCAGGCAATGTCCGTGTTGGGGTACAGACCCCCTCGGGGCAATGTCCATGTTGGGGGTACAGCCCTCCCTCGGGGCAATGTCCGTGTTGGGGTACAGCCCTCCCTCAGGGCAATGTCCGTGTTGGGGTACAGACCCCCCCTCGGGGCAATGTCCATGTTGGGGGTACAGCCCTCCCTCGGGGCAATGTCCGTGTTGGGGTACAGCCCTCCCTCAGGGCAATGTCCGTGTTGGGGTACAGACCCCCCCTCGGGGCAATGTCCATGTTGGGGGTACAGCCCTCCCTCAGGGCAATGTCCGTGTTGGGGTACAGACCCCCCCCTCGGGGCAATGTCTGTGTTGGGGTACAACCCCCCCTCAGGGCAATGTCCGTGTTGGGGTACAGCCCTCCCTCAGGGCAATGTCCGTGTTGGGGTACAGCCCTCCCTCAGGCAATGTCCGTGTTGGGGTACAGACCCCCTCGGGGCAATGTCCGTGTTGGGGTACAGCTCTCCCCCGGGGCAATGTCCGTGTTGGGGTACAGCCCTCCCTCAGGCAATGTCCGTGTTGGGGTACAGCCCTCCCTCAGACAATGTCCGTGTTGGGGTACAGACCCCTCGGGGCAATGTCCGTGTTGGGGTACAGCCCCCCCCCTCGGGGCAATGATGTCTGGTGTTGGGGTACAGTCCCCTTTGGGGCAATGTCTGTGTTGGGGTCCAGCCCCCCTCGGAGTATCGCATCCAAGAGGTTGTTCTTCAGGAGCGAAACTCGGCAGTGAATGCCTGTGGACAATTTGACTTGGGGGTTGAGAAATGAGAGACAATCAGAATGGAGCCAGAACTCATGGTTGCCCAATGTGTAAAACGTGGGCATCTTCCAGCAGACATCATGGGACAGAGGAATGAGATCCCGGCTAATTTTTCCAAAGCACAGAAGTCAGTTGCACTTCCTCCAATGCCAACAGAGTTTGGATCATCTCACTCAGGAAAGGCCAAGGGTCCAACTTCAAACCTTTCTTGGTTTTATAGCTTTGTATGATTCATCGTGGCTCCCCAGCAGTCAGATTACGATTAGAGCCTCAGCTGGCCATACTGCTAAGGATGGGAGCTTCAGTATTTCGAGTTTGATTTAGATAAAATACACTTATTTTGTACCCATGTTATTTTATTCCTTTTGAAAAGCGATGAATTTAGAGACACTAGTTAAACTGAAAAGCAAAAGGGCACAATGTTTCAATCGGAACCAAATGCTGAACCATTTGTGGGGCAGGGCTCCCAGTATCCTTACCTCCAACTTCTTGTCCACCTGGAATTGTATTGTGCACTTGCAGTTGGTGTTTGCGTTGCTGGTACAAGGGTGGCAGGAACTGTTCGGCTCATTGCCAGTGTAGTCCAACTGGAAAAAATAATCTGATGTTAAACCTTCAGACCACAAAATCAATCCATTCCAACCACGGCTAGTTAGTAAACGTCCATCCCAACCACGGCTAGTTAGTAAACGTCCATCCCAAGCACGGCTAGTTAGTAAAAGTCCATCCCAAGCACGGCTAGTTAGTAAACGTCCATCCCAAGCACGGCTAGTTAGTAAAAGTCCATCCCAACCTCGGCTAGTTAGTAAACGTCCATCCCAAGCACGGCTAGTTAGTAAAAGTCCATCCCAACCTCGGCTAGTTAGTAAACGTCCATCCCAACCACGGCTAGTTACTGAACGTCCATCCTAAGCACGGCTAGTTAGTAAAAGTCCATCCCAACCTCGGCTAGTTAGTAAACATCCATCCCAAGCACGGCTAGTAAGTGAAAATCCATCTCAACCACAGCTAGTTAGTGAAAATCCATCCCAACCACGGCTAGTTAGTGAAAGATGATGATGAAGAAGATCAGATGTCAACGATTTGAAAATTTAAAAAAGTCATTTCCAGTTTTTCTGCAACAAGACCCCAGTGTTACTTTTGTCTCCCAGGGCAGATATCAATGAGTTTCCTCACTCCATCACCTGCGTTTAGTCTTCACGCAAGCTATTTACATTTGTGGTCTCTCTAATTTAAAACATTTGTACAAAATTATCTTCTTGTCCTTTTTGTTGTCCTCTCGATGAGAAAGAGGTTCGTGCCAGTAACCCCAACACTTGGCCATTTCCAGCAACCAATGTCTGCTTTGAAGATCTCCAGTCTCGGTACATCAACTTGCATTTACAAAGTGACTTTAATGTAAACGAGCAACCAAAGGCGCTTCACAGATAGGCACAAGAGCTGGTGAGGGGACTTTGCACCCAGCATAGTTCTTCGATCAGGAGTGGAGCTGGTCAAACCAGCAGCAGTTCACAAGACCCAAGGATGTGTCGTTCTCCACTGCCTTGAGGAAGAGTGTGTTCGAAGATCAGGCCCTCAAATCTGGCACCAAGCTCATTGTCTACAGGGCTGTAGTGATACCCGCCCTCCTGTATGGCTCAGAGACATGGACCATATACAGTAGACACTTCAAACGCTGGAGAAATAACACCAATGATGTCTCTGAAAGATCCTGCAAATCCCCTGGAAGGACAGACGCACCAACGTTAGTGTCCTCGATCAGGCCAACATCCCCAGCATCAAAGCACCGATCACACTCGACCAGCTCCGTTGGGCAGGCCACATTGTTTGCATGCCTGACACCAGACTTCCAAAGCAAGCGCTTTACTTGGAACTCCTACAAGGCAAGTGATCCCCAGGGGCAGAGGAAACATTTCAAGGACACCCTCAAAGCCTCCTTGATAAAGTGCAACATCCCCACCGACACCTGGGAGTCCCTGGCCAAAGACCACCCTAAGTGGAGGAAGTGCATCAGGGAGGGCGCTGAGCACCTCGAGTCTCGTTGCCGAGAGCATGCAGAAATCAAGCGCGGGCAGCGGAAGGAGCGTGCGACAAACCTGTCCCACCCACCCTTTCCTTCAACGAATGACTGTCCCACCTGTGACCGAGACTGTAATTCTTGTATTGGACTGTTCAGCCACCTGAGAACTCACTTTGAGTGGAAGCAAGTCTTCCTCGATTTTGAGGGACTGCCGATGATGATGATGATGAAGAACACGCAGCAGGAGCAACACACCAGAATCATAGAATGTTCCAGCAGAGGGGTCAATTGGCCCATCATACCGGCGCTGCTTCTTTCAATCCATTTAATTCCACTCCTGTACCTTTTCTCCATACTTTTAAAAATTCAAAAGTTTGATCCACTTCCTTGTTAATAGTAATGAGGGATTTTGCTTCCATCACTGTTTCTGGTAGGTTAATCCATGTTTTAACCCTGTGTCAAAAATGTCTCTTAATCTCTCCCTTTGTTCTTTTGGTAATGGTGTTAAATTGATGTCCCTTAATTACCAATTCAACCAGTGAAAATGTATTCTTATGAATACGGAAAGAAACTAAGAACATAAGATTTAGCCGCAGGAGTTGGCCATTCTACCCCTTGAGCCTGCTCCACCATTCAATATCATGGCTGATCTTTGACCTCAGCTCCACTTTCTGGCCAATCCCCATATCCCTTGATTCCCTTAATATCCAAAAATCTATCAATCCCAGTCTTGAATATACTCAATGACTGAGCCTCCAGTGTCCTCTGGGGTAGAGAATTCCAAAGATTCACCACCCTCTGAGTGAAGATATTTCTCCTCATCTCAGTCCTAAATGGCCATCCCCTTATTCTGAGACTGTGACCCCTGGTTCGAGACTCCCCAGCCAAAGGGAAACATCCTCCCTGCATCTACCCTGTCAAGCCCTGGAAGAATTTTGTATGTTTTAATGAGATCACCTCTCATTCTTTTTCTAAACGCTAGAGAATATGGGCCCAGTCTACACAATCTCTCCTCATAGGACAAACCCCCATCCCAGGAATCAGATTTGTTGCACTCCCTGTATGGCAAGTATATACTTCCTTGGGTAAGGAGACCAAATCTGTACACAATACTCCAGGTGCGGTCTCACCAGGGCCCAATATAATTGCAGTAAAACGTTTCTACTCTTATACTCAAATCCTCTTATAATAAACGTCAATATACCATTTGCTTTCCTAATTGCTTGCTGCACCTGCATGTTAACTTTCAGTAATTTGTTTACAGATGTGATAATTTCACAGAGCATAAGCACACACAGCTTCCAACATGGCAGGCAACTCTCTCGGAAGCCTCCGGAAATCTGCCTGGTTCTGTTTAATTATTAACTGTGCAATTGCAGTACACAATACGTCCACATCCACAAAGTGGAGCTACAAACATTACAAGCTTACAGACATTACATTCTCCCTCCTTAATGAAGAAGTTATTATAACAAACATCATACATAACTTTCATGTTTATACATAACTGGATATAAACTTTTTTTTCCATATTTACAAATTTAACTTTAGCACTTGTTTTCTGTTTCGAAGAGGATACCTTCGCTCTCGAACAGAACCTTCCAAACATGATGTCGAATCTAAACTCATTCGAGGCTCATCCTGAGGAATGTTTTCCTCCACGGAATTTCCTTGATTTTCATTTGAACTCACTAACTTCATTCTCTTTGTTTTCCTGACATGGACTCAGACTTTAATTCTGATTCTCTCCTGGATTTGTTTCCAGTTTTGGATTTAGGATTTGCTACGGGTGCATCAAAACGATCTGATCAGTCAGAAATAACTGAATCATTCCCACCTTCAACTCCTTCCATGTCTGTAGGTAAAATATGATCAATATGAACAAGCCTAACCTGTCCATTATCAAACATCTTTACCAAATATGTGCGAGGACCACATATCTTCACCACTCTAACCATTTATGGTGATGGTTCTTCACTCACCTTCTGGTTTAATTTCACACTTCTCTCTTTTTCTCTACCTCTATCATGATTTTCTTTCTGTTTTAATTGTGTCTCTTCTACAGACTGTGCCAAATTTGGCTTTAACAACAAGAATCTGGTTTGTGGCTGTCGTTTGAGAAACAACTCTGCTGGTGTTCTACCAGTAGTTGTAGGAGGAGTATTTCGATATGTAATCAAAAAATTAGCCAATTTGTGATCTAATGACAACTGTCGTTTCCTTGGATTTGGATCTAACATTTGTTTTATGAGGGCACATTTTACAATTTGTACAGTGCACTCTGCTGCACCATTCGAAGCAGGGTGGTATGGTGGAACCTTGATATGTTTCACACCATTTTTGCTCGTGAATTGTGCAAATTCTTCTGAACAAATTTTTGGTCCATTATCCGAAACAATTTCCTCAGGGAGACCAAATGAAGAAAATAATTTTCGTAAAATGTCTAATGTTTTACTTGTTGTTATTTTCCACATTAGGAACACCTCAATCCACTTCGAATGGCCATCAATCACAATGAACAATTGTTGTCCTTCTAACTCAGCAAAATCAATATGTAGCCTTTGCCACACCCTGGGAGGCCATTTCCATGGCTATTATGGTACTGGTGGTGGTTGCTTGCTTACCGATTGACATGTTGTACACTGACTCACGATGTACTCTATATTTTTATCAAGACCTGGCCACCATAAATAACTGCGTGCAAAACTCTTGGTCAAGCACATTCCCAGGTGCTGGTCATGGAGGTCTCCTAATAATTTGGACCTGAATTTATTTGGTATAACCACTCTTGCACCCCACATGATACAATCTTTATCAACTGATAATTCATTCCTACGAATGAAGAATGGATGTGTATCTTTGTCTGTTACCTGGTTTGGCCATCCATTTGCAATATACTCATACACCTTTGACATCACTGGGTCACGTTTGGTTGCTCTACAATCTCTTCAGCTGTGACTGGCAGTTCATCAATGTATGAAAAATAAAACACTTCTTCCCTGTCGGGTGTAACTTGTGATGGGGAAGGCAACCTAGACATTGCATCAACATTACTGTGATCAGCTGATCATCTGTATTCAATATCATATGTATATGCTGACAAAATCAAAGCCCACCTCTGCATTCGGGCTGCAGCTAATGTTGGAACTGGGGACTTTGGATGGAGGATTGCTGTTACGGGCTTATGGTCCGTAACGATGGTAAACTTACGACCATACAAGTATTTGTGAAACTTCTTGACCCCAAAAATTAATGCCAAAGCTTCCCTTTCAATTTGCGCATAATTACTCTCACTGGCACTGAGAGTGCGTGAAGCAAAAGCAATTGGTCTCTCCTCCCCACTATTCAATACATGAGAGATTACTGCCCCAACTCCATACGGAGAGGCATCACATGCTAGCATAATCTCCTTAGATATGTCATAGTGAACTAATATGGTGCTCTCTACCAATTTGCTTTTACATTCCTTGAATGCTGTATCACATTCTTTTGACCACTTCCAATGGACCTGTTTTTTTTAAAAACGCTCATTTAGTAGACGTCATACTGTAGCCAAATTTGTTAGGAACTTCCCATAATAGTTCAAAAGACCCAAGAATGAATGAAGTTCAGTGACATTCCTGGGAGTGGGTGCATTTCTAATTGGATCCAATTTTCCATGGTACTCTACTGAGTTTTTAAATAACTCACACTTACGAGCAGACACTCGTACTCTGAGCTTCTCTAGCCGTTTGAGGACTTCATTCAATGTTTTATTATGAATTTGCCTATTTGGTGCTGAAATTAATATGTCATCCAAATAACTACCCCTTCAATATCTTGCAAAATCTGGTTCATCACGCCTTGGAATATGGCAGGGGCGGAAGACACTCCAAACGGTAGCCTATTAAATTGATATAGGCCTAGATGAGTATTTATAGTCAAACATGTCTTGGACTCATCTAGTTCAAGCTGTAAGTAGGCATTCGTAAGATCCAGTTTTGAGAAGATCTGACCACCTGTCAGTGTTGTGAACAAATCTTCTATATTCGGCAATGTATTGGGGACATTACCCTCTGGAACCTGGTTTGCGGTTACTTTATAATCACCACACAATCTTACCTTACCATCAGACTTAGGTACAACAACAATGGGTGTAGCCCAATTACATCGATCTATCTTACAAATAATGTTCTCAGTCTCTAGTCTTTTGAGTTCTTGCTCAACTTTCTCCTTGAGTGCATATGGTACGGAACGTGGCTTGTAGTAAACCGATCTAGCCTCCTTCTGTACCCTGACACTCTCCTTGAATTGGACTGCCCGATTCGCAGAACACCTTCGGATACTTCTTGATAACCTCATCCGTTGATGAAAATCTCGCTTCCACATAGAAAATCTTACTCCAATCCAGCTTCAGTGAACTCAACCAATTTCTTCCTAGTAAGGCAGGCTTGTCTCCTTTCACTACTATTAGAGGCAAGTTCTGAAATTGATCTTTATATTTCACCAGTACAGTGATACGACCTACCACAGGAATTTTCTCTCCCGAGTAGCCTCGCAGCTCTATCGTAGATTTCTCCAGTTGGAAATCACGCAATTTGTCGCGATATAGTGACTCCGGTACTACACTCACGGATGCACCCGTGTCAATTTCCATTGGTATCTTGAATCCCGCAACATCTATGTGGATTTTGATGCTTTCCGAATCGCTGTCTGTTAACCTCGTGCTCCTGATGACGTGTAAATCTAACATCTCCTTGTCCTGTTGTTGTTCCTCCATGCTATGTAGTCTCTTGGGATTTCTACTCATAGCTTTGAAAGTTGGTTTACCCTTCAGTCGGCATGCCTTCGCAAGATGCCCGTCTTCCTGCAGAAGAAACACTCTGCCTTCACGTATGGACAACTTTGAGCAATGTGTTGTCACAGGCACCTATAGCACGACTTCGACGCTCTGTTAGAATTTCCAGTTTCTGAGACTTTGGGCCCCCACCATCTTTTACCTTGAACCTGCAGGTGATTTACCTCGGTTGACCAACGACCGTAATTATTATTTAATTCTCGGGAATATTGTTCGGCCATGCCCATCGACCTCGCTGTCTGACAAGCAATCTCAAAAGTCAAGTCATCCGTCGTCAATAACTTCCTTCTGAGCGCATCATTTTTCACCCCACAAACAAAACGATCCTGTAATGCTCGGTTTTGAAAGTTTCCAAAATTACAGTGCATCGATAGCTTTTTTAATGTTATGACATAATCACTGATACTTTCATCAGCCTTTTGATTCTGAATCCCAAAACGATAGCTTTCAGCAATTTCTAACGGTTTGGGGTTATAGTGCTGCTCCAGCTTCATTAAAATCTCTAAGCGTTGTGTCCTTTGGCTCGTCAGGCGCAAGCAGGTTTACAAGGGTTTCGTACAATGCCGGACCTGCCTCCGATAAGATGATTGCTTTCGTACATTCCAACACAGCCCGGTTCTGGACTGCATTGTCTGGAACTTCGATTATGTTATTTGCAGTGAAATACATTTCTAGCCGATCCACAAACGCTTTAAAACATTCCCGGTCATGTCTATATTCCCCCAAATGTCCGATTACACCTGCCATTTTAATCTCTAGCTGTTCACACCGTGTGCTGTATTTTACCTCGGATTTTTGTAGCTTTTTACCCAAAAACAGAAAGTCTCTCTGTCGGCTGGCTGAATCCTTCACCAACAAAATTTAAGCTTTAAATCATCCGAAAAAATCCCATCTCACCGCCAAATGTGATATTTTAACAGAGCAAAGCACACGCAGCTTCCAACATGGCAGGCAGCTCTCTCGGAAGCCTCTGGAAATCTGCCTGGTTCTGTTTAATTATTAACTGTGCAATTGCAGTGCACAATACCTCCACATCTACAGTGTGGAGCTACAAACATTACAAGCTTACAGACATTACAACAGAGAAATGTCTGTCTGGGCTGGGTTGAAAGCAGGGTGTTGGAGGGGAAAGGACAGCACGTTATCTCAGTGCATCAACCCGTGTCCTCTTACAGCTTTTAAAACCAGTCAGTTAAACGTAAGCAACTGTTCGAAGTTTCCCCCTAAATTTTATCATTTGAAATTTGTACTCTCCATTTTTGCTGTGTTACTCGGTTCCATATGTCAGGTGGTACTTCAATCACATCTTCCCCCATTTTCATTGCATTGGAGCACTGACCACACTTGATCAGCTTCGCTGGGCAGGCCACATTGTCTGCATGCCATACCCGAGACTCCCAAACAAGTGCTCTACTCGGAACTCCTTCACGGCAAACGAGCCAAAAGTGGGCAGAGGAAACATTACAAGGACACCCTCAAAGCCTCCCTGATAAAGTGCAACACCTGGGAGTCCCTGGCCAAAGACCGCCCTAAGTGGAGGAAGTGCATCCGGGAGGACGCTGAGCACCTCGGGTCTCACTGCCGAGAGCATGCAGAAATCAAACGCAGGCAGCAGAAAGAGCGTGCGGCAAACCTGTCCCACCCACCCTTTCCCTCAATGACTATCTGTCCCACCTGTGACAGCGACTATGGTTCTCTGTTCAGCCACCTAAGGACTCATTTTAAGAGTGGAAGCAAGTCTTCCTCAATTCTGAGGGACTGCCTTTGATGATCTTCTCTCATATCACCTGAAGGTATTGTTGGAGGTATGGATCGATTGTAACATAACAACTGGCTTCTTCCCGAGAGTCCACTTCTGACTCAACAGCTCGTAATTTGCTGTCTGGTAAAGTGAATGGCTAGAAAATAGGCTGTGGAGTATAGAACTGGCAAATTCTCACCAATAACAAAAGAAACAACGTGCCTTTATATAGCGCCTGTAAATTGGTAAAACGTTCCAAGGTGCTGATTAAAGGCCGATAAATCCCCGGGGCCTGATAGTCTGCATCCCAGTGTACTTAAGGAAGTAGCCCTAGAAATAGTGGATGCATTGGTGATCATTTTCCAACAGTCTATCGACTCTGGATCGGTTCCTATGGACTGGAGGGTAGCTAATGTAATACCACTTTTTAAGAAAGGAGGGAGAGAGAAAATGGGGAATTATAGACCAGTTAGCCTGACACCAATAGTGGGGAAAATGTTGGAATCAATTAAGATGAAATAGCAGCACATTTGGAAAGCAGTGACAGGATCGATCCAAGTCAACATGGATTTATGAAAAGAGAAATCCTGCTAGAATTTTTTGAGGATGTAACTAGCAGAGTGGACAAGGGAGAACCAGTGGATGTGGTGTATTTGGACTTTCAAAAGGCTTTTGACAAGGTCCCACACAAGAGATTGGTATGCAAAATTAAAGTACATGGTATTGGGGGTAATGTATTGACGTGGATAGAAAACTGGTTGGCAGACAGGAAGCAGAGAGTGGAGATAAACGGGTCCTTTTCAGAATGGCAGGCAGTGACTAGTGGGGTGCCGCAGGGCTGTGCTGGGACCCCAGCTATTTACAATATACATTAATGATTTAGATGAGGGAATTGAATGTAATATATCCAAGTTTACAGATGTCACTAAATTAGATGGCGGTGTGAGCTGTGAGGAGGACGCTAAAAGGCTGCAGGGTGACTTGGACAGGTTAGGTGAGTGGGCAAACATGTGGCAGATGCAGTATTATGTGGATAAATGTGAGGTTATCCACTTCGGTGACAAAAACGCCACGGCAGAATATTATCTGAATGGCGGCAGATTAGGAAAAGGGGAGGTGCAACGAGACCTGGGTGTCATGGTACATCAGTCATTGAAAGTTGGCATGCAGGTACAGCAGGCGGTGAAGAAGGCAAATGATATGTTGGCCTTCATAGCTAGAGGATTTGAGTATAGGAGCAGGGAGGTCTTACTGCAGTTGTACAGGGCCTTAGTGAGGCCTCACCTGGAGTATTGTGTTCAGTTTTGATCTCCTAATCTGAGGAAGGACGTTCTTGCTATTGAGGGAGTGCAGCGAAGGTTTACCAGACTGATTCCCGGGATGGCAGGACTGACATATGAGGAGAGACTGGATCGACTGGGCCTGTATTCACTGGAGTTTAGAAGGATGAGAGGGGATCTCATAGAAAGATATAAAATTCTGACGGGACTGGACAGGTTAGATGCAGGAAGAATGTTCCCGATGTTGGGGAAGTCCAGAACCAGGGGACATAGTCCAAGGATAAGGGGTAAGCCATTTAGGACCGAGATGAGGAGAAACTTCTTCACTCAGAGAGTTGCTAACCTGTGGAATTCCCTACCGCAAAGAGTTGTTGATGCCAGTTCATTGGATATATTCAAGAGGGAGTTAGATATGGCTCTTACGGCTAAAGGGATCAAGGGGTATGGAGAGAAAGCAGGAAAGGGGTACTGAGGTGAATGATCAGCCATGATCTTATTGAATGGCGGTGCAGGCTCGAAGGGCTGAATGGCCTACTCCTGCACCTATTTTCTATGTTTCTATGTTTCTATGTTTCTCAAGAGCCATAATCAGATAACATTTGACACCAAGGCAAAGAAGGAGATATTAGAACAGGTCAGTCAAAGAGGTAGGTTTTAAAGGAGTGTCTTAAAGGAGGCTAAAGAGGTGGAGATTTAGGGAAAGAATTCCAAAGCTTAGAATTTAGGCGGTGAGGTGAAGGAAGTGGGCGAGCACAGAGTTCTCGGAGGGTTGTGGGGCGGGAGGGGGGGTTTACAGAGATAGGGTGGGGTGTAGGGGCTGGAGGAGGTTACAGAGATAGGGTGGGGTGTAGGGGCTGGAGGAGGTTAGAAAGATAGGGAGGGGTGTAGGTACTGGAGGAGGTTACAGAGATTGGGAGGGGAGAGACAACAGAGGGATCTGAACAAGAGGATGAGAATGTTTTATATATAAATAATTCGTGGTGTTGGTGGACTGGCAATCGATGTAGGTCAGTGAGCTCAGGGGTGATGGGTGAACGAGACTTGATGTGGTTTACAATACAGGCAGCAGAGTTTGAATGAGCTCAGATTTATGGAGGGTGGAAGATTGGAGGCAGTAAATGTTTGACAGGCTATTAATTCATGGGACGAGAGACTTTGGAGGGATGTGATCGGGGCCCAGGTGAGGCGTGAGTTCGGGGCCAGGGGCAGCACGGGCCCAGCCCACACTGTGATATGTGTGTGCACTAGGTCTGTGCAGCAGAACTGGTCTCCAATCATCTTAGGTAACCCTTGCCACTGGACTAAGACCTAGCTCTGTCAAGCCCGTGTGGTGGCTGGTGTGCAACGGCCACCACACGTTAAAATAATCCATGCACAGGAATCTTCCACCCTTCAGGATGTAGTTCGGGTACTCCTTTCGAAACATGTGTCAACTCATCCTTTTTTTTTGGTGTGGAAGTAAGTCATCCTCGTTTCGAGGGACTGCCTATGATGATAATGGAGCTCAATTTTTTCTTTCTCCACATTTTCCAGAAGGCTCTGGATATCAATCCGGAGTGGAAACCATAACCCGCCTCCGGACCTCCACACCTCCCCTCCCCTCCCCCCTGTCCACAGTCCAGAGATATGTGAGGGTGGCTGACACCTCTGCTGGTGTCATGGCCAAGATCAATTAACTCAACACAGACCAAGCAGAGACCTTTCTGTTTTACTCAGTACAGCATCACACGGTGTAGTTACCCAGTGTCACTGGGAAAGACCGCCAAATTATTGCCGTAGGAAAGATCAGCGTCATTAAGCCGTCAGGTGCGGGGAAACAAGATGGGAGACAGAAATCCTGTCGGCGGGATTGTCGCATCTGCCCATTAAAGAGTGACAATTTCTATCATCACTACACCACATTGTAAAGTCATCAGTCCAGAATCATACCAACACATCCTAGTACAGTAGGTAGGGTGCACAATACAAGGGCACCATTTCTCAATTACAATAGGATAGAGCACCATGGTACAGCCAAATCTACAAAAATATGCTTATACTGGCTGCTCCTCTGTGGCATTACTCCCTGGCAGTCGGAGTTTGGTTGAAACGTTTAGCTGTTAATCTGGCTCAGGTACTCCCTGTGGGTGAGTCAGCTAAACAGGTCCCCAGGTTAATTACTACAGGTTAATGATTGGTGTTATTGAAAATTCTCTCACTTGTTAATTACATACACATGGAACACTTTTGAAACAAATTGTTCAGTTGCAATTTGTTGCTGTTTTATTCAAAGCAGGATATGTGGAGGGTGACGGGGCCCAGAATCTTTTATATAAATGGAAATGTATTTCCCACATAAAATATCAATAATTATACTCAGAATGGAAGCAGGCCGACTGCTGGGAAAGAGCAGTGGGATTGGACAGGAGGGGAGGGGGGGGCGGCACCATGTTCTCAGGACTTTAAAGGCAGCACCTCAGGTTACTAAAGTTATTGGAAACTCTTTTAGAGTTTATCTGTAAAACATAAAACATTAAACCGTGCCACCCGCCCTGGATGACACTGCAGACATTTACAAGGCCCCTTTTTTTCTTTTTTTTTGGTTTTTTTTTGGGGCGCTAAAATCAAATTTTTTCCGGTGCCCCCTATAAAAGGGAAGGGGACACTAAAAGCACCGGCAATTAAAACAAATTAAACTTTAAAACGTAAAATCAAATTAAAATTTGGTTGCCGGGCGTGATGATGCACTCCAGTCCCTCCGGTGCCCACCTCTCGCGGAAGGCCTAAAGTTATTGGAAGTCGAGGTTTTAGTTGCAACAGGTATCGAATGTAATTGCCAAGTGGCAATGATGATTCAATATAAAACCTTATTAAGACCCGTTAAGAACATAAGAAGTAGGTGTCGACCATTTGGCCCCTCGAGCCTGCTCTGCCATTCAATGAGATCATGGCTGATCTTCTACCTCAACTCCATTTACCCACACTGTCCCCATATCACTTGATTCCCCTAGAGTCCAAAAATATATCGATCTCAGCCTTGAATATACGCAATGACTCAGACCTCTGGGGCAGAGAATTCCAAAGATTCACAACCCTCAGAGTGAAGAAGTTCCCCTCATCTCAGTCCTAAATGGCTGACCCAATGAGGTCACTCAATCTCTCCTCATTAGGACAACCCTCTCAATTTAGTGAACCTTTGTTGCATCGCCTCTAAGGCATGTATACCCTTTCTCAGATAAGGAGACCAAAACTGTGCACAGTACTCCAAGTGTAGTCTCACCAAATCCCTATACAATTGCAATAAGACTTCCTTACTCTTGTACTCCAACCACCTTGCAAAACTTTGTGTTTCCTGTATGAAGACATCTAAATCTCTCTGAACACCAACATTTAATAGCTTCTCACCATTTAAAAAAGATTCTGTTTTTCTATTCTTCCTATCTAAGTGAATAACCTCACATTTCACTCCACCGGTCATGTTATTGCCCACTCACTTAACCTGTCCGTATCTTCTAATATCCTATTTCTTATGTTACGTTTATATCCTTTTTCAGGCTCTTTGCGTCTTCCTCACAGCTTACTTTCCCACCTAGCTTTGTATCGTCAGCAAACTTGGATACATTACACTCGGTCCTTTCATCTGGGTTATTCATATAGATTGTAATTAGCTGAGGCCCCAGCACTGATCCTTGCGGCACCCCACTAGTTACAGCCTGACAACCAGAAAATGACCCGTTTATCTCTAATCTTTCCTGTCTGTCTGTTAACCAATCTTCTAACCATGCTAATATACCACCAACCCCACAAGCCTTATCTTGCGTAGCAACCTTTTATGTGGCACCTTATCAAATGCCATTTGGAAATCCAAATATACTACATCCACTGGTATCTACCCTGTGAGTTACATCCTTAAAAAACTAACATTTGTTAAACACGGTTTCCCTTTCATTAAACCATGTTGAATCTGACTAATCATATTATGATTTTCTAAGTGCCCCGTTACCACTTCCTTAATAGATTGCTGCAATTTCCTGAGCACTAATATAAGGCTAACCGGCCTGTAGGTCCCCGTTTTCTCTCTTCCCTCTGTTCCTGAATAGCGGGGTTATATTTACTACCTTCCAATCCACTGTGTTCGTTCTAGATTCTCGGGAATTTTGGAAAATCACAACCAATGCATCCACTATCCCTGCAGCCATCTCTTTTAGAATCCTAGGATGTAGGCCATCGGGTCCAGGGGATTTGTTAACTTTTAATCCCATCAGTTTCTCAATAACTATTTCTCTGATATTAATTACTTTAAGTTCCTCACTCTTATTAGCCCCTTGGTTCCTACTATTTGTTTTCAGCCTCTGCCAGGTCCTCATTCCCCATTATAATTTCACCTGACTCAGCCTCGAAGGTTTACTTTTGCTATTCTCCCTTTTTACATACTCTGACAATCTATTTTTATATTTCTTACTAGTTTTCTCTCATTCTAATTTTCTTCCTTATCAATTGTTTGGTTTCTAAAACTCTCCCAATCATTAGGTTTACTACTATTTTTTGCAACATTATAAGCCTCTTCCTTTAATCTAATATTAGTTAGTCACAGATGGATCACTTTTCCCGTGCAGTTTTTATTTCTCAACTGAATGTATATTCATTGAATAATTTTTGAATATTTCTTTAAATGTTTGCAACAGCTTATCTACCATCAGACCTTTCAATCTCATTTCCCAATTAGCTAACTCGCCCCTCATACCTATGTAATTGGCTTTATTAAGTTTAAGACTTTTGTTTCTGACATGAAGTATTTCACTCTCAAACTCAATGTGAAATATTATAATTTTATGGATCAGTCTTCTCCAGAGAATCCTTTACTATGAGATTACTAATTATCCTTGTGTCATTACACAATCCAAGATCTAAAATAGCCTATTCCCTGATTGGTTCCATGACGGATTGCTCTAGGAATCTGTCTGGAATGCAGTGCAGTGTGTACATTATTGGGGTCCATACTATAGGAAGGATATTGAGGCTTTAGAGAGTACTTTGCTGATTCACTGGGATGCTGCCTGGTATTGAGAAACATAAATACAAAGAAGGACTTGATAAATTGAGGCTTTTTAAAATTAGAACAACCTAGAATATGGGGTGATATGATAACTGTATTTAAAATTATGAAAGGAAGTAACAGAATCATCGAAATTTACAGCAAGGAAGGATGCCATTCGGCCATTATGTCCATGCCAGCCGACAAAGAGCTATCCAGCCTAATTCCACTTTCCAGCTCTAGGTCCGTTACCTTGTAGGTAACGACACTTCAAGTGCACAATGAAATACTTTTTAAATGTGGCGAGGCTTTTTGCCTCTATCACCCTTTCAGGCAGTGAGTTCCAGACCCCCACCACCCTCAAATCCCCTCTAAACCTTCTACCATCTACTTTAAATCTATGCCCTCTGGCTGTTGACCCCTCTGCAAAGGGAAATAGGTCCTTCCTATTTCACTCTATCTAGGCCCCTCATAGTTTTATACACCTCAATAAAGGTCTCTCCTCAGCCTCCTCTGTTCCAAAGAAAACAACCCCAGCCTATCCAATCTTTCCTCATAGCTAAATTTCTCCAGTCCAGGCAACATCCTCGTAAATCTCCTCTGTACCTTCTCTTGTGCAATCACATCTTTGCTGTAATGTGGTGACCAGACCAGTACACAGTACTCCAGCTGTGGCCTAACCAGTGTTCAGGGCATCATCACCATCATCATAGGCGGTCCCTCAAACAAGGATGACTTGACAAGAGTTCACAGATGTTTCAATGAAGGACCCGATGTTCCAGTCCTGAACTCCAGTTGATGGGGTGGAAGATGCCTGTGCGTGGATTTTTTTTTTTTTTTTTTTTAAATGTGGGGTGGCCGTTGCACACCAGCCACCACATGGGCTTGACAGAGCTAGGTCTTTATCCAGTGGCAAGGGTTGAACCAGGATGACTGGAGACCTGCTCTGCTGCATGGACATAGTGCGCACACATATCGCAGTGTGGGCTGGCCCGTGCTGCCCCTGGGCCCTCGGCTCTTCTGGGCCCCGTACCCTCATTCGCCCACGATGTTCCAGGGCCCGGCGCTCTAGCTCTATATATAGTGCCGACCTGCGGTGAAAAGGCAAGGACAGCTCACCGCGGGTCAGGGTAGCTAGAAGCCGGCGGTTTCCAGTAACCGAGAGTCAAGAATGAGGACCAAGCCCATCAGGGTTCAGCTGGGTGACCATGGAGGATTGTGAAGTGGGTGGATACCCGAGGTTGTTGGAAGTTCACGAAGCCCCGAAGGATGTACTGGACCTTACCTGGGTGGTTGATTTGGAGCCATTGGACACAGATGGATAAGCTTATGGACAACTTTGTGATTTGTTTCTGAATTATTGAACTTTTTAAATGTAAATGTAATTATGTTGTACGAGTAATTTGGGACATGCCGTGTGGTAAGTGTAGCGAGCTCAGGGGGGGGGGGGAAGGAGAACAGGTGACCTTGGACCTGTGGTTCCCAAAGCTCTCCCCCACTGGGGGTTTTCCTCGCCTCATGTCTGGGCCTGTTGCAGATGCATTGACAGAGATTGATCGCTTTGATTGGTCAACAACTCCATTATCAGTTGTGTCATGGGACTCCCAAGATGGTAGACGGTGAACTGGACAGACCTTGGTCTATTTCCATCTAGCAATTCCTTGGTTGTAAATGTTACCTTGGGGTTTATAGTGTGCTGGCCGTATCTCTTACACCGCGATGTGACTGCACAGAAAAATGAAATTGGGAAGTAATGTTTTCTGCAATACAATTGGTTATTTTCTACTTTCACTATTCACCAATTAGAGAAACACAGGTTCAACAGTTAACTGGCAAAGAGTGATGGATGGTTCGACAATCACTACAGACAAGAATGTTTTTAATGAAAAGGTTTAGGAGTATATTCCAGTTAATCTTAAGGCACACCTTCTTAAAGGGCAGTCAAGGAGTTAAAGCAAATGTAACAGATTCCTTAATGCAGTCTTCAACTTTTCAAATTCCTTCCTTTCCCCCCAATCTACCAGTGACTGGCTGTTAGCAGGAAATGAGAGTTACAAGGGCTGGGACAGTGGGTTGACAATGAAGCTTCGGGACTGGTTGGGCCGGCCCGAGAGTCCTGCCCACATAGACAGGGGCACAGACCCCAACACTCACCTCGATCTCGGCGACGTTGTTGGAAGTGAAGTAGAGCCCGAGTCCGATGGCGATGAAGATCAGTCCGAGCAGGAAGAAAGTGGGCAGGACGTAGCCGGCCGATAGGAAGGGCTGCCAGGCGGGCAGTCTCTGCTGGGTGAAGGCAGTGTTATCCGGCTTGTTCTTGCGAAGCGGCCCGCCTTCCCCTGGGACCGAGCCCGGGGGCAGCATCGTGTTCCCCAACAGCAGCCCACAGCCCACTTGCTGCTGTGGTTCTCCCAACCGATTGAGTGGGAGCAAGTTATCGACAACACACCGACCGACTGCTAGAAACAAACAGCTATGGCCCCAGTCGCTCTTTGATCCCCAGCTCCACCTCCTGACTACCTGTGGCCAGTCCCACCTTCCCCTCCACAGTCCAACACCCGCCCAGTTCCTGGTCTACAGGGAGCGTCACACGGCTGTAAATGATCCAACACTGCTCGAACCTGTTCCCCAGTCCCGGCCATAAATTATCACAGCCACTGACTTTCCGCTTTAGGATTAGCACTGTCATTTCTTTTAAATGCAGGAAATTAAAGTTTTAAATACCATTGTCAGAATTTATATCTGCCGCTGTAACTAATCCAGTGCCAATATCTGCAATTAATGGCAGTTTCTTCTTAGATGAGAAATCATGATGTAATTTTGATACAAGGGTAATAGCTCCTAAATGTAATTCTTAAAAATCTGTTTTCAGTCCCAAAATCATGAAACCTTGCAAAAGACACATATATATATATTAAAAATCTCCAATTTTATAGTTCCTATTTATAAGAAATATAGTTATGATTTCTAATGGATGTTGAGCGTTCGATGAAGCCAGAACTAAAAGGATGTCAAAATTAGAAATCCCAATACTAGTGAACTTGATCAGACCTAGTACATAGAACTAATAATCTGAACATGTGTATCAAATATAAACACAGATACCGTTGATGGTTGAGTTACCATGTATCTCTTGTGGGGCATCAATATAAGATCGTCACTCATAAATCCAATGGGGAATTCAGGAGAAACTTCTTTACCCAGAGAACAATGAGAATGTGGAACTCGCTACCACAGGGAGTGGTTGAGGTGAATAGTATCAATGTATTTAAGGGGAAGCTGGATAAGCACATGAGGGAGAGGGAAGAGGATATGCTGATAGGGTGAGATGAAGAGGGGGGGAGGAGGCTGGTGTGGAGCATAAACTCCGGCACGGACCGCTGGGCCGAATGGCCTGTTTCTGTGCTGTAATCTGTGTAATTAAATCTCCCCTCCAAAAAAGTCTAATTAAATGAACAGCAAACAACCCCTTTGGAGAGTCTAAAACCAGGGATCACAGTCTCAGAATAAGGGGGTGGCCATTTAGGTTTGAAATGAGGAGAAATTTCTTCACTCAGAGGGTTGTGAATCTTTGAAATTCTCTACCCCAGAGGATTGTGGATGCTGGATCATTGCGTATAATCAAGACAGAACTCAATAGATTTTTGGATACTCGGGGTATCAAGGGATATGGTGATAGTGCAGGAAAGTGGAGTTGAGGTTGAGCCATGACCTTATCGAATGGCAGAGCATGCTCGAAGGAACATAGGAACAGGAGTAGTCAATTTAGCCCCTTGAGACTGTTCTGCCATTTAATGAGATCATGGCTGATCTCCGACCTAACTCCATATACCCACCTTCGGCCCATATCCCTTAATAAGAACATAAGAAATAGGAGCAGGAGTAGGCCAGCTGGCCCCTCGAACCTGCTCCGTCATTTAATAAAATCATGGCTGATCTGATCTGGACTCAGCTCCACTTCTGTCTATCTCCACCTTAAATATATTCAATGACCCAGCCTCCACAGCTCTCTGGGACAGAGAATTCCATAGATTTACAACCCTCTGAGAGAAGAAATTTCTCCTCATCTCAGTTTTAAATGAGCGGCCCCTTATTCTGAGACTCTCTTAGTTTTAGTTTCCCCTATGAGTAGAAATATCGTCTCTGCATTGACCTTGTCGAGCCTCCTCAATATTTTATATGTTTTGCTAAGATCACCTCTCATTCTTCTGAACTCCAATGAGTACAAGCCCAACCTACTCAATCTATCTTCATGTCAAGACTCTCATCTCCAGAATCAACCTAATGAACCTTCTCTGAACAGCCTCCAATGCAAGTATATACTTGCTTAAATACGGAGACCAAAACTGTACGCAGTACTCTAAGGTGTGGCCTCACCAATACCCTGTATAGTTATAGCAGGACTTCTCTGCTTTTATACTTCATCCCCCTTGCAATAAAGGCCAACATTCCATTTGCCTTCCTGATTACTTGCTGTACCTGCATACTAACTTTTTGTGTTTCATGCACAAGGACCACCAGGTCCATCTGTACTGCAGCACTTTGCAATTTTTCTCTATTTAAATTATAATGTGCTTTTCTATTTTTTCTGCCAAAGTAGATAACCTCACATTTTCCCACATTATACTCCATCTGCCAAATTTTTGCCCACTCACTTAGCCGGTCTATATCCCTTTGCAGATTTTTTGTGTCCTCCTCACAACACGCTTTCCCACCCATCTTTGTATCATCAGAAAACTTGTCTCGGTCCCTTCATCCAAGTCATTAATATAGATTGTAAATAGTTGAGCCCCAGCACCGATCCCTGCGGCATCCTACGAGTTACTGTTTGCCAACTGGAAAATGAACCATTTATCCCGACTCTCTGTTTTCTGTTAGTTATCCAATCCTCTATCCATGCTAATATATTACCCCCAACCCCGTGAACTTTTATCTTGTGCAATAACTTTTTATGTGGCACCTTATCAAATGCCTTCTGGAAATCCAAATACATCACATTCACTGGTTCCCCCTTATCCACCCTACTCATTACATCCTCAAAGAACTCCAGCAAATTTGTCAAACGTGATTTCCCTTTCATAAATCCATGCTGACTCTGCTTGATTGAATTATGCTTTTCCAAATATCCCGCTACTACTTCCTTAATAATGGACTCCAGCATTTTCCCAATGACAGATGTTAAGCTAACTGGTCTATAGTTTCCTGATTATTGTCTGCCTCATTTTTTAAATAGTAGCGTTATATTTGCGGTTTTCCAATCTGCTAGGACCGTCGCAGAATCCAGGGAATTTTGGTAGATTACAACCAATGCATCCACTATCTCTGCAGCCACTTCTTTTAAGACCCTAGGATGTAAGCCATCAGGTCCAGGGGACTTGTCCACCTTTAGTCCCATTATTTTACCAAGTACTACTTCATTAGTGATAGTGATTGTATTAAGTTTCTCCCTCCCTATAGCTCCTTGATTATCCACTATTGGGATGTTTTTAGTATCTTCTACCGTGAAGACTGATACAAAATATTTGTTCAACGTCTCTGCCATTTCCCTGTTCTCCATTATTAATTCCCCAGACTAATCCTCTAGGGGACCAACATTTACTTTAGCCACTCTTTTCCTTTTTATGTACCTGTAGAAACTCTTACTATCTGTTTTTATATTTCATGCTAGTTTACTTTCATAATCTATCTTCCCTCTCTTTATCATTTTTTTAATTGTTCTTTGCTGGCTTTTAGAGGTTTCCCAATCCTCTGGCCTCCCACTAGTCTTGGCCACATTGTATGTCCTAGTTTTCAATTTGATACCATCCCTTATTTGCTTAGTTAGCCACGGATGTTTATCCCTTCTCTTACAGTCTTTCCTTCTCATTGGGATATATTTTTGTTGCAAGTTATGAAATATCTCCTTAAATGTCTGCCACCGCTCATCAACCGTCCCACACTTTAATCTATTCTCCCAGTCCGCTTTAGCCAACTCTGCCCTCATACCTTTGTAGCCTCCTTTATTTAAGGTTAGGACACTGGTTTGAGATCCAACTTTCTCACCCTCCAACTGAATTTGAAATTCAACCATGTTATGGTCACTCCTAGAGGATCCTTTATTATGAAATAATTTATTAATCCTGTCTTATCACATAGTACCAGATCTAACATAGCCTGCTCCCTGGTTGGTTCTGCAATGTACTGTTCAAGGAAACTATCCCGGATACACTCTATGAACTCTTCCTCAAGGCTACCCTGGCCAATTTGCTATGTCCAATCAATATGAAGGTTAAAATCGCCCATATTATTGTCGTTCCTTTGTTACAAGCCTCCATTATTTATTGATTTATACTCCATCCAACAGTGTAGCGACTGTTAGGGGCCTATAGACTACGCCCACCAGTGACTTTTCCCCCTTATTATTCCTTATCTCCACCCAAACTGATTAAACATCTTGATCTTCTGAGCCAATATTGTTTCTCACTAACGCACTGATCTCATCCTTTATTAACAGTGCTACCCCATCTCATTTCCTTTCTGTCTGTCCTTCCAAATTGTCAAATACCCCTGAATATTTAGTTCCCAGTCCTGGTCACCTTGCAAACACATCTCTTAAATGGCTATCAGATCATACCCATTTGTATCTATTTGCGGCATCAACTCATCTATTTTGTTAGGAATGCTACGTGTATTCAGATAAAGATCTTTTAAATTTGTTTTTTTTAACCATTTTTTCCTGCTTTGACCCCAGTTTCTGATTCACCCTTATATTTATACATTCTATCCCTTCCTGGCACGCTCTGGTTTTCATTTCCCCCAGTGTTACCCTGCTCTATTGTCTTCTTCTTATTCTTTGACTTTTTAAATTTTTGCTCATCTGAACCTTCCCCCCCACTAATTAGATCAAAGCCCTCTCTACCGCTCTAGTTATTCAATTCACCAGGACCCTAGTCCCAGCATGGTCTAAGTGGAGCCCGCGCCATCGGAACAGCTCCCTCTTACCCCAGTACTGGTGCCAGTGTCCCAGGAACCAAAACCCATTTCTCCCACACCAGTCTTTAAGCCACGTGTTTAACTCTCTGATCTTATTTACCCTATGCAAATTTGCTTGTGGCTCAGGTCGTAATCCAGAGATTATTACCTTTGTGGTTCTGCTTTTTAATTTGGCCCCTAGCTGCTCATACTCCCTCAGCAGAACCTGTTTGTTTGTCCTACCTGTGTCGTTGGTATCCATGTGGACCACGACAACGGGATCTTCCCCCTCCCACTCCAAGTTCCTTTCCAGCCCTGAGGAGATGTCCTTAACCCTGGGACTACGCAGGCAACACAGCCTTCGGGACTCACGCTCTCGGCTGCAGAGAACCTCATCTATCTCCCTAATGATACTGTCCCCAGACACTACAACATTTCTTTTTATTCCCCCCACTTGAATGGCCCCCTGTACCACGGTGCTTTGGTCAGTTTGCTCATCCTCTCTGCAGTCCCTGCTCTCGTCCACACAGGGAGTAAGAGCCTCGAACCTGTTGGACAAGAGCAAGGACTGAGGCTCCTCCATCACTCCATCCTGAGTCCCCATACCTTCCTCACTCGTAGTCACACCCTCCTGTCCCTGACCACGGATCAAATTTGAATTAATTAATCTAATTGGTGTGACGAGCTCCTGGATCGCAGCGTCCAGGAACTCTCCCCCTCCCTGATGTGTTGTAGACTCCAGCTCATCAACGCGGAACCAAAGTTCCTCGAGCTGCAGACACTTGCTGCCGATGTGGTCGCCGTGGACCTCAATGACGTCCACCAGCTTCCACATGTTGCAGCAGTGACACATCGCCTGCCCTGCCATTTCTAATGTATTTAATTAATTAGATTTAGTTTTTAGTTATTAATCCCGGCCCCTAATCTAAGGCCCTTAATTTAAAGCAAGAAAAGAGAGAGAAAAACTCAGCAACCAATCACTTTCCTGCTTTCCAGTGACATCGAATGTAGTCGTCCTGTTCTCCTTTGTCACTCTCACTTACCGGCTCGCTGCTGCTCCCTGCAGGGGCTGGCTGCTGCTGCTCGCTGCTCCTTTATGCTCCGCTGCTGCCGGTGTTCCCACACAGGTCCGGGGTTAACAAAAGCAATCACTCTCCGATTTAAAATTAACAATTGAGCTCGGATCAATTGCTGTTTGCGGAAGAGAGCTCCAAACGTCGACCAAACTTTGTGTGTAGAGGTGTTTCCTAATTTCACTCATAAGAACATAAGAACATAAGAATTAGGAACAGGAGTATGCCATCTAGCCCCTCGAGCCTGCTCCGCCATTCAACAAGATCGTGGCTGATCTGGCCGTGGACTCAGCTCCACTTACCCGCCCGCTCCCCATAACCCTTAATTCCCTTATTGGTTAAAAATCTATCTATCTGTGATTTGAATACATTCAATGAACTAGCCTCAACTGCTTCCTGCAAGGTCTGGCTCTAATTTTTAGATTGTAAGAACATAAAAACATACGAAATAGGAGCAGGAGTAGGCCATTCTGCCCCTCGAACCTGCTCCGCCATTCAAAAAGATCATGACTGATCATCAACCTCAACTCCACTTTTCCGCCTGATCTCCGTATCCCTTGATTCCCCGAGACTCCAAAAATCCTTATGCCTCCTAGACCTAGACATCCAACCAGCGGAAAATAGTGCCCCTCTATCTAACCTAGCTGTTCCTTTTAATAACTTTAAAACTTCGAACAAACCAGCCCTTAACCGTCTAAATTCTAGTGAATACAACCCTAGTTTGTGTAATCTCTCCTTGGAGTCTGTGTATCATTCTGGTAAACCTACGCTGCACTCCACCCAAGGCCAATATATCTTTCCTAAGGTGTGGTGCCCAGAATTGCTCACAGTATTCCAGGTGTGGTCGAGCCAAGGTTTTTTACAGCTGCAGTATAACTTAAGAACATAAGAATTAGAAGCAGGGGTAGGCCATACGGCCCCTCAAGCCTGCTTCATCATTCAATAAGATCATGGCTGTTCTTCAAACTAAACTCCACCTTCCTGTCTTATCCCCATATCCCTTAATTCCTCTGGAGTTCAAAAATCTATCTATCTCAGCCTTGAATATACTCAACGACTGAGCATCCACAGACCTCTGGGGCAGAGAATTCGAAAGATTCACAATCCTCTGTGAAGAAATTTCTCCTCCTCTCAGTTTAAATGGCCGGCCCCTTATTCTGAGACTATGCCCCCTAATTCGAGATTCTCCAGCCAGGGGAAACAATCACTCAGCATCTTTTTTTTATTCATTCCTGGGATGTGAACATCGCTGTTAAGGCCAGCATTTATTGCCCATCCCTAATTGCCCTTGAGAAGGTGGTGGTGAGCCTACCCTATCAATCCTCCTCAGAATCTGTTCTAATTTCTACCCTGCTGTATTGTAATGGCCTACTCCTGCTCCTAATTCTGTGTGATTGTATCCCATCCAGCACTCTGCACCATCAGCGGTGTATGTGCGATTGTACCCCAGCCAGCAGTCTGCACCATCAGGAGAGGAGCGAAACCAGGGCAAGCGTAGACAGTTGGTGACTTGTGTTGGTGATTGGAACGTAGGCAGACAAAGCAGGAGCAGCGAGGTAGGGGCGAAGGAGTGGCGAGAGACTGTAGAGGGACGTGATCGGGGCCCAGAAGAGGTGTGAGTTCGGGGCCAGAGGCAGCACAGGCCAGCCCACACTGCGATATGTGTGCGCACTAGGTCCGTGCAACAGAGCAGGTCACCAGTAGTCTCGCCACTGGACCAAGACCTAGCTCTGTCAAGCCTGTGTGGTGGCTGGTGTGCAACGGCCACCCCACCTTAAAAAAATCCACGCACAGGCATCTTCCACCCTTCAGGATGTAGTTCTGGACCTGAAATATCAAGTCCTTCATTGAAACACATGTGAACTCATCCTTTTTTGGCGTGGATGCAAGTCATCCTCGATACAAGGGACTGCCTATGATGATGATGATCTTATAAACTTGGTGTAATGTGAAATCACTTTAGGAGTGGAAGCAAGTCTTCCTCAATTCTGAGGGACTGCCTATGATGATGTAATGTGATGGAATGCAGGGATGTGTACATTTTAATTTGACCATTTAATATTCCAAAAGTTTTATTTGTCGGTTCTAGTGCCCATTTAATAAGGGGGCACTCGGCTTTATAATTTTGCACTAAAATATTTGCAGGGTGTGAGCCGCTGGAGGTCACAGTCTAAGGATAAGGGGTAAGCCATTTAGGACCGAGATGAGGAGAAACTTCTTCACTCAGAGGGTTGTGAACCTGTGGAATTCTCTACCACAGAAAGTTGTTGAGGCCAGTTCGTTAGATATATTCAAAAGGGAGTTAGATCTGGCCCTTACGGCTAAAAGGATCAAGTGGTATGGAGAGAAAGCAGGTAAGGGGTACTGAGGAGAATGATGAGCCATGATCTTATTGAATGGTGGTGCAGGCTCGAAGGGCTGAATGGCCTGCACTTGCACTTATTTTCTATGTTTCGATGCTGCACACACCTGTGCAGGTATTGCCCCAGTCACGTAAACTGTACGTGCTGACGCATTGCCTGTGCGTGCGTGCGTGGCGACGTGGGGCCCCGGTGTCGGTCAAAGTGATTGGCAGCCCGTTAAGCCAACCAGCGCCCGAGGCCGCGCCCCTCCGGACCCTGGCGGCCAATGGGAGCGCGGCGCGGCGCAGCGGGGGCGGTGCTTCCGCTCGGGCCGGGTTGTTCGGGCGCCAGCGCTCGGTCGCCGTGCCGGGTTTGTGGTGATTTATATTTTAGCCGAGTGTCGGCCGCCGGCTTTCCCCCCCGCAATCCCCGCTGTCCCGGGCGGCGGGCCCTGATCCCGCGGACTGCCCGGCCGCCCGCCCGGCGCCATGCTGTCCGCCAGGCGGAGCGAGGAGAGGAGCGCGGGCCCCGAGGGCCCCGAGCCCGAGGCTAGCCTGAGCCTGAGCCCCAGCCCCGGGCCCTGCCCCGGACCCGGCCTGGCCCTGGCCGCTGCCGCCGCAGCCGCCGAGCGCACCCCCAAGAAAAAGGAGCGAGCGTCTCCCCACAGCAGCAGCAGCACCGAGGGCACCATGGAGGGCGGCACGGCGGAGACCCCGGACGGCCGCAGGACCAGCAAACGCAAGCGAGCGAAAGTAAGGCTGGGAGGGAGAGGGGATGGAGGGAGAGAGGGAGAGGGCGATGGAGGGAGAGAGGGAGAGGACGATGGAGGGAGGGAGAGAGAGAGAGAGAGAGAGAGGGCGATGGAGGGAGAGGGCGATGGAGGGAGGGAGAGAGAGAGAGAGAGAGAGGGCGATGGAGGGAGAGGGGGAGAGGGCGATGGAGGGAGGGAGAGAGAGAGAGAGAGGGCGATGGAGGGAGAGGGCGATGGAGGGAGAAGGCGATGGAGAGAGGGAGGGCGATGGAGAGAGGGAGGGCGATGGAGGGAGAGAGGGAGAAGGCGATGGAGGGAGGGAGAGAGGGCGATGGAGGGAGGGAGAACGAGAGAGGGAAGGAGGGAGAGAGTGATAGAGGGACAGGGAGGGAGGGAGGGAGCGAGGGCGATGGAGGGAGAGGGCGATGGAGGGAGGGAGAACGAGAGAGGGAAGGAGGGAGAGAGTGATAGAGGGAAAGTGAGAGGGACAGGGATGGAGGGGAGAGTAGAGAAAGAAATGGAGAGGAGTAGAGTCAGAGAGCTAGAGAGAGACAACACCGGCTCAGAGCAAAGGTGCAGGGATGCTTTATTTTAAGGCTCTGAGAGACACTGGGGCAGTGAGGGGAGAAACAAAGGATGCAGGGGGAGAGAGACCGGGAGAGAAAGACACAAGGAGAGGGGAGACACAGGCTCAGAGAGAGAAACACACAGGGTGCAGGGGGACAGACGGGAGAGAGAGAGACACATTCTTCAGCCGTTTGTTTATTTTGGCTAGAGGAGGTTCCGTCCGCCTCATGGAGCATCTTTCTGTTGTTTGGATCATTTCCCACATGGTTGCAGAATGTGGATCATTATTTATATATTTTATTTTGCTGTTTAATATTTTTCTTTGGTTTTGAAGGAATAGTTGGGAGTTTTTAAAGCAGGATTTGCGCTTTGGGAGTCGCCCATGTCTTTGTTCAGGTCTCGCGTCTGAAGGCACTGCAAGGCGCCCGGAGCGCTCCGCTTCAGGCTTTGTCTTTGCTCTGATGCACATTGTAAAGAAAGGGGCGAGAGTAAAAGCAGCGCAGTAACGAGAAGCAATGTTAGGGAATCCCCATCTCTTCGGGGGAAAGGAAGACTAGATCGCACTTTGCAAAGGATTGACGGCATTGCCTTTTTATCGATTTCCACATGGGGATGAACTGTGTTTATTCCCCCACAAATCTTGTTGGGCATTTTTCATTGAAAATACAAAGGGATACGAAACAGGCCCACTTTAAAAAAAGTTCAAGTAAGTTGTTTGAGGCAGGGACGAACAGATGGTCATATCTATGGTTTGTATCTATTTATTTAGGTAACAGATTTTGAAGCAAATTGTGGGAAGATGAACCATAAAGTGATACTTAAAACTGTTGGTGTGATGGGAGGTGGAGGCTCGCTGTCTTTGTTCTGTGTTCTAGATTGATGGTTTCACAATATTTAGTGTTTGCAAGGTTAGAGTTAACGCTGAAGTTAGGCAAAGAACAGTAGCTGCCTTTGGTCTTCCACATTCATATCATTCCATTTCGGGTTCAGTAGTTTATACTACAGGTACCACTACTTCAAATAAGTTTGTGTAGATCTTTTGTACAAGTTTAGCTAAAAGGTTTTAGGGTGAATAACTGCTGCAACAATCTAGTACAGTCTATTCTGTCTATCTTGAATCCAGTCAACACAATGACCTGTACACTGTCAGAGGTTTTACATTCTGTTTTTAGGACTTCTGAGAACTAGTTATACATTAATTAAGGAGTTCTCCCAAATGTATCCAAACGCTGTGCTCATGAAATGCCTCAGTTTACTTGCAAATGTGAATTTTTAAGATGCGTTAAGAATTTTTGTCGGTTTGTTAATCATAGTGGAAATTGTGCAGTGTGTTTGGTAAAGCAAATGTGGCGGTGTTGTGTTTCTCACCAACATGTACATTTACTGATCACCAAGTCTATGTTAGTACAGAGATTGGTCTTGAATGGATGACAATGTACCAGCCATCCAGATTTTGTTGCTTGAAAAAAAGTTTGCTGCTGTTGTGCAGATGAGGAGGTTGATATCAATAACGACAGGGTGTCGATACAGTGGAAACCAATTTCTCATGTTGCACAACCTAACATACAAAAAATGAGATTGTGATATTTATAATAAATTTGCTGTGTATGCCGCACATTTCTTTTCTTGTATGGGCATCACTACCTGCAGCGAAACACCTACACTATTAAATGGAACTACCCAAACTCCAGAAATTTTAGATTCCCATACCTATCCCAACAGCATCACCAGTGCACTCTGAGGGAAATTTGCTTTGTCCTGACTTTCCATGGGCAAAATTATAATTCCACTAGTATAACATGAAGTCTGTAGCTGTTTGATTTTTGAGCCTGTGAAGGTAGCTAAATTACATTGTACTATGTATCGGGGCCATAAAAGGAGCGAAGGAGCGGAGGAGCGAGAGCAGCATGGCGGCCACTTCAGGGAGAGTGACTGCAGTGAAGAGTGACGTCATCAAGGTCCAGATCAGTGATTGGAGCGTGGGCAGGTACAGCAGGAGCGTCGCGAGACTGTGGAGCAACGTGAGGTGGGGCCCAGAAAAGGCGAGAGTTCGGGGCCCAGAAGAGGCGAGGGCCCAAGGGCAGCACGGGCCCAGCCCACACTGCGATATGTGCGCGCACTAGGTCCGTGCAGCAGAGCAGGTCTCCAGTCATCTTGGGTAATCCTTGCCAATGGACCACGACCTAGCTCTGTCAAGCTCGTGTGAACGGGCACCACATGTTTAAAAAAAAAAAAAATCCACCACATGCATCTTCCACCCTTCAGGATGTAGTTCAGGACCTGGAATATTAGGTCCTTCATTGAAGCATCTGTGAACTTGTCCCTTTTTGGCGTGGAAGCCAGTCATCCTCGTTTCGAGGGACTGCCTATGATGATGACTGCAAAGTGGTGGTCTGCTCATTTATCCTGTGTGCACTATTTAAACTGACTTCAACTGACCTATTATAGAAGATCGCTTGGCTCCAATTGTGGCAGAGAAGCCCCTTTCACTTGTTTCAATGATGCCACACAACATCACTTACAAAACAAATCAAATAGACAATTGGCTGCATTATATTGGCTTTTCCATGATGTCTGAAGATGACAATGGCAAGTGAAACAACATTGCCAGCAGTGTTGCTAGGATTTTAGCAAAGTATAAATGATTGGCATCTGCCCATGTTCATTCAAATTGTTAATGCCCAGAAATATAATTTTGTTTTTCCAAACTTACTTGCACTTAAAGAAAAGATTATGAACTATTTAATGCTGGGGGTGAAGTAATGGTGACAAGTCTGTTACTGATCTGGCCAGATTTTGCTGGAGTGGGCATCTCACAGCGTATGCCGTTAGACTTCCCTGCACCCTTCAGCTCAATTTTTATTTGCGCCGTAACTTGCTGGTGATACGATCTGATGGCGCGTTGAGGGCAACGGGGCATTTGGGACCTCAGTGAATGGTGGGACCAACAGTCTATCTCTGAAAGCAAAATAAAGGGAGGGAAAGAAAGATTGGATTAGGAAAGAGAAAAATTTTAACATTTAACAGATTTAAAATCTCCAACACAATTTACTACATGCAGGAATGAGATGGAACAGTTTAAATTGTTCACTTTCTGGGCCAGAGGTTGATTGCATTGCATTAACAATTATCATGTTGTTAAAAAGGTACTTGCACTGAAACATTCCAGCCCCAACTTTCTGCGGTGAGTTTACTGGGAAATTAATGTGCAAATCCAGCAAGTTCTTAAAAATAATGGAGAGGCTGAGGGCGAGGTGCCATTTGTGCAAAACAAATGGCAGAGCGGCATAAACCGACCAGCAAGTTCTCATTTTACGCAGTATCTCTTAATCCTCTGAACGTGCTGGCTGATTTGCGCATTCATAATGGTGTGCATTATTTTTCAAGCAAGATCCTGCCCATGGTATTGAGAGCAATATGAGGTGATGAGTTAAAAATAGTGCACAAGGAACATATTGGTACAACAAAGTGTATTGTCTCCATAGATGTTTATCATTTCATTAATCTTATTGCAAACACCATTGCTTAGTGAGTTAAGATGATCTGGAATGCACCGCCTAAAAGGATGGTGGAAGCAGATTCAAAGTAACTTTCAAAGGGGAATGAGATAAATACTTGACAGGGTAGGGGAGGGTGGAATGTGCAGGGCTATGGGGAAAGAGCAGGGGAGTGGAACGAATTGGACAGCCTTTTCACAGAGCTAGCAGAAGCACGATGGGCCAAATGGCCTGTGCTGTATGTATCATTCTATGATTCCATGCTTACATCAGCATAGGCAGTCCCTTGATATTGAGGAAGACTTGCTTCCACTCTTAAAATGAGTCCTTAGGTGGCTGAAGAGTCCAATACAAGAACTACAGTCCCTGTCACAGGTGGGACAGATAGTCGTTGAGGGAAAGGGTAGGTGGGACAGATTTGCTGCACGCTCTTTCTGCTGCCTGCGCTTGGTTTCTGCATGCTCTCGGCGATGAGACTCGGTGCTCAGCGCCCTCCTGGATGCACTTCCTCCACTTAGGGCGGTCTTTGGTCAGGTCAGTGGGGATGTTGCACTTTTTCAGGGAGGCTTTGAGGGTGTTCCTGTAACGCTTCCTCTGCCCACCTTTGGCTCGTTTGCCATGAAGGAGTTCCGAGTAGAGCGCTTGCTTTGGGAGTCTCGTGTCTGGCATGTGAACGATGTGGCCTGCCCAGCGAAGCTGATCAAGTGTGGTCAGTGCTTCAATGCTGGAGATGTTCGCCTGGTCGATAACGCTAATGTTGGTGCGCCTGTCCTCCCAGGGGATTTGTACAGTGTACAGCAAAATGACTCATCATTGTAGATTCACTCAAAATCGAAATATTTTTGTAATGGTGTTCGAACCCTGTGCCTCATACCAAAGGGCCTGTAGAACACTGATATTGGAATTAAAAATATTAATTGTAATTTTTAAATGGTCGCTGCCACAGTGTGGAGATTTGACCTGCAGCGAAGGGTTCTGCTTTTTTTCACCCCTGCAATACTCTTTGTAGGTTGAGTACAGAGAGATGGATGAGAGCCTGGCAAACCTATCAGAAGATGAATATTATTCCGAAGAGGAACGCAATGCAAAGGCTGAGAAAGAAAAAAAACAGGTGCCACCGCCTCTGCCACCACCACCCGAGGAGGAGATTGAAAGTGATCCCGAAGAACCATCCGGTAAGTGACATTTACTAAGATTGGTGTCTTTATAGTGGGATGGGGAGGAGGTGAAGAAACCCTGACAAGTTGAAGGGACTCCAACACACACTGGATGGCAAATTTCCCCAGACTAGTTCTTCTTCATTGCAAGTTTAGCAAAAATAGCCAATCCCAATTTAAAAAAAAAAGCTAATTTCTGCTTCCTAATAATTGTCCACTGCTCTGCACAAGAATGCAGGCCAAGTCAAGGTTGCTAATTCCAATGTTTATTAGTCACCAGTGATTGTGATACAGTTCAATTGATGGTTAGAATGAATGGAAATTCAAGTATCTACCCCCAGTCCTCTACCTGTCTAATGTCAAGATGTTTGACGTCTAGCTCGCCATCTTGCGAAGTTCAGCTGTGTACCCTTTGTCCTCAGTCTGGGGCTGTAAGGTGTCCAGTTGTAGTGCAATTCCCTTAATCCCAAGGTCAGACTGGGTGCTTCCATGGTATCTGAGAAAGCTGACCATCTTGGATTTGCCCATTTTTAAACTCCTTTCCAGCACATGATCTCTCCTCCCAACAGCAGCTTCCTTGAAGGTTTCTGGTTGTTCAAAATTGGGCCTTGTTGTCTTTTATTTTGACACGTCACAGAACTCCAGTATATGTTGGAAGCAATGTTTGTGGAAGTTCCAGCCACTATTCTCTTGGGGGCTCCTTTGGCTTGTGTGGGGCTGGTTCTTAGGTACCCGTGACAGCCCATCAGTAGTGCCTGACTCCCTGAGTCCCTGAGACCCAGCAGTCTTATTGGCTGCTTTGTGGTGAGTCTTTAATTCCAATGAGGTAGTTGACTTCCTGTGTGGTAGTTTCCTATTCTGGAAGTCCAGCCCTCTGATTTCTGCTGTCCCACTAGCAGATCTGTAGTTTTCTAGTGATTCCCCTCTACACAACCTTCAAATGGTTCCAGTGTATCTCTTTCCTCCCCTTCCCGCTCTGCCTTTTGTCATTCTTGCTAACAGCAGCTATAATGGCAGATCGCAATTGTACTCCATGCAATTGATGTTTGATGTCCATAGCGAAGGTTTAAACCTGTGACTGTCACTGTTACCCAAGTTATAACATTTGGTTGCTAGTAAATGATGTAACCAGGGTATAGAAGGGGTGGCAAAGAAAAATGCCTGGTTGTGATTTCATACTATAATCCAATCTTGAGGTTCAGTTGATCATTCTAATCTAGCTCAAACTTTGTTGCACTTCATGATATCTTGATTTGATTCTGTCTTATATGTCGTGTTATATGTACCATGTAAACTGTTGGAGGAAGGGAAGGCTGGATGTGGTGAAACGATAGTTTTTGGGCACTGGGAAAGAATGAGTTAGAGTAGGATAAGGTGTGATGAGTCTAGGTTTCAACAATGAATATTGGGAGTAGAAAGACCATGTGGTGTAGCATTTTTGGCACCTGGGAGGAACAGCAAGAGTGAACAGAGGGATAATCGTATGTATACAGAAAATAAAGCTGATAAAGGTAGGAAGCAAATAGTAAACAAAGGATTGCATATCCGATGGCTAGCTTTTTCTAGTTTAGTGTGAGCAAGTTAGTAGAGAAGCTTTCCCAGATATGGAGGGAATATTCAAGTAAAACATGGCAGTGGATTTTCTGAGGGGTAAAAGTGGTAGAGAGGGAAGTGGTATGAAAAGGAAGCTTCTTCGAGGCTGCAGAGAAATGGAGATACAGGGATTTAATTTGAGCTCAGGGAAGATCGTGGGCCTATGCAGAGTGTAAACCTTGGCAATGAGAGGAAATCTGTTGCTGCTAATGGTGGGAAAAAAACACACACACTGTAAAGTTTACTGATGGGGGAATTTAAAAAAAAAAAGCAACTGTGTATATTAGAAAGTGTATAAAATCTCTAGTAGTTCATCCAGCTGTAGTGTACTCATCCATCGATACAACGGGAGACTCCATCAAACTTCAGAAGTATGCATGATATAAAGTGGTCCAGACTTGATGTATTCTAAGCCCAAGTTTGCACCTTTTGTAATTTTGTTTTCGTAGGGTTTCATTTTCCCCCACCCATTTCTTTGCTTTCCCCTTCTCCTGATGCTGGGGTACAGTTTAACGGGCACCGGCAGCCTCATGTAACTTGGCCAGGTAGCCATTCTCCATTTGTGAGCCTAGACGGTGAGTGCTAGCGGGCTATTTGAACGTAGAGGGTATAATTACTGTGCCTCAACCTGGCATCGCCTGATGTCTACATGTGCTTACTTTCTATCAGGGATCACTGGATAACGGCTAGCAGTGGGAGCTACAATTGTTTTTTCGCTGCTTCCCTTTTCCTAGCCCTAGGAATGCTGAGGCCAATTCTAGTGCTGCTATTGCTACTTCAGTTGAAGTCAACTAAGTTCGGGCAGGGCAGAGCAGACATTGACCCTTGATGCTTCCTGATCACTTTGGTTCCAGGACCACACCATGATGTGGAATTGGGGCGCCCACCTTTATTTATTGTGATGACATTTAAATATCTATTAATGCATAAGCTATTCTAATTTATTAATTTTATACAGATCCAAACAGTTTTTTTTGTATAATTTTATGTATATATTTGTATAGAAAATGTTATTTTCAGTAAACAATGAAATCTATTCTGTAACCAGTTTCCTTAAATTTTGTGCTAAAATTTCACGTTAGCTTTTAATTATAACAATTTATAGAGCGTTTGTAAATACCAATGCTAGAGGAGTTTTTTGTATAGTAATCAGCAAACAAATTGTCATTGAGACTTACTAACCCTACAGTCAACCCCAAGTTGGTTTGAATCTGACAATTTATTGACCTCCATACTGCCCTGTTTAAATCATTTGTGTCTACTTTTGGGAGGCAGTGAAAGGCGCATTTTGTAGAAAGGGGGTACAGTAATATAATTATTGTGCTGGAAGGGTTATTGGGGCAGTTGTCATGGAGTGATCTTGGTGAAGGGAGATGCACCTGATATAACCAAGCCATAGTGGTTTGAGATAACTGCCCTGGCAACCCTTTCAGTGCTTTTAATGTTGTAATTATCTGCCCGACATTAAATATCTAAGAAAATATATTAATGTTAAATTTAAGATATTGTCTTAATATAAGACCGCGGAAATGAGGGAAACTAGTAGTGTGCGCATGCGTGTGAATGTTTTTACGTTCGTTCCCGCAGTGCATTGGAGCAACATCAATCTCGCAGGGTCGGTCGCAGGTATGTATTTTTTAATTACTTTTAAAAAAAAATTTTAATTCTCTGCGCTGGCTTAGTTTTAATTTTGTGTTTAATTTTTTTTTTATGTGGCAGGTAGTATTTTGTGAGGAAGGAAGGTGTTGAGCGTCTGTTGGATTGTGGGGTCTGAAGTATCTCCAGCTAAAGTTTGATCTGCGCAGGGGGGACCTGGTGATCCGGGTTCAATCTTTGGCGGTTGTTTAGGACAGTTTCCCGGGGCAGGGGTGGGGAACAGCGCATGGAGGGGTTCTTGGACTCATTTGGTTAGGGTGAGCAGTCATGCCCTCGGGAGGAGTTACTGATCCTGACGTGGTGTTACCTGGCAGATGACATTTTATTTTTAATTGTAGGCTATTGAGGTTTTTATCGTGTTTCTTCACGGCCCCAGGTTAATAGTTTTATTGCACTAATTTTGTAAGTTCATTCTTACCAGGTGTTGAGGGTGCTGCTTTCCAGAGTCGTCTACCTCACGATCGCATGACCTCACAGGAAGCAGCCTGTTTCCCAGACATTATCAGTGGTCCAGCACAGACCCAGAAGGTGTTTCTGTATATCAGAAACCGCACAGTAAGTTTATATACAACACCATCATTGCTTAAATCATTGCTGCATATTGCTTATTTTGTTTGGGGAAGGGAAGGAGAATAATTTGGATTTGTTTAAAACAGAATCCCACAATATTGCATCTTGAGTATTAAGTCTAACAACTAGCAATGGGATCTTATTGACTATTTGTGTAGTTTAATTTTAGAACTCCATCCTGTGGTTGCCACACTGTTAAGGTTTTGGTGACTGGAGATTTAAAAAAGCATTCACTGGATAACCGAAAGTGTAAGATTAGTGTTAGAAATTTTGAGGATATCAGTTTATTAACTTATTAAAGGAAAAAGGGAGAATTGGAGGCTGAGTGTCACACTACTGTGATGTACTCGCTCTTCTGTTTTTCTTGTATTTCATATTCTTGCAGTGTTCTTTTAGAAACGCCAGCAAGTATACATTTCATCCACTTAGAAATGAGCAAAATGTACTTTGCTGATATTGAATGGACCCAGTCCACTAGCTGCCATTGATTGCCATGTAGTTAGTTGTATTAAAGTATACTTCTGATGCGTTTTGTTGTACAGGGTATTAGTATAACTATAAAAAGAGGTGGGACCAATTAGAGACCACGAGGGTAATGTGTGTGTGGAGGCGGGAGATATGGATATGGTTCTTAATGAATCCTTTGCATCTATTTTCACAAAGGAGAGGGGCGATGCAGACACTGCTATCGAGGAGGAGAAATGTGAAATATTAGATGAAATAAACATAGTGAGAGAGGAGGTATTAAGGGGTGTTTAGCAGCTTTGAAAGTGGATCAATCCCCAGGCCCAGATGAAATGTATCCCAGGCTGCTAAGTGAAGCAAAAGAGGAAATAGCAGAGGCTTTGATCATCATTTTCCAATCCTCTCTGGCTTCAGGTGTGGTGCCAGAGGACTGTAGGATTGCGAATGTAATACCTTTGTTTAAGAAAGGAGAAAGGGATAGGCCGAGTAATTACCTGAAGGACAGGATAACTCTACATTTAGGACACGGATTAATCAGGGACAGTCAGCATGGATTTGTTAAGGGAAGGTCGTGTCTGACTGACTTGATTGAATTTTTTGAGGAGGTAACCAGGAGGATCGATGAGGGTAGTGCATTTGATGTAGTGTATATGGAATTTAGCAAAGCTTTCAATACAGTCTCACATGGCAGACTGGTCACAAAAGTAAAAGCCCATGGGACCCAGGGCAAATTGGCAAGTTGGATCCAAAATTGGCTGAGGCAGGAAGCAAAGGGTAATGGTTGATGGGTATTTTTGTGACTGGAATGCTGTTTCCAGTGGGGTTTTGCAGGGCTCAGTACTAGGTCCCTTGCTTTTTCTGGTATATCTCAATGATCTCGAGTTGATTATAGGGGGTATGATTAAGAAGTTTGCAGATGATACAAAAATTAGCTGTGTGGTTGATAATGAAGAAGAAAGCTGTGGACTGCAGGAAGATATCAATCAACTGGTCAGTATGAGGTACTAAATGAATATTTTGCTTCTGTCGTCACTAAAGAAGAGGATACTGCCAATGTTGCAGTAAACAAGGAGAGGGTATGGGGCCCAGAAGAGCCGAGAGCCCAGGGCAGCACGGCCCAGCCCACACTGCGATATGTGCGCACTAGGTCCATGCGGCAGAGCTGGTCTCCAGTCGTCTTGGTTAATCCTTGCCACTGGACCAAGACCTAGCTCAGTCAAGCCCGTGTGGTGGCTGGTGTGCAACGGCCACCCCACGTTCAAAAAATCCACGCACAGGCATCTTCCACCCCCTCAATTGAACATCAGGTCCTTCATCGAAACACCTGTGAACTTGTGGAAGCAAGTCATCCTCGTTCGAGGGACCGCCTATGATGATAAAACCACATTATAAAGAATCTGTTTGTCTAGCTAGTACTTGTGAAATGATAATATGGACAAGTTTGCCACGATGAAAAGACAGAATGATGGGTGACTCTTTGGTAACTTGATGGGAAAATACTCTCATCGGTGGACACCTAGAAAGAAGAAACATAGAAATTTACAGCGCAGTAGGAGGCCATTTCGGCCCATTGTGTCGGCACCGGCAAAGCCACATGGCCCTCGGTCAGCAGCTCTGCAGGTTATATGTAAACCTATGAACAATGGCCGAAAGATAAAGAGCATCCAGTCCGCCCCACACAACTGTGACACCCCTTACACGGAAACAGTCTACACTCCACCCCAACCGGAGCCATGTGATCTCCTGGGAGAGGTAAAAAAACAGATTAAAATCCCAGGCCAATTTGGGGGGAAAAATCTGGGAAAATTCCTCTTCGACTCATCCAGGCGATCGAAACTAGTTCAGATCACCCTGGCCTTATTTGATTCCCTACAGTACTTACCGTTATATCTGCGCCGTCCAACAAAAGGTCATCCAGTTTAATTCCAATTACCAGCTCTAGGTCCGTAACCCAGCAGGTTACGGCACTTCAAGTGCCCATCCAAAACACCTTTTAAATAGGTGAGGGTTTCTGCATTCACCACTCTTCCAGGCCCCTCAAAATTTTATACACCTCAGAGGTCTCCTCTCGGCCTCCTCTGTTCCAGTAAGAACAAACCCAGCCTATTCAATCTGTCCTCATAGCTAAGATTCTCCATTCCAGGCAGTATCCTAGTAAATCTCCTCTGCACCCTCTCCAGTGCAATCACATCCTTTCTATAATACGGTGACCAGAACTGCACGCAGTATTCCAGCTGTGGCCTAACCAGAGTATTATACAATTTAAGCATAATCTCCCTGCTCTTGTATTCTATGCCATAGTCAATAAAGGTATGTCTTCTTAACCACCTTACCCACCTAGCCTGCTACTTTCAGGGATCTTGGACAAGCACTCCAAGGTCTCTTTGTTCATCTACACTATTAAGTGGCCTACCGTTTAATGTGTATACCCTTTCCTTATTAGCCCTCCCCAAGTGCATTACCTCACACTTCTCCGAATTAAATTCCATTTGCCACTGTTCTGCCCACCTGACCAGTAGATTGATATCCTTCTGCATTCCATGACTTTCCTCTTCATTATCAACCACACAGCCAATTTTAGTGTCTTCTGCAAACTTCTTAATCATACTCCCTATATTCAAATTTAGATAATTGATGTATACCACAAAAAGCAAGAGACCCAATACTGAGCGCTGCAGAACCCCACTGGAAACATTCTTCCAGTTACAAAAACATCCATCAACCATTACCCTTTGTTTCCTACCTCTAAGCCAATTTTGGATCCAACTTGTTGACTGGATAAATAGAGAGTGTAGAAAAACTGATGGGTGTAGTTATGGGCAGCATCATACTCCCAAGTATTTGGCAAAGCCCTACCATAACTGGCTCCTGAGAGGTGCATGAGAACAGCCCGGCGTGATTGCCATTTTTGTTTCTTGCTGTTCATAAGTAGAGAAAATTAGGGGGGAAAAAAGAGGAAACCCTGTTAATCACATTAGTAGAACAAACCGGCTGACTATGCTGCAGTTTAAATTTCTTTAGCGAAATATCCATTTTCAAAGACAATGATTTCAAGCCACCCTTCAGGCAGGTCATGCCTGAGCAATTTAGTTCTGAAGATGTAACCACATTTTTCAATGTGCCATATCTTGACTTTCAGAAGGTGACTCCCTTTCATTAACCTAGTCAACCGACTTACTTTATCCCAGTAAAAGCACTTGGGATGAAGGAAGTAATAGTGAATGGACTAATAGCTAATAACAGTGGTGTGACCATTGTTGAATTTCAGGGATCAGTCCTCGGGCTGTTGCTGTTTATAATACTGATGAATAATTTTAAGTAAATAAAGATGTCAAAAGTAAAATGTCCATGATGCCCTCAGATTCCACTGTTGGAACCCAGTTGTTGTCCGGTCTGGCTCGTATTGCATTTAGGAGGCTGTGGGAGAAGCACACTTTAAAAAAAGAGACTGATCTGTTGCAAATGCCAGTACCATAATGAAGTGATGTGTTTCCGCCATTTAGTTCTTGCATGCTCTCTCATATGACCCAGGTCAGTTAATTTTGTTGCCCAGACACTAAAATGCCCCATAACCCACTGGTCATATGAATGAGTGGCTGTTCGGTAGAATTTTCTGGAGGGCTGAAGAAGCTCAATGTAATGCCTTAATTCCTTACCCAAAATCTAGTTTGCATCTTTTGATGTACCAATACTGAATGTATATTTGAATGCGAGAGTGAATAAACTATGGATCAATAATGGTTTGACCTTGCGGATCGAGAGATGGCTGTTGTCTGGGCTCTGTTTTCTTTTGAGTTATTGATTATAGGTTGGAGGTGTTGGTATTGTTTTACGTCATCGTCATGTTTTGGAATGACACGAGATATTGCTCTGTCTGAAGGACTCCCAGCAATTGGTATTCTCCAGTTTAATATGCATGAATTTTATCTGCCCTATGATTTTATTTTTCTTGCATTGGCCATTTGTCTTGATGGGAGATGAAAATTAATATGCTATTTAAAAAAAATAGCATCTTACCATGTTACTCAAACATCTTAGTGCTTCACATAAAATGAACTACTTTGAAGCTCAGTGATAGTTATGCAGGCAATATTTTGCCTACAGTAAAATCCCTAAACCAGAAATCAAATTAATGATCAGTTAATCTATTTTTGACAGTGGTTGAGTGAGGAATGTTGGTCAGGATACCAGGAGAGTGCCTCACTCCACTTTGGATCTGGGACTTTGGTTTGCCTTATCTGAAGGATTGCATCTTTAACAATGGAGCACTCCATCATTATTGCAATGGGTGGTATATGGTTTAAACACGCAAACATCTGAGTTACACTGACATTACCTATCATAGAACTTCTAGAAGATGAATGGTTTTGTGCTTGTTTTTTAAATGAGCTAAATTACCATGTCATATTGGAAATGTTTCTCTACCTCCTTTGACATTTCTGCATCAAAATTTCATGGTGGAGTGACAGCCTTTGAAGTTAATAACAGTATAAGTGTACCACTTATACTGAATCATTCATTTATTTCCATATCACATAATTGACTAGTGTTCTCCTTCCCCAGCACAGTTATGCGACTCTGGAATACAATTTTTGCATAACTTATTGCTAGTTGCAAATGGCAACATTTTGTCCAAAGGCTTAAAATACGTATTTTCTCCTCGCTCTTCTATTGGCCCAGAAATTGCTGCAGAGGAGCAGCTCGCGGACAACATTAATTGGACTTTTTCCTCACTGTTCAGAATGCACTATATTTGTGCTGCAAATTGCTGGAACACCGAAGTGATAATGCCACAGGGATGTCCATGTTGCATCTCTGACCTCTGGAATGTCGTGCCCAATGGTCTATCTCCTTACCCAATGAAAGAAACAGAGAAGGAAATAGTGAATTAGAGTCAAGTTAGATACCGAAAGAGAAACGGAGAGTGGATTAAGAGAGAGAGAAAAAGAAACAGAAAAGTAAGAAAAACATTGAAAGAACAAGCAGAAGAAGAGACTATGTACCCCAGTAGTTTTGGGAAATTGTTGTATTGGCCCTCAAAAAGGTAATGAGTGAATGGCAGATTAGGTGTGTGAAATGTGCAAACATTCTTAACCCACGAAGTATATATACAGTGGCTCCGACCATCATCAGGAACAGTGCTTTCATAGGAACACAGGAGTTGCTAGACTCAAAGACCAAAGACCTAGTTCGCCTTCTATCATCCCAGTGGTTGCATGATACAACGATAATGGAGTTGTTGACCAATCACAGCGATCAGTCTCTATCAATGAGTCAACAACAGACCCTGACATGAGGTGAGGAAACCCCCAGTGGTGGAAAGCTTTGGGAATCAGAGGCCCAAAGTCATCTTTTTACTGCCTAGATAGATGAAAAGTTTAAAAAAAAAAAAATCTCTAGGAATAATTCTCTACCTGCTAGAGTGAGACTCCACTGATTCATTATTCCCATTCTGGGCCTCCAAGGTTGAGTGTCATATCTGAACCATAAACCATGTCATTAACAGGGTCCTTACGGTGTCCTGAATTGCTGTGGTGACATTAATTCACATTTACGATGTAAATTCAATGGGGAGGCTCACAGCAAGGTTGCTATTGTCTCGGTTTTGTCAAAGCAACGGCCAACAACCAGCAATTTGTGGAGAATGGGATCTTGTGTATTTTCACCCCAAATTACAAACTAATAATGGCTAGTGCTGTTAATTCACTGTTATTTTTCCAGCAATTTCTGACCCATTAATTCCTACTTTGCAATCAACTCCATGTTGCATAAACATCTTGATTTATTTCTTCCCTAAACCTGGAATACAGTTAAAGTCCTTTGCTGATGTGAGGGATTTGAATTCCACCAAATGCAGACTTACAGCACTTAATGGGGTGGGTAATTCCTATTGACACTATTGTTTGGTTTTGTGCAAAATCTCCAGTAAAATACAGGAGACTGAACTCGAGTTTACAGTAAATAATTTCCAGTCTATAGGTATCTTGCAACATACTATTGACCTTGAAAAGATTATTTTAATTTCCCACTAATGCAGTTCTAGCATGCTGTGAATCCATCCCTCAATCTCTTTCCCGCCCTACCCCCACCCCTCCCCAATTGTGAAATCTGTCACAATGGACAACATAACAGAGTATATTCACTGCCTGGATTTTGCATTGCGAATAACAGTGAGGCTATCAGCGCTTAGTTATAGAGTGTTTGAAGACCAGGCCCTCAAATCTGCCACCAAGCTCAAGGTCTACAGGGCTGTAGTAATACCCGCCCTCCTGTATGGCTTAGAAACATGGACCATGTATAGTAGACATCTCAAGTCACTGGAGAAATACCACCAATGATGTCTCCGCAAGATCCTGCAAATCCCCTGGGAGGACAGACGCACCAACATTAGCGTCCTCGACCAGGCCAACATCCCCAGCATTGAAGCACTGACCACACTTGATCAGCTCCGCTGGGCAGGCCAGATCGTTCACATGCCAGACACAAGACTCCCAAAGCAAGCGCTCTACTCGGAACTCCTTCACGGCAAACGAGCCAAAGGTGGGCAGAGGAAACATTACAAGGACACCCGCAAAGCTTCCCTGATAAAGTGCAACATCCCCACCGACACCTGGGAGACCCTGGCCAAAGACCGCCCTAAGTGGAGGAAGTGCATCCGGGAGGGCGTTGAGCACCTCGAGTCTCGTCGCCGAGAGCATGCAGAAATCAAGCGCAGGCAGCAGAAGGAGCGTGCGGCAAACCAGCCCCACCCACCCCTTCCCTCAACGACTGTCTATCCCACCTGTGAAGGGGACTATGGTTCACGTATTGGTCTGTTCAGTCACCTAAGGGCTCATATATTTTTAGAGTGGAAGCAAGTCTTCCTCGATTTCGAGGCACTGCCTTTGATGATTTTGGAGTAATTTGGACAGCAAGTTCCAGAGTAAGGACATGCACAGTTAAACGACAAAACCTGGAAGTTGCGATCCGAGTTACCTTGCTCCCCCACATGCTGCCCTATAACAGTAGGCCCGGCATTGAAATCAAAGTAAGGACATGAATGTGCAGTGCTTACCCACTAAATACGGCAGAAAATGTTAGGGGTGGTGCATTCAGGTGTAGGTGAATTTTTAATGGCGCGATCAACAGTGTTCCCTGTAATATTTTTGTGCGCGACCCATTCCAATTTTTAGACTAAATGATTGATTTCTTCCATGTAAACGCTGGTGAGCAGCCTGTGCGGGACCTCCAGATCAGTGCAGCTTCACAGGAACGTTGATCAGTCGTAGTTACTGCCAAACAACAGCTTTTTAAACCGTTCCTGAAATACAGAAATATGGAGTCTCATTGCTTCAGAATTTAATTAGTGTTGGAGATTTAAAAAAAAAATATTTTTATATCTCTCTCTCAATCCCTTCTTTTGTTCCTCCTCTCTTTATTTTCCTTTCTGTACATAAGAACATAAGTAGGAGCAGGAGTAGGCCATACGGCCCCTCGAGCCAGTTCTGCCATTTACTACGATCTTGGCTGATCCAATCGTGGACTCAGGTCCACTTCTCTGCCCGCTCCCCATAACTCCTTATTCCCAAATCGGTTAAGAAATTGTCTATCACTGTCTTAAATTTAAGACAATGTCCCAGCTTTCACAGCTCTCTATTTCTCCTCATCCCAGTTTTAAATGGGCGGCCCCTTATTCTAAGATTATGCCCTCTAGTTCTAGTCTCCCCCATCAGTGGAAACATTCTCTCTCCATCCACCTTGTCAAGCCCCCTTATAATCTTTCACGTTTTGATAGATCACCTCTCAATCTTCTGTATATGATCTAAATTTAAATTATACTTCCCACTTTATACTTCTTGGTTTAGATTGCGTGTTTCAGTGAGGATTCTTCAATCTTGTTGGTTGAAGAGCCGAGCTATTGCTTGTCCTGCTCGTAGACGCCGTAGGTCCCCTGTAGAGGACACCTCGCTATATCAGAAGCCCGATGACAAGAAGTCCCCGCTCAAGAACCTGCTTCTGTCTGAGCACTATTCCTTTGCCACCGACCGTAAAATCCAGGCCAATATGTTGTATTCTTTCTGCACCATGGGTTTTCTGGGAACGGTCCTGAGAAGGCTCAGTTGATAAGTGCACTACTCCTTCAAGGAAATGAAGCACTGGGAAGATCCTATGTTCAATGTGTAGTATGTGCTGAGTTTGCTTACGTTAGCTCAGGCAGTGTTAAAGACATGACAGGTGGACTCGGTGACCTGAGGTTTGGGATTGAAAATAGTAGCCAGTGTTCTTGCTCCTGGTTGCTGCCATGTCATCTAGAAAATGCGTGCGTGTTGGGTGAAAACAGCTGTGATGCCTTATGCTTGAAAAGAAGAATCATAGTCATAGAAATTTACAGCACGGAAGGAGGCCATTTCGGCTCATTGTCCGCGCCGGCCGACAAAGAGCTATCCAGCCTAATCCCACATTCCAGCTCTTGGTCCGTAGCCCTGTAGGTTACGGCACTTTAAATGCACATCCAAGTACTTTTAAATATCGTGAAGCTTTCCTCTACCACCCTTTCAGACAGTGAGTTCCAGACCCCCACCATCCTTTGGGTGAAGACATTTCCCCTCAAATCCCCTCTAAACCTCCCCCCTCCCCCCCATTACTTTAAATCTATGCTCCCTGGTTGTTGACCCCTCTGCCAAGGGCAGCACGTCCTTTCTATTTCCCTTGACAACCAGGCAAGCATTCCATATGCCTTCTTAACTACCTTATCTACCTGGCCTGCTACCTTCAGGGATCTGTGGACCTGCACTCCAAGGTCCCTCTGTTCCTCTACACTTCTCAGTGTCGTACCATTTAATGTGTATTCCCTTGCCTTGTTAGACCTCCCCAAATGCATTGCCTCCCACTTACTGGTATTGGATTCCATTTGCCACTGTTCCGCCTACCTGACCAGTACATAGATATCTTCCTACAGCCCGCAGCTGCTTTCTTCATTATTAACCACACAGTCTATTTTAGTGTCATCTGCAAACTTCTTACTCATACCCCTAACATTCAAGTCCAAGTCATTGATATATGCCACAAAAAGCAAGGGACCCAGCACTGAGCCCTGCGGAACCCCACTGGATACAGCCTTCCAGTCACAAAAACACCCATCAACCATTACCCTTTGCTTCCTGTCTCTGAGCCAATTTTGGATCCAACTTACTACGTTGCCCTAGATCCCATGGGCTTTTACTTTCGTGACCAGTCTGCCATGTGGGACCTTATCTAAAGCCTTGCTAAAGTCCATATACACTACATCATACGCACTGCCCTCATCGACCCTCCTGGCTACCTCCTCAAAAAATTCAGTCAAGTTAGTTAGATACAACCTTCCTTTAACAAATCCATGCTGATTAATCAAATGTCTTTCCAAATGAAGAATAGTCTTGCTGCCTTGGCTCAGACATAAATCATGGTCACTGAGATATACTGGAAGGTGACCAGTGCAGGTGGAATCACACCTCAGCACCAGGGGAGAAAACTGAGAATAAAAAGGAACTGATATAGTTGTTGTTGGATGTTGTTTGTCCTGATGAATACGCACATGTTCTCACAAGTTAACCGGACATGCAATTATTCATGATCTTTTTTCCTGTTTAAACAGTTGCAGCTCTGGCTGGATAACCCTAAGGTGCAATTGACCTTTGAGGTAACTCATCAGCAACTGGAGTCTCCATATAACAGTAAGTAGAGTTACAATAAGGTTACATGCAAAGCTGTTCCTGAATTGGGGGTAATGTTCTGAAAAGGCATCAATCTCTGACTATAATGAAAATGCCTTGCTCTTTATGAAATGCTTAGAGAACATTTCTTACGGAATTGAAATATGGAAGGAAAATACTAGTTTTAATCAGATTATTTTCAATTGTGCATTAGATTGCCAAAGATGCAATTTGATCTGGTAATTTCCAGAACAAATGTAAGCTCACGTGAAACTGATGTACAGTGCTTTTCCTGATTATTTTTAAAGAATAAATGTATTTTGCGAGATGGAAAAATCTGTGTATGTGTGTGTGTGATTGTATTTCGATAATCCAGTTTGTCAACATTGTCAATTCTGCTTTGTCTTAGGTGATGCTGTACTAGTTCATAGGATACACAGCTACTTGGAGCGTCATGGATTAATCAACTTTGGAATCTACAAACGGGTGAAACCACTTCCCAGTAAGGAATTGCCCAATACCGTAACAATTCTTTATGACATACAAGTTCATTCTGAAAGGAAAGCTCATGCCTCCTAATTAAATTGGCCAATATTGCTTGAATTTTCTTCTTTGCTACTGATAGTATTGCACTATAAAATTAAGCAATATTGTTGCAATATGTTCAAATAGATGTGGTTACTAATGGCAACAATAACTTGTATTTATATAGCGCCTTTAACGTAGTAATATGTCCCGTGGTGTTTCACAGGAACATAATTAGACAAAATTGACACTGAGCCAAAGAAGGAGACATTAGGACAGGTGGCCACAGTGGTAGGCTTTAAGGAGGGTCTTAAAGGAGAGAGAGGTGGAGAGGTTTAGGGAGGGAATTCCAGAGCTCAGGACCTAGACAGCAGAAGGCACTCCTTCTAATGATGGTCAGAAGGAAGTGTGGGGGGCACAAGAGGCCAGCATTGGAAGAACTCCGACTTCTCGAAGGGTTGTAGAGCTGGAAGAGGTTACAGGAATAGGGGCGAGGCCATGGAGGGATTTGAGCACGAGGATGAGAATTTTAAATTTAAAGTGTTGGTGGACCGGCAGAAATGTAGGTCAGTGAGCAGAGGGGTGATGGGTGAGCGGGACTCGATGTGAGTTAGAATACAGGCAGCAGAGTTTTGGGTGAGCTCAAGTTTAAGGAGAGTGGAAGATGGGAAGACAGCTGGGGAAGCATTGGCATAGTAGACAACAAAGCACAGATGAGGGTTTCAGCAGTAGGTTGGTTGAGGCAGGGTCGGAGGTGGAAGTAGGCAGTCTTGGTGATGGAGAGGATATAGGGTCAGAAGCTCAGCTCAGGATCAAATAGGACGCCAAGGTTGCAAACCGTCTGGTTCAGGCTGAGACAATGGCCAGGGAAGGGGATGGAATCGGCGGCTAGAGAAAAGTTCATGGCAGGGTGGAGGGAGGGAAGATAGTACCAAAAGATACACCAAATGAACTAGAAAATCTATATAAAGTTAGGACGCTCTAGTAGTTTGGATGATCTTGGACTATATTGTTGATCTGTGTTTCCTTTGGCCAGTAACTGGGAAAAAATTGTTTCCTAGCAAAGAAGACGGGGAAGGTGATAATCATCGGCGCGGGAGTGTCGGGTCTGGCGGCGGCTCGCCAGTTACAGAGCTTTGGAATGGATGTCACTGTCCTGGAGGCAAGAGTAAGTCCTGCTTTTTGTTCACCTTGAAGAAAACCTTGCAAGAGAACTTTGTGATGTCTAAATTTCCCTTTCTATAATACAGCAAAAGAGCCAGGTGAAATAACAGACACTTTATTTAACAAAATGAAAATCATAATCGACCTAGCTTTTTACCCCAAAGTTGAAGTTTAGTGCACAGACGTGTAAAAATTGTTTCCTCATACTTTTACTAAGAATAGTCATTCAGGAGCACTTGAGCACGATGGCATTCTTGAAAATAGCTATTTGTAGGGGAGAGTGGACAACTATTTCTTTGAATCAAGTTTTCCCATTTCCTGACAATCCAATGGAAGAAAGACTTTACTGTGGTTGGTAGCTTCACCGGTGGAGGGAAGAGCAAGTACTGGCTCGCTCGGTGTGCTGCCGGTGTGAATGCTGGCCATTGGAGGACACAGCACTTTTGTTTTACCTGCAGACTTGTATATAAAACAAGTGAAATACTTGGTATACTTAGCGAGCTACTGGAATTAATCTACCTAAAATATAGAAAGCCCAAGTTCACCAGAAATTTTAAAAATGTTTAATACAATAAGCTCTTGTTTTATCACATCCATTAGTACAATAATCTGTGGGAATGTGTAAAACTGAATCTTTAAATGTGGAACTTTCCCTACTTGAGAATATGATGTGCCACTGTCAGTCATGTTCAGATGTCCTGGTACATCTGAACCTTGATCAATACTTCAATCATTGAGAGAGCTGAACAGTTGTCACCATCTCCTGAGAGAATTGGCTTGCTGGGTTGGTATAAGTTGAGTTGATGATCTGACAGTAATACCATTATCCATTAATGGTCACGTTTTAAAAATGAACATGTCCTCAGATACAGATTTATTTCCCCATATGATTGCTTATTGGCCGTTATTGGATAAAGCAGACATTGCAAGCTCATCATCATAGGCAGTCCCTCGAATCGAGAATGACTTGCTTCCACGTCAAAAAATTCACAGGTGTTTCAATGAAGGACCTAAAATTCCAGATCCCGAACTACATCCTGCAGGGTGGAAGATGCCTGTGCGTGGATTTTTTTAACGTGTGGTGACTGTTGCACACCAGCCACCACACGGGCTCGACAGAGCTAGGTCTTGGCCCAGTAGCAAGGGTTAACCAAGCCGACTGGAGACCAGCTCTGCTGCACGGACCTAGTGTGCACACATATCGCAGTGTGGGCTGGGCCCGTGCTGCCCCTGGGCCCTCGCCTCTTCTGGGCCCCTGAACGATAAGGGAGTGAAGGGTTATGGTGGTCAAGTTGCCTTCCTCTGTCAGAATTAAGTTTAAACTTGTGAACGTGTTGGTCATTGCGGAAGGATTTTTTTTGATTTTCATCAAATTATTTTTTTTAATGTACCAGTGGATTTCCTGTGATTTTGACCACGGAAAGTCCGGGCAAAGCTACTTTCCCTCCGTGTATTAATGATGCTGCAAGTGTGGGTATAGGGGTCAGGAGCTGGTGGTGGAAATGTGCAAGTGTGACTGTCGCGACGAACCCAAATCCCAATATGAGCTACACTCAACAATGTTATATATAGATATAAACACACTTAGCCCCTTCATAATCTTTTAATTGCAGGACCGTGTTGGAGGGCGTGTGGCCACATTTCGAAAGGGAAACTATGTTGCTGACTTGGGGGCCATGGTTGTAACAGGACTTGGTAAGTTTTGCATAGCTTCAAAGTTAATTGTATGATTTTTGTTTCTCATTTTTGGGATATGATTTGGGAGGAGACTAAATATGTGGCTTTACAAATTAAATGGGAACATTCAGCCCCTCGAGCCTGTTCCATCATCCTTTTCGATCATGGCTGATCTGTACATCAACTGCCTTTTACCTGTCTTTGCTCCGTATCCTTGATACCTTTACTTAACAAAAATCTAGATCAATCTTGAAAATTTCAACTGACTCAGCATCCACAGTCTTTTGGAGAGAGAGTTCCAGATTTCCATGACATTTTCTGGAGAAAATGTTTCCTGATTTCATTTCTAAATGTCATAGCTGTAATTCTATTACGTCCCCTATTCCGGATTCCCCCACCACAGGAAATAGTTGCTCTGTATATCGAATCATCTTTATCATTTCAAATATCTTGATTAGATCACCCTTCAACATTCTAAACTTAAAGGAATAAAAGCCAAGTTTATGCGACCTGCCCTCAGTGTACCCAGAGCCTCGCTGTTGCTATGGTGAACCTGCACTGTAAGCCGTCCATGGCCAGTTTCTCAATCCTGAGGTATGCTGCCCGAAGCTGAATGCATTACTCTAATGGGGTCTGTCCAAGGACAATCACATGCAGTTTTCTTCTTCTTTATTCTGCTCTTCTCTCGCTCTTGTTCGCCCACCTTATTAAAAAATGATTGATACAAAATTTGTTGGCTTTGTTCTTTTGTTCTGCAGGTGGAAACCCAATGGCAGTGGTCAGCAAGCAAGTAAACATGGAACTGGCTAAAATAAAGCAAAAGTGTCCGCTGTATGAGGCAAATGGGCAGGCTGTAAGTCTCAAAATAATGGGTTATGATTACAAATACAACAGGCTTGTAATAGTTAAACACGGTTTACTCTGTATCCAGAAGCCATATTGAGGTTGTCGGGATAGAAAACCTAATGTCAAGTATATGTCATTAGCATGCATTTTATAAAAAGCTTTGTAACATTTTTTTTTCATTAAGTAATTATACGTTTGCTGGCTAGTTGTCATTACGTTCTTAATAACTATTTCTGGAAATGTTGCGTTCAGCTTACTCTGAATTTCAGTGAGTAATCCAGGCTTCGAGATAGTCGTGCAAAAAAAAGTCTTCCTTTATGTTCAGGACACAGGACAGAGAGTTGGGCAAAGACTAACAACTATTGGAATTGCAGTAGCATTCACTGAGTCCTATACCTGCTCTGTTTAGTATACAACATTCCTAATTGACTCATTGCCAGAATATTTGCTCAGATGAGCCACAGGGATTGAGACTTTTGGTGAGTGAAGATGATGGTATAGCTAGTGCTCCGTTGATAGTGCTAGTGCAGTTGAAGTGTGCATAGGAAAGCTCAGAATTGCTTCAGAGTCATGTAACACCTGACTTGGGGAACTTGATAGTACTGAGTGCAAAGTAAAAAAAAAATGTTAATCTTGTGCTAAACTTTTTCTCCTGGCATGCAGTACATTGCACGTGCTCATTGACAGTATGAGAACTGTTTGCATTCTAAATGAACTCTGAGCTTGGCTCATTTGATAGCATTCTGGCCTCTGAATCAGAAGGTTGTGGTTTGAAGCCAAGCTCCCGAACCGGAGCACGTAATCTAGAGCTGAGACTTCTATGCAGTGCTGAGGGAGTGCTGCTTTGTTGGAGATGCCAGCTTTCAGATGAGACCTAAAATTTGAAGAACTGAAGTGGTAATACCTCAGCATGATTGGAGGAAGAGCAGGGAGTTCTCCCAGTGTGCTGCTGCTGATCATTTGTCCCTCAGTCAAGACAACCAAAAATAGATTAGCTGCTCATTCATTTTGATTACTGTTTTGCTACCTACATAACAGCAGTGGTTACACTTCTGAGTGATTCATTGTACAGGAAGTGTTTTGAGCTGAGAGACGCTACAAGGCATTATAGAAATGCAAGTTTGTTTGTTTGTTTAAACGTTGAACATTTCAAAAATGTGGTCACTGGTCAAGGCACTAATGACTCTTTTTTTTCTCCCCTTTTTTTCTGTCATTCCTGATGTTTGGAATTGGATCCTAATGAAGGGAGAAAGATGCACAAACGTATGTATTTTTACTTTTTACTAACTGGCATATGTTATGAAATCTTGCAGCAAGCAGGAAGTAATTGCAGCGAGAGAAAACACTGTCCACTTATTTGAAGGTGTTAGGATTTTGGATAATTACAAAGTGTGGATGTGGTTTACAGTATAACAACCCTCAGAGCTGCATCAACCTCATCTGATAGTTATAGCTGCATAATTAATACTGGTCAATCTCCCACGGAGGTGTAGCCTTCGAGTGAAGCAAGGTATAATTTGATTAGGGCCACTGATGTAATTCAGTCCCAATTTTAAAGTCATGCATTCTGTCCTTATTTTTATTTATTACTTTGCTTTAATATTATTTACTTAAATAGCAAAACGTATGGCAATTTGGGAGTCCGAAGTAGAATGGGCTGGAGCACAGGTGTTTGTCGACAGTATAGCTGGGAGATGCGCAAATGACGAACTGCTGCCACAACCCTTGGGAGGATGCCATTGCAGCTTGACAGGTTTAGAAAGGCTGTTACTATCACGTGTGGACATAGGAAGTGTGCAGGCACAAGAGTGCTTATTATACAAAAGTGATTCATTGGTCAGAATTCACTTCATTGGGATGTAACAACTACTGTATTGATGAAAATTTATATTTTATGTTCATGGCCTTTTATCCCAATATTCTGTTTTTTTTTAATTTAAAGAAACAAATCAGATAAATATTTAAATAACTTAAATAAGGCAACATTTCTTAATTCTTAAGGAAGCGTTAGCATCGTGGTAAGGTTACCGGACCAGTAATCCAGAGGCCTGAACTAATGATCCAGAGACGTGAGTTCACACCCCTCCACAGCAGCTGTGGAATTTAAGTTCAGTTAATTAAACAAACCTGCAATAAAAAGCCAGCGTCCGTAATGGTGACCATGAAACTACCAGATTGTCGTAAGAACCCATCTGGTTCACCAAAGTCCTTTAGGGAAGGAAATCTGCCATCCTTACCTGGCCTGGTCTATAAGTGACTCCAGACACACAGCAATGTGGTTGACTCTTCACTGCCCTCTGAAATGGCCCAGCGAGCCACTCGAGGGCAATTGGGGATGGACAATAAATGCTGGCCTTGTCATCGACGCCCACATCCCGTGAACGAATAATAAAAACAATTAATTAGTCGTGCTGACATTCTTAATCTTTCAATCTGAATGCCCAGAGAACGTGAACTTCAAGTTGAGGTCCACTGGTTTATCTTAGCTTGTGGTGACCACCTTCCAGTGTGACTTGTTTTTGCTTTTATATTGTTTTAGTTTCCTAATATACATCTTTCAGATGAGACGTTAAACCAAGGCCCAGGTGGATGTAAGAGATCCTGTGGCACTATTTCAAAGACGTATTTACCGAGGCATATGAAAGCATGGGCCTTACGCTAAACATTAATAAGACAAAGGTCCTCCGCCAGCCTGTCCTCGGCGCACAGCACTGCCCCCCAGTCATCAAGATCCACGGCGTGGCCCTGGACAACGTGGACCACTTCCTCTATCTCGGGAGCCTCCTATCAACAAGAACAGGCATTGACGACGAGATCCAACACTGCCTCCAGTGCGCCAGTGCAGCCTTCGGCTGCCTGAGGAAAAGTGTGTTTGAAGACCAGTCCCTCAAGACTGTCACCAAACTCATGGTCTACAGGTCCGTAGTATTACCCTCCTGTATGGCTCAGAGACGTGGACCATGTACAGTAGACACCTCAAGTCGCTGGAGAAATACCACCAACGATGTCTCCGCAAGATCCTGCCAATCCCCTGGGAGGATAGATGCACAAATATTAGCGTCCTTGTCCAGGCGAACATCCCCAGCATTGAAGCATTGACCGCACTTGGTCAGCTCCGCTGGGCAGGCGTTCGCATGCCAGACACAAGACTCCCAAAGCAAGCGCTCTATTCGAAACTCGTCCACGGTAAACGAGCCAAAGGCAGGCAGAGGAAACATTACAAGGACACCTTCAAAGCCTCCCTGATAAAGTGCGACATCCCCACTGACACCTGGGAGTCCCCCTGGCCATAGACCGCCCTAAGTGGAGGAAGTGCATCCGGGAGGGCACTGAGCACCTCGAGTATCATCGCCGAGAGCATGCAGAAATCAAGCGCAGGCAGCGGAAGGAGCGTGCGGCAAACCAGGCTCCCTGTCCACCCTTTCCCTCAACGACTATCTGTCCCATCTGTGACAGGGACTGTGGTTCTCGTATTGGACTGTTCAGTCACCGAAGAACTCATGCTAAGAGTGGAAACAAGTCTTCCTTGATTCCGAGGGACTGCCTATGATGATGATGACTCAAAGAAGAGCAGGGGAGTTATCCCGCTGTCTTGGCCAATAATTATCCCTCAATCAGCATAACAAAAAATAGATTATCTGGCCATTATCACATTGCTGTTTGTGGGAGCTTGCTGTGAGCAAATTGGCTGCCACGTTTTCCACATTACAACAGTGACCACACTCCAAAAGTACTTTATTGGCTGGAAAGCACTTTGAGACTCCCGGTGGTCATGGAAAGCGCTATATAAATGCAAGTCCTCCTTAATCTTACAACAAACATATGCTCTCGGGTAGGACAGTGGAGGCAACAGCCCTAGATGTTTGGTGGGCTGGGGTTTGTGTTTTTTTCCAAATGGATAAACTGGGATTGACTGAGGATTCCTCATCTGTCGGGTGATTTGGCATCAAGTATGCCTATCTGGTACAGTCCTCACCACGTACTCCGTTCCCACTATCTTGGACAGCCGCTTCGATCTGGCAAATGGTGCTAATCATTTGCCATTGCCATAGACGTCAAAACCGAAGTAACAACCAACGGTTCATCTCTCCTCCCCAGGAAACAATAGAATGACAGGACTGGACAGCGAATTGAACCGATTCCTGGATCCTTCCGACTTCTGACCCCGACTTTGACAAATTCATAGTGAAACTCCCATGACCTCGATGGAAATATCGCATACAGTGCCCACCGTGTATCGAGGGAAATCGCATTGACACCAATGTGGCCACTAGAAGCGGTCGGGACCAATGTTCCCGCTCATTGTTTGGGCTGCGTGACCCCTTTGACGGGCTGCGTGTCCCATTCACACTTCCGTGCAGGCGTGGTTTTCCCATTGAAAAGCTGCTGAGCGGCCTGCGCTGGACCTCCAGAGCACTGTACTCTTTGGGGACTGTCATTTTTCCACTTTCAGCATTTCTTGATCACCGACACTCAGGCCTGTGAGGATTTCCGTTGAGGAACTTCAAAATGAGACAACTCTTTGTCGGGATGGGTTAGTTCTGAAAACTCTGCTCTCCTAAAATAAATTATATTTGTAGCTTTTTTTTTGGTGGGTGTGTAACCCGATAAACACACGGTACTGCTAAACTCTGCTCTGAATGGATATCTTGGTATTACTGACAAGGCTGCTGTGCATTCTTGCATAAATAAATGATCCTGTCTCTGCTCTTCTGGGTAACAACAATGTTTATTTGTGTTTCAGGTTCCTAAAGAAAAGGACGAGATGGTAGAGCAGGAATTCAATCGTTTGCTGGAGGCCACGTCTTACCTCAGTCATCAGTTGGACTTTAACTATCTGAACAACAAACCTGTGTCATTAGGGCAGGCATTAGAAGTTGTCATACAGTGAGTATTGGGTCTTTACATCGACTTCACACACTTACATACTTGCTTTTGGTCCAAGAAAAAGATGTTCAAAAATGTTGTGTCTTTAGAACCTGCCTTTCTCCCCAAGTATTGATTCTCTTCAACAATTGTACAGCAGAAGATGTAGTGAGGTTAAAGTAATGAATATTGAAGAAAGACTTGCATTCATATAGCGCCTTTCACAACCTCATGACATCCCAAAGTACTTTTGAAGCGTAGTCACTGTTGTAATGTAATTATTAACAACATAATGAGGTGGTAACTGGCAATAAACCCAAAATATTGACTGTTAAAACAATAGTTTGAAACCTTGTTAGACTGCAGGAGAAGCACGTGAAGGATGAACAGATTGAACACTGGAAGAAAATAGTGAAAACGCAGGAGGATCTGAAAGAGTTGCTCAATAAGGTAATTTGAACTTCTTTTGAATTTTATCTAGAAACCAGGAACAAAGGAAGGGAATTGTTTTTCCTTTGACATTGACCATTAAAGCCACCTTTCGGAAAGTTCACAGCATCTTGTTGAGCAGCGAGTGGCTGCGTTTCGGTTTGTCCAAAGTTGGAAGTTGCTGCATGTCTTTGCTAGATTAGAATGTAGCACCACTTCGAGCAATACTACTTTACACATCCTCACATTTCACCCAAACGCCTCTTTGTATCTTTCTGCAAAAGGGGGTTTGATTTTCAGCAGGTCTGTTTTGAACAGCCTTGCATGGAGGATGATGTGAATAAGAAAATGTGCCTATTAGTTTTTAAAATGAGAACACTCGGCACATAACCAGAAGCCACTCCACTGCCGGGTGCAGTTCCTTTTGAGAAGGATCTGTTTGCAAGTAGTTTCTCCTAGGAAGGAACTTTTAGTGGCAAATCATTTCAATAGTGGACCAAGTTTCGCTTTCTGGGGCATGTCTTACTGGTATGTGGAAGGTGGTTGAAGATGATATGTGTTCGGTAATTTGATTTTAAATATTAGCATTATGACTTACAGAAAATCCCTGAAAGCTATCTGTCCTCTTTGATCACATTGACTATGTTGTGAAATTAATTTAAAGATTTGAGCAGTTTTCTGCCTTTTAAATCTTAAACTGCAGAAAAAAGAAGTGAGTTGCATTTCTATGGCGCCTTTCACGACCACCGGACGTCTCAAAGCGCTTTACAGCCAATTAAGTACTTTTAAAGTGTAGTCACTGTTGTAATGTAGGAAGCACGGCAGCCAGTTTGTGCACAGCAAGCTCCCACAAACAGCAGTGTGATAATGACCAGATAATCTGTTCTAGTGATGTTGGTTCAGGGACAAATATTGGCCAGGACACCGGGAAGAACTCTCCTGCTCTTTGAATAGTGCCGTGGGATCTCTTACGTCCACCTCAGAGAGCAGACGGGACCTCGGACTAACATCTCATCCAAAAGTCGGTACCTCCGATAATGCGGCGCTCCCTCAGTACTGACCTTTCAACAGTGCAGTACTCCTTCAGTACTGTCCCTCCGACAATGCAGCGCTCCCTCAGTACTGCCCAGCCGACAGTGCGGCACTCCTTCAATATTGCCCCTACGACAGTGCAGCGCTCCCTCAGTACTGACCCTCCGACAGTGCAGCGCTCCCTCAGTACTGACCCTCCAACAGTGCAGCGCTCCCTCAGTACTGACCCTCCGACAGTGCAGCGCTCCCTCAGTACTGACCCTCCGACAGTGCAGCGCTCCCTCAGTACTGCTACTCCGACAGTGCAGTGCTCCCTCAGTACTGCCCCTCCGACAGTGCAGCACTCCCTCAGTACTGCCCCTCCGACAGTGCAGTGCTCCCTCAGTACTGCCCCTCCGACAGTGCAGTACTCCCTCAGTACTGACCCTCCGACAGTGCAGCACTCCCTCAGTACTGCCCCTCCGACAGTGCAGCGCTCCCTCAGTACTGCCCCTCCGACAGTGCAGCACTCCCTCAGTACTGCCCCTCCGACAGTGCAGCACTCCCTCAGTACTGCCTCTCCGACAGTGAGGCGCTCCCTCAGTACTGCCTTTCCAACAGTGCAGCACTCCCTCAGTACTGCCCCTCCGACAGTGCAGCGCTCCCTCAGTACTGCCCCTCCGACAGTGCAGCACTCCCTCAGTACTGCCTCTCCGACAGTGCGGCACTCCCTCAGTACTGCCTTTCCAACAGTGCAGCACTCCCTCAGTACTGCCCCTCCGACAGTGCAGCGCTCCCTCAGTACTGCCCCTCCGACAGTGCAGCGCTCCCTCAGTAGTGACCCTCCGACAGTGCAGCGCTCCCTCAGTACTGACCCTCCGACAGTGCAGCGCTCCCTCAGTACTGCCCCTCCGACAGTGCAGCACTCCCTCAGTACTGCCCCTCCGACAGTGCAGCACTCCCTCAGTACTGCCTCTCCGACAGTGCGGCGCTCCCTCAGTACTGCCTTTCCAACAGTGCGGCACTCCCTCAGTACTGCCCCTCCGACAGTGCAGCACTCCCTCAGTACTGACCCTCCGACAGTGCAGCGCTCCCTCAGTACTGACCCTCCGACAGTGCAGCACTCCCTCAGTACTGCCCCTCCGACAGTGCAGCGCTCCCTCAGTACTGCCCCTCCGACAGTGCAGCACTCCCTCAGTACTGCCCCTCCGACAGTGCAGCGCTCCCCCAGTACTGCCCCTCCGACAGTGCAGTGCTCACTCAGTACTGCCCCTCCGACAGTGCAGCGCTCCCCCAGTACTGCCCCTCCGACAGTGCAGCACTCCCTCAGTACTGCCCCTCCGACAGTGCATCGCTCCCTCAGTACTGACCCTCCGACAGTGCAGCACTCGCTCAGTACTACCCCTCCGACAGTGCAGCGCTCCCTCAGTACTGACCCTCCGACAGTGCATCGCTCCCTCAGTACTGCCCCTCCGACAGTGCAGCACTCCCTCAGTACTGCCCCTCCGACAGTGCATCGCTCCCTCAGTACTGACCCTCCGACAGTGCATCGCTCCCTCAGTACTGACCCTCCGACAGTGCAGCACTCCCTCAGTACTGCCCCTCCGACAGTGCATCGCTCCCTCAGTACTGACCCTCCGACAGTGCAGCGCTCCCTCAGTACTGCCCCTCCGACAGTGCAGCGCTCCCTCAGTACTGCCCCTCCGACAGTGCGGGGCTCCCTCAGTACTGCCCCTCCGACAGTGCAGCACTCCCTCAGTACTGACCCTCCGACAGTGCAGCGCTCCCTCAGTACTGACCCTCCGACAGTGCAGCGCTCCCTCAGTACTGCCCCTCCGACAGTGCAGCACTCCCTCAGTACTGCCCCTCCGACAGTGCAGCACTCCCTCAGTACTGCCCCTCCGACAGTGCAGCACTCCCTCAGTACTGACCCTCCGACAGTGCAGCGCTCCCTCAGTACTGACCCTCCGACAGTGCAGCGCTCCCTCAGTACTGACCCTCCGACAGTGCAGCACTCCCTCAGTACTGCCCCTCCGACAGTGCAGCACTCCCTCAGTACTGCCCCTCCGACAGTGCAGCACTCCCTCAGTACTGCCCCTCCGACAGTGCAGCACTCCCTCAGTACTGCCCCTCCGACAGTGCAGCACTCCCTCAGTACTGACCCTCCGACAGTGCAGCGCTCCCTCAGTACTGGCCCTCCGACAGTGCAGCGCTCCCTCAGTACTGACCCTCCGACAGTGCAGCGCTCCCTCAGTACTGCCCCTCCGACAGTGCAGCGCTCCCTCAGTACTGCCCCTCCGACAGTGCAGCACTCCCTCAGTACTGACCCTCCGACAGTGCAGCACTCCCTCAGTACTGACCCTCCGACAGTGCAGCGCTCCCTCAGTACTGACCCTCCGACAGTGCAGCGCTCCCTCAGTACTGACCCTCCGACAGTGCAGCGCTCCCTCAGTACTGACCCTCCGACAGTGCAGCGCTCCCTCAGTACTGACCCTCCGACAGTGCAGCGCTCCCTCAGTACTGCCCCTCCGACAGTGCAGCACTCCCTCAGTACTGCCCCTCCGACAGTGCAGCACTCCCTCAGTACTGACCCTCCGACAGTGCAGCGCTCCCTCAGTACTGACCCTCCGACAGTGCAGCACTCCCCCAGTACTGCCCCTCCGACAGTGCAGTGCTCACTCAGTACTGCCCCTCCGACAGTGCAGTGCTCCCCCAGTACTGCCCCTCCGACAGTGCAGCGCTCCCTCAGTACTGCACTGGAGTGTCAGCCTAGATTATGTGCTCAAGTCTCTGGAGTGAGATTGTGAACCCACGACCTTTGGCCTCGGGAGAGTGCTGCGCACTGAGCCACAGCGAACACCTGCTGTATTGCTTCACGCTGATCAAAATTCCTCCTCCACATCCAATATGTAATCTCTCAGTATGAAAATACGACTTATTCTTGTCTATACACCATATTCAATTGTATTTCTTCAAATATGCATCTCCGCAAAACAGTCCTTCACACAAGTTCAGTGGAGTTAAGATTATAATCCAAAAATTCAGTAATGCTTAAGAATTCCCATTGTACTTGAATGTAGAAGAGCCACAATGCTAAATGTAGAAAATTAAAGAATCTAGAAACAGCACATTTATAGGGCGATCAATCCTATTCTTTGTCGGTCCTTTGATCAGTGGTTATTAAATGTGATATTGGGCTGCAGTGCCACCTTCTGCCCTTTGATGGCGCTGCTGATGGTCATTAGTATTGCAGTCCTGATGTTCCGCATTTAAATTACCGCAGTGTATGCGTTTGGTACTTTGTGTTCCTGTAAATTTTAAAGACTGGGCCAAGTTGTTTTGTGAAATGTAGTCTGGAGGGAAAAGGTACAAGTAGCAAATATATTGTTCAGCAGATCTGCTGCATGTTGTGTAGTGCTGGAGACTGCTCTTCGATTATTTTTCAACAGCAGTGGACAATGACACTTTGCATAGCATTTACTTACACTTTGATTTAAAACTCCATAAAACATCTGAACACTAGCGCAATCACCTGCAGAGTTTGACTCGTGAATATTTGAAGAGCAATACATCCTTGTTAAAATTGATTGACTTTGTATCAACCTCCTTTGAGCATCTCGCCTTATTCCAATCCCTTTCACACCTCATTTAAAGTTCTCGTTCTCCACCGCCCACCCAAGTGGCATAAATTTTATCACCGCGACATTGTCACTGCTTTCCTCCCTCAGCCTCTGTGCCGTGCGACTTCTCATCCACGGTGATTTCAACCTCCATCTCAATTCATCATGCTCTCCTCCTGAGTTCACTACCCTCCTATCCTCCCTAATCTCTCCCTCCACGTGAACTCCGCAACCCATATTTACGGCCACCCCCTTGACTTTGCCATCTCTCCCCTGTGGCCTCCTTATTCCTACTGTGTCAATTGCCGATAAGGTCATCTCCGACCACTTCCTCATATCGCTCTCCACCCACATTCCCCTTCCATCACCCCCAACCCTATCTCCTCCTGTGTCTGCCCCTGGGAAAAAAAACTCTCCCACTTATCCACTCTGCACTCATCAACTCCAAACTGTCCAACCTTTGGCCCTCCGTTCACCAGGACATTTCTGCAGCCACCGATCTGCTCAACCTCCCCCTCACCACCACCTTTGATGCCCTAGACCCTATTAAAACCATTAATCTCGCTCACCTTGGCCGTTCCCCCTCAAGTCCAGGGAGCGCAGACTTGAACGGATTTGGCGGACAACATAGAAAATGGGTGCAGGAGTAGGCCATTTGGCCCTTCGAGCCTGCACCACCATTCAATAAGATCATGACTGATCATTCACCTCAGTACCCCTTTCCTGCTTTCTCTCCCTTGATCCCTTTAGCCATAAGGGCTATATCTAACGAACTGGCATCAACAACTCTCTGTGGTAGAGAATTTCACAGGTTCACCACTCTCTGAGTGAAGAAGTTTCTCCTCATCTCGGTCCTAAATGGCTTACCCCTTATCCTTAGACTGTGACCCCTGGTTCTGGACTGCCCCAACATCGGGAACATTCTTCCTGCATATCACCTGTCCAGTCCTGTCAGAATTTTATATGTTTCTATGAGATCCCCTCTCATTCTTCTAAACTCCAGTGAATACAGGCCCAATCAATCCAGTCTCTCCTCATATGTCAGTCCTGCCATCCCGGGAACCAGTCTGGTGAACCTTCACTGCACTCCCTCAATAGCAAGAACGTCCTTCCTCTGATTTGGAGACCAAAACTGAACACAATATTCCAGTTTGAGGCCTCACTAAGGCCATTACAACTGCAGTAAGACCTCCCTGCTTCTATACTCAAATCCCCTAGCTATGAAGGCCAACATGCCATTTGCCGCCTTCACCGCCTGCTGTACCTGCATGCCAACTTTCAATGACCGATGAACCATGACACCCAGGTCTCGTTGCACCTCCCCTTTTCCTAATCTGCCGCCATTCAGATAATCTGCCTCCATTTAGGACTGAGATGAGGAGAAACTTCTTCACTCAGAGAGTTGTTAACCTGTGGAATTCCCTACCGCAGAGAGTTGTTGATGCTAGTTCATTGGATATATTGAAGGGGGAGTTAGATATGGCCCTTATGGCTAAAGGGACCAAAGGGTATGGAGAGAAAGCAGGAAAGGGGTACTGAGGTGAATGATCAGCCATGATCTTATTGAATGGTGGTGCAGGCTCGAAGGGCCGAATGGCCGCCTACTGCACCTATTTTCTATGTTTCATGTTTTTGCCACCAAAGTGGATAACCTCACATTTATCCAGATTATACTGCATCTGCCTTGCATTTGCCCACTCACCTAACCTGTCCAAGTCACCCTGCAGCCTCTTAACATCCTCCTCACAGCTCACACCGCCACCCAGTTTAGTGTCATCTGTAAACTTGGAGATATTACACTCAATTCCTTCTTCTAAATCACTGATGTATATTGTAAAGAGCTGGGGTCCCAGCACTGAGCCCTGCGGCACTCCACTAGTCATTGCCTGCCATTCTGAAAAGGACCCGTTTATCCCGACTGTCTGCCAACCAGTTCTCTATCCACGTCAATACATTACCTCCAATACCATGTGCTTTAATTTTGCACACCAATCTCTTGTGTGGGACCTTGTCAAAAGCTTTTTGAAAGTCCAAATACACCACATCCACTGGCTCTTTTTTGTCCACTCTGCTAGTTACATCCTCAAAAAAATTCTACATTTGTCAAACATGATTTCCCTTTCATAAATCCATTCTGACTTGGACTGATCCTGTCACTGTTTTCCAAATGCACTGCTTTTGCATCTTTAATAATTGATTCCAACATTTTCCCCAGTACCGATGTCGGGTTTAGCCATTCACGGCCAGATCTGGCCGGGCCACATAAAGAATTATCGGATCCTACTGTTGCCTGCCAAAACTGCTCACCATTCCAGGATCATTCTGGAATGCAAAGATTACCCCCGGCTGCTATTCTGTACTGCTAACCATCTTTTTAAACCCCTCTCTGCTGTCTCCACCACACTCTCCTCCAACAACAAATGTGAGGAGCTCATGGACGACTTTGTCTCAAAGATTGAGACCATCCAATCAGCTGCCTCTGCCAGTTCCCTTCCTTCCTCCGAGCCCGTCAGGACAAACTTCCTCTGAGGTTCCTCCACCCCCTGCCCTAGCCCTGAACTCTCATCTCTCTCCAGTTTCTCTCTGATCTTGACCTTGCCACCCTCATCCTGTCCATGAGACCCACTTCCTGCTCCTTCGACCCTATTCCCACCAAACTGCTGACCACCCTACTTCCTTTTCTGGCTTCCATGTTAGCTGACAATGTTAACGGTTGTCTCTCCTCGGGTACTGTTCCCATCTCCTTCAAATTTGCCGTCATCACTTCAAAAAACCAACCCTTGACCCCACTGTGCTTGCAAGCTACTGCCCCCTCTCCAAAGTCCTTGAATGTGTTGTCGCCTCCCAAATCCGTGCCCATCTTTCCCGGGAATTCTATGTTTGAATCCCTTCAATCTGGTTTCTGCCCCTGCTGCAATACCGAAACTGCTCTCATCAAAGTCACAAATGACATCCTTTGTGACTATGACAAAGGTAAGTTAACCCTCCTCATCCTTCTCGACCTGTCTGCAGCCTTTGGCATGGTTGACCACTCCATCCTCCTCCATACCTCTCCACCACCGTCCAGCTGGGTGGGACTGCACTCGCCTGGTTCCATTCTTATCTATCTAATCGTAGCCGGAAAATCACCCGCAATGGCTTCTCTTCCCACTCCCGCGTCGTTACCTCCTGGGGTCTCCCAAGGATCTAGCCTTGGTCCCCCTCCTATTTCTCATTTATGTACTGCCCCTTGGCGACATCATGTACGCTACCTCAGCATAATTTCTATCGACCCCTCCATGGTCTCTACATTGTCTGCTTGTCCGACATCCAGTTCTGGATGAGCAGAAATTTTCTCCAATTAAATATTGGGAAGACCGAAGCCATTGTCTTTGGTTCCCTAGCCACTGACACCATCCCTCTCCCTCGCATCTATCTGAGGCTGAACGAGACAGTTCGCAACCTAGGTGTCATATTTGATTCTGAAATAAGCTTCCGGCCACACATTCGGGGCATAACTAAAAATGCCTGTTTCCACCTCTAACATTACCCCTCTCAGCCCTTGCCTCAGCTCATCTGCTGCTGAAGCCCTCATCCATGCCTTTGTTACCTCTAGACTTGACTACTGCAACGCACTCCTGGCTGGCCTCCATATTCGACCCCACGTAAACTTGAGGTCATCCAAACCTTGGCGGCCCGTGTCCTAACTCTCACCGTCCCGCTCACCCATCACCCCTGTGCTCGCTGACCTACATTGGCTCCCGGTTAAGCAACGCCTCGATTTCCAAATTCTCATCCTTGTATACAACTCCCTCCATGGCCTTGCCCCTCCCTATCTTTGCAATCTCTTTCAACCTCACAAACCCCCCCCTGAGATGTCTGCGCTCCTCAAATTCTGCCCTCTTGAGCATCCTTGATTATAATCGCTCCACCATTGGTGGCCATGCTCTGGAACTCCCTCCCTAAACCACCACCTCTCTACCTCTCTTTCCTCCTTTAAGACGCTCCTTAAAACCTACCTCTTTGACCAAGCTTGTGGTCATCTGCCGTAATTTCTTCTTTTATGGCTCGATGAAGCGCCTTAACGTTTTACTATGTTAAAGGCGCTATATAAATGCAACTTGTTGTAAACCCTGTTTTCGGGCATATATAAAATACACATTAAAATACATGGGGATACATAGCAAGTCCATCAGCATCTGTAAAGAGAAAAAGTTAACCTTCCAAATGCAGTCCCTTTGTCAGAATTGGTTGTTCTGATTAAGGATCTGCGCTGGATATGTTAATCTGGCTTTCTCTCTTCAGGTGCCGATACATTTTGTGCTATTTTGGATTTCTGGAATTCCCTGTTTTTCCGCTGCTGTCTAGGATTGTAAGGTCCTGGGTAAAACTGCTGCTCCACTCCAGATACTAATTAACACACCATCATCATCATAGGCAGTCCCTCGGAATCGAGGAAGACTTGCTTCCACTCCTGAAATGAGTTCTTTGGTGGCTGAACAGTCCAATACGAGAGCTACAGTCCCTGTCACAGATGGGATAGATAGTCGTTGAGGGTAAGGGAGGGTGGGACTAGTTTGACGCACGCTCTTTCCGCTGTCTGCACTTGATTTCTGCATGCTCTCGGCGTTGAGACTCGAGGTGCTCAGCGCCCTCCCGGATGCACTTCCTCCACTTGGGGCGGTCTTGGGCCAGGGACACCCAGGTGTCCGTGGGGTTGTTGCACTTTATCAGGGAGGCCCTGAGGGTGTGTGAATGGCTGTGTGAAAAGCAAGTTAATATGTTCATTTTGGTTTTTGCAACACCATGAACACACCATTCTGTATTGTCTGGGGAGGAGCACGTTATTGGGAAATGCAGTTTCCATAATCCGAGCAAATTCACAATGACATTTCACAGGATTTTACCAAAGGTTATTTTCTGCTGATTTGGTTTATTTTAATGTTTGGTTTTGACTGTTTCAGATGGTATCGCTGAAAGAAAAGATAAAGGAGCTGCATCAGCAGTATAAAGAGGCGTCTGAAGTGAAGCCCCCTCGTGACATCACCGCGGAATTTCTGGTGAAAAGTAAATTGCGAGACCTAACCGCGTTATGCAAGGCAAGCACCACCTTGTATATGTCTTGGTGTGGGATTTACATGGCAATTTGTATTTTCTTTTAAGAGTTATTTTTGGTTTATTCTCCCCTTTTTATTTCCCCCCCCTTCTCTTGAAGGCAGTAACTTCTGGAATTTGGTGTGGGTGTGGAGAGGAGATGTGATGATCTGAGTTGAATATTACGGCTCAGTTTAATTACTACATGCTGTTTCGAAAGCCATATAAGGTTACTAACTGCTTCTGATGGCAGAGATAAAGTACTGTACTGTGTAACACATGGTTGCTGTTTGTTGTTGACATATTTTTTGCTTGATTGGACCCACAAAAATATGCCCAACTATTGGAGTCGCATCTTGTATACGTTATATTAGAATTTGTAAAGCAGCTGTAGTTATAAATAATTCTTAACTGTGCTGTGTTGGTAACAAATGTAGTAATATGGCATGAAATTTAGAAAAACTACATTATTTATCAAAGTGCAGCTTGGAAACGTGAGAAGCTATTTCTTGAGCCTGAAGTAGCTCTCTCAATGAACTAGCCAAGAATGTTAAATTTATAGGAGCAACATCTGATGGGTGGCACGAATCATGAAACTTGATACTTTTTGTTTGACTAACTGGTGGAATTACAATATTAACGTTCCACCACTTGCAACACCACATTAATGTATTTGATCAAAAGTAATTCTATTCTGAACAGAAGTAAGCTTGGTGCTGTGGATGAGCAACAAGATATGGAGCTCCAGGTTCACAGGACATTAAAGGCAGCACCTCGGGTTGGTACAGCTGGCAGTACTAGGTTTTATCACGAGGTATAGAATATAAAAGCCAAGAGATAAAGATGAGCTTATACAAGACTTTAAGAAGACCTCGGAATACGTGTTGCAGTATGGGATCCACACTATAGGGGGTAAATTGAGACTCGAGAGCGGGCACAGCAGAGTTTCACTTGGACGCTGCCTGGTTTGGGGGAATACGTGTGGAGGGTAAATGCCAACATGGACTGCTGGGCTGAATGGCCTGTTTCCAGGCAGCAACTCCTCTCTAATTACTTTCAAAAGCAATATTTTTACGGGCTTCTCCTTTGAGAGGAAGCGTTGCTTAAAAGGTTTCTCTTAACCAGGTGCAAGGATCCCATATGAAATGATTCTGGCCAGTCCAAACCCAGTTGGTAAACATGTGTATACAGAAGAAAACTGCTCCTAATTCTGCTCTGATTAGGAGAGAACACAGGAGCGCTGGCATGGCAAACAAAGAAATTACTATTGGTGAAGCAAAGGATGTTTGGGTTAAGACAAGTTTTTGGGACCGACCGTTATGCTATTGTAGACTTGTGCCAATAGAATCTGGATTGAAATGATTCAATCTTCTGTCGCTTGGGATTCTGAACGGTCATCGAAGGACTTTCATCCCATTAGTCTGGGCTGGATTCCAACCCAGTTCTCAAAGTGAAGGGATAGAGCTTTGCTACATCCCGTACCATTCAATTTCTTTTGAAGGGATTATCATCTGACGGGTTGATTTTATTTGAATCCTATCAGGAGTATGATGAGCTAGCAGAGGCCCAGGTGAAGCTCGAGGAGAAGCTGCAGGAATTGGAAGCTAACCCACCCAGGTATTTCCATTCAGCCACAAATCTTTCTTGTTTAAAATTCAATGCTGGTTATTGGTCATATTGTTTCAGTGTGACCACCAGTATACCTGCCGGCTTTTTGTTACTGTGCTCTATAGCGATGAACAATGCAACATATACTCTTTTACAGGAAGAGTCTGAAATTGCAGATTCAATTTCTCTATTAAACACCGTAAAGTACTTGTGGTCTAACATTCTATACCTTGTAATACTTTGAGAAACGTAAAGAGAAAATCTTGAATTGTTTTTGAAGTAATGTTTTTACATATTTTAGTGACGTTTACCTGTCATCAAGGGACCGACAGATCCTGGATTGGCATTTTGCCAACTTGGAATTTGCTAATGCGACACCTCTCTCCACACTTTCACTGAAGCACTGGGACCAGGTAAACAGATACTTAATATACAGTGCACATTGGGTCATAACAATGACTATTGCAGCGTAGATTGGTGTGCTTGGTGTATGAATCTGTGTTGGCTCCAGTGTATGGTGTGTAGACATGCTCTATGATCTTTCTGTCCATCACAGTAGCTGCATATCGAGCCGCTTGTGTGTTTTTCCAGAGTCAGGTGGCTTCAAGGATGGCCTGAAATCACCGGGCCCCCAGTGCTATAAATGGAGTGTTATCGCTCAACAGTTTACAGCTTCAGGGAAGAACATTGGTCAGGACACTGGGAGAGCTCTTTGAATTGTTCTGTGAGACATTTTATATCCTCCTGAGCAGGCAGAATTGCAACACGGCCACTTGATGTTTATGTTCCATGAGTTTACGGTCAGGGTGATCTCCTGGATTACTTTCGATCGCCTGCATGGGTCGGAGAGGAATTTTCCCAGATTTTTTTTTCCCCAATTGGCCTGGGTTTTTATCTGTTTTTTGCCTCTCCCAGGAGATCACATGGCTCCGGTTGGGGTGGAGCGTAGAATGTTTCAATGTAAGGGTTGCCGCAGTTGTGTGGGGCAGACTCGGTTGCTCTTTACCTGTCCACCATTGTTCATTGTTCATCGGTTTATATGTAACCTTCAGAGCTGCTGACCGAGGGCCGTGCGGCTCTTTGTCGGCCGGCGTGGACACGACGGGCCGAGATGGCCTCCGTGCGCTGTAAATTTCTATGTTTCTATGAGCAGTAGTCCTAATCCCAGATCCCATTATTCCCCTTTCTTTCACCCATCTATAAAACCCTTTCTTAAATGTTGACCTGGTCACTGCTTCAATCACTAACTCTAGCCATGTATTCTACAACCTCGCCTTCTGTGTTTATAAAAACAATACATTACCCTTCTTCCTGTGTTCTTATCTTGCATCAATGTTCCCTTTTCCTGGAGTCCTCGACCACGAAGAACAGTTTGTTTCTATCGACTCTGTCTGATCGCTTCAGAATTTTCAAATCACCCAGAAGTCCCTCTCCAAACAAAAACACTCCCAATTTTTCAAGTCTTTGCAGTTGATAATCTACAGTGCTGTGCGCAAATTTCTCTCCACCTCTCCTCAGCTGGCCCACTCCTCATCTTTCTTAATTCTATCCCTTGTGTTTTGTTGGAAAATATAGACAAGTTGTTTTGGTGTTGGGTTTTGTCTGATTATGCTTCTGTGAAGTGTCTTGGGACATTTTTCTACATTTAAGACATTGTATAAGTGTAAGTTATTGCTTTTCTTGGGATATGTATACTTCTGTCCTCTTGGTTTATTATTTTATAGTTGCATGTGTAAACATTTTAATTTTGAATGGTTGATGAATGGAAGCCAAGCGGAAGCTTTCAAGTTTAATTTGCTGTCATCTATGGATGACCCAAAGTCAATCAAATGAAATATTGCAGCTGTAATGCGCAAACAATGGAATTGTTTCCTATTTGTTTTCTGTTCAGGACGATGACTTTGAATTCACAGGAAGTCACTTAACAGTACGGAACGGTTATTCTTGTGTTCCTGTGGCACTCGCAGAAGGTCTGGACATTAAATTAAATACAGCTGTTCGACAAGTCCGCTACACTGCCTCAGGTCAGCTGGGAAAAATTCTGTCAATTAATTTGTCAAATATATTTGTCTTTGCTTTTCGTGGATAGCTGCTGCACAATATGAGACCTGAAATATTTAGATTCTGATTCGATGGTGTGAGATGAAGTAAGGTGGGAGGAGGCTCATGTGGAGCATAAACGCCGGCATTGCCCTGTTGGGCTGAATGACCTGTTTCTGTGCTGTAAATACTATGTAATCCCACGGAGTACTTGGTGTATGTCACTGAATGAAGTGCCAAATGAGCCCGTACATATGTTGATGCTCTCTCCACTGGCGATCAAATACTACATAGAAACATAGAAAATAGGTGCAGGAGTAGACCATTCGCCCCTTCGAGCCTACACCGCCATTCAACAAGATCGTGGCTGATCACCCACCCCAGCAGCCCGCCCCCTCCACACCCCCCGCAGCCGCAAGGACCATATCCAACTCCCTCCCGAACACATCCATGCTCCTTTTTAACTGCTCCTGATAATTTGGGAAGACTCGCGATACTTCTTCCTGTGCCCAACGCACAGTGTTCCTTCCACAGATAAGCTCATGCTTCCTATAAACCCGGGTGTAACCATGTAAATGAAGTAGTCTTGGATAATGTGCTGCAGGGTGAACAATGAACCCTTTCACCAATGAGTGTACACTAGAGTAGTAGGGATTACCGCTGTAATCCCTCATCTGTCTGACAAGGCCATATATTTCAGGCTACAAACTAAGAATCAGGCTTATTAAGAAACTAAATGAAACAAGAGCAAGACCAAACACAGTTGGTTTGACTAGATTACATAATCTGTTGCAATACAATAAAAGTTCGGAATCTTTAGCAGATTTCTGCAGTACTTTAACGAACTTGCATCCTAGATGAAATGCTTTTACATTAGAAAGATCAATCACAAGTTCCTTCCACTAATACAGCAGCCCATTGAAATGAAGAAGCAGGGTCTCCAGATCCAGTTTTATTCCCCCCTCGTTCTACTTTGAAATATAAGCTTGGCCAAAGGAGAATTAAGAGTATCTTGTCAAAATCAAAGGTGTCAATCACCAGTGTGTGCCAAAAGGGTGCACAATCTTCCTGCCAGGTCTTTCTGATACATCATTTATACCTATGAAACATTCTACTACCTGGGTGTTCATTATGGCTGACACCTGTTAAGATCACTGAGACCGATAACTACCTTTTTGCATTGCATGAGGCAGTGGCTACTTTCAGCAAGCAGCAGTAACCAGTATTGAAGTACCAAGCTGACCAGCTAGCAGAATTTCCTAAGTAAATCATGAAAATGCATTGTCTTTTGTCATTTGAAGTAAGGCAGATCTCTACTTCATTGTGGCTCTATCGGCCCTTTCAGCTGTCTGCCAGTATAGGTCCCAACAAAAAGAAAGTATTCTCAACTTGTGCACCCATACTTTTGTCTGGTACTGGAAACACTTCTCCAAACAGCTGTGCTCGACAACAGTAATCCCCCCACAATTTCAGCACCTTTGTGCCAAAGAGCCTGCAGACTGGGAGAAATTTAGAACTCAGCAGAGGAGGACAAAGGGTTTGATTAGGGCAGGGAAAATGGAGTACGAGAAGAAGCTTGCAGGGAACATTAAGGCGGATTGCAAAAGTTTCTATAGGTATGTAAAGAGAAAAAGGTTAGTAAAGACAAACGTAGGTCCCCTGCAGTCAGAATCAGGGGAAGTCATAACGGGGAACAAAGAAATGGCAGACCAATTGAACAAGTACTTTGGTTCAGTATTCACTAAGGAGGACACAAACAACCTTCCGGATATAAAAGTGGTCAGAGGGTCTATTAAGGAGGAGGAACTGAGGGAAATCTTTATTAGTCGGGAAATTGTGTTGGGGAAATTGATGGGATTGAAGGCCGATAAATCTCCAGGGCCTGATGGACTGCATCCCAGAGTACTTAAGGAGGTGGCCTTGGAAATAGCGGATGCATTGACAGTCATTTTCCAACATTCCATTGACTCTGGATCAGTTCCTATGGAGTGGAGGGTAGCCAATGTAACCCCACTTTTTAAAAAAGGAGGGAGAGAGAAAGCAGGGAATTATAGACCGGTCAGCCTGACCTCAGTAGTGGGTAAAATGATGGAATCAATTATTAAGGATGTCATAGCAGCGCATTTGGAAAATGGTGACATGATAGGTCCAAGTCAGCATGGATTTGTGAAAGGGAGATCATGCTTGACAAATCTTCTGGAATTTTTTGAGGATGTTTCCAATAAAGTGGACAAAGGAGTACCAGTTGATGTGGTATATTTGGACTTTCAGAAGGCTTTTGACAAGGTCCCACACAGGAGATTAATGTGCAAAGTTAAAGCACATGGGATTGGGGGTAGTGTGCTGACGTGGATTGAGAACTGGTTGTCAGACAGGAAGCAAAGAGTAGGAGTAAATGGGTACTTTTCGGAATGGCAGGCCGTGACTAGTGGGGTACCGCAGGGTTCTGTGCTGGGGCCCCAGCTGTTTACATTGTACATTAATGATTTAGACGAGGGGATTAAATGTAGTATCTCCAAATTTGCGGATGACACTAAGTTGGGTGGCAGTGTGAGCTGCGAGGAGGATGCTATGAGGCTACAGAGTGACTTGGATAGGTTAGGTGAGTGGGCAAATGCGTGGCAGATGAAGTATAATGTGGATAAATGTGAGGTTATCCACTTTGGTGGTAAAAACAGAGAGACAGACTATTATCTGAATGGTGACAGATTAGGAAAAGGGAAGGTGCAACCGAGACCTGGGTGTCATGGTACATCAGTCATTGAAGGTTGGCATGCAGGTACAGCAGGCAGTTAAGAAAGCAAATTGCATGTTGGCCTTCATAGCGAGGGGATTTGAGTATAGGGGCAGGGAGGTGTTGCTACAGTTGTACAGGGCCTTGGTGAGGCCACACCTGGAGTATTGTGTACAGTTTTGGTCTCCTAACTTGAGGAAGGACATTCTTGCTATTGAGGGAGTGCAGCGAAGATTCACCAGACTGATTCCCGGGATGGTGGGACTGACCTATCAAGAAAGACTGGATCAACTGGGCTTGTATTCACTGGAGTTCAGAAGAGTGAGAGGGGACCTCATAGAAACGTTTAAAATTCTGACGGGTTTGGACAGGTTGGATGCAGGAAGAATGTTCCCAATGTTGGGGAAGTCCAGAACCAGGGGTCACAGTCTAAGGATAAGAGGTAAGCCATTTAGGACCGAGATAAGGAGAAACTTCTTCACCCAGAGGGTGGTGAACCTGTGGAATTCTCTACCACAGGAAGTAGTTGGGGCCAATTCACTAAATATATTCAAAAGGGAGTTAGATGAAGTCCTTACTACTCGGGGGATCAAGGGGTATGGCGTGAAAGCAGGAAGTGGGTACTGAAGTTTCATGTTCAGCCATGAACTCATTGAATGGCGGTGCAGGCTAGAAGGGCTGAATGGCCTACTCCTGCACCTATTTTCTATGTTTCTATGTTTCTATGTTGTTAGTTGGTTCAGAAAGTGAATCTGAGTTGCATCAGGAAGAGAAGTCACTGAGACTGAGATTGAAATTCCAGTCTCCGAATCGAAAGCTATAATCCCGTAACATTGTTAACTTCTTAGTCCCTTGTTTCTTGTTAAACATGTCATTTAAAAAAAATGCTATTATTTTACTTGTACGTGTGTGATTTACTTTCCTATAACTCAGCTCTTGGGCTAGGGTTCCAAAATAAAAGCAGATTATTCATTAAAAGCCAATGGAAATTGTGCTGTGGACTGTAGTAAAATACACCGATGTGACAGGAACAGCTAACGTTACGCCTTGTGTGCCTAGAGCATGGGGTGTGATGTTTTATAGTTTACTATGCCAAAAGAAAATTCTAATATTGCTTTTAGAAGATTTATTCCACTTCTGACCATGTTCATGAATAACCTGAATGGAGTTATTTTCTTTTAATCTTTTTGGTTATATTACTCCCTGTGTTCTTTGCAGCTATTTAGTGCTACGTTTGCATAAATATTTTGCAGGATGTGAAGTCATTGCTCAGAATACTCGTTCGAACAGCCAGACATTCATTTACAAGTGTGATGCAGTTTTATGTACGCTCCCTCTGGGTGTGTTGAAACAGCAGCCGCCAGCTGTTCAGTTTGTACCACCCCTTCCCGAGTGGAAAACTTCTGCCATTCAGCGTATGGGCTTTGGAAATCTCAACAAGGTAAGGCAGCACGACGTTTGGTCCTCTGGAATTGCAATACTGGTCATGGTCCTTGCAAAAATATGAATCTCAATGGAAGATACAAGTAGGAAAGATTTAGTAGTGTCTGTATATTGAGCGAGTGTTACTGCGAGGTTATCTGTTTTGTGATTAATTTTGGCTCACTGGCGATATCCATGTACAATTGCAGTGAAGCCAACCTTGGAGTGTAGTAGCTGGGGTAACTGCTGATGTATCATTATTGATTGCAACATGGCAAGACTAATTATTTTAGCATCCCTTAATACTTTCTCTGCGTTCCCTTCAGGTTGTATTATGTTTTGATCGTGTATTCTGGGACCCAAGCGTGAATCTCTTTGGTCATGTTGGAAGCACGACTGCCAGTCGGGGAGAGTTGTTCCTTTTTTGGAATCTCTATAAAGGTATTTGTATTCCAGAAATGGCTTAGTATCTACGAGAGAAATCACACTTTCTTTGACCAGGAAGAAAGAATAATGAGATGTGATCTAACTTTAAATTGCAGTGCTAATGTACTTTTTGATTATGAATGAAGATAGATTCCTTAACCGGCAAGAACAGTTTAAATTCAACTCCGCCTAACCATAAAACTAATTTGGATGAATAATTTTAATCTTTATAGTCTCATTACCATTTATATAACTATTCCAGTCATAAACTGCGATCAGTATACCTTGGGCACTTACTGGAACTGTCAAAAATGTAATTTGAGTGATAAATGTTGTTATGCACATGTTTTTGAGTTAACCTAACGTCTCTATAAAACTTCGCTGTCTAAATTAAGCACGGCAAAATCTGACATTTACGGCTCCTTTTCAGCCCGTTTTCATGACCAACAGGCCTGCAGCTTATTTAAAGAAATTACTGGAATGTTCATCCCGATGCATTTTAAGCATCGTTAGGAATGTATACTTTTAAAAGAGCATCCATTGCATGCAGCCTCGTGTCAAATGCATGTTGCTTGGTGTCGTGATCCAAAATGGTGCTTCTGCCAATGTTGGGCATTAGCTGAGCCAACTAAACCGTTCTCAACTACTGCAAGAATTTAAAAATAAAATTGTTCAGAGGGGACAAAAATGTAACCTGAGTGATAAATGTTATGTACACGTTTTTGAGTTAACCTAACGTCTATAAAACTTCAGAGAGGACATAGACAGGCTAAGTGATGGGCAAAAATTTGACAGATGGAGTATAATGTTGGAAAGTGTGAGGTCATGCACTTTGGCAGAAAAAATATCAAAGAGCAAGTTATTATTTAAATGGAGAAAGATTGCAAAGTGCTGCAGTACAGCGGGACTTGGGGGTCCTTGTGCATGAAACACAAAAGGATAGTATGCAGGTACAGCAAGTGATCAGGAAGGCCAATGGAATCTTGGCCTTTATTGCAAAGGGGATGAAGGATAAAAGCAGGGAAGTCTTTACCCTCTGAGTAAAGAAATTCCTCCTCATCTCTGTCCTAAATGGCTGACCCCTAATCCTGAGACTAACCTCCCCTCCCTTCTGTTTGAATTAAATCAACCTCACAGTTAAAGGAAGATTACATTTGAATTGGTAATATTTGTATTGCTCTCGGCTTCATTCCTGCATCTAGGGTTTGCTCTAGTACACATGTCAAGCCAGAGCTTGAGGTTGCAGATTTTTGGCTGATTTCCATTGACTACAGGGATGCCCCCTGCATCAAGTTGGATGATTGAAGTGCCACTGTATGGAATGTAGCTCCTTTAAGTCACCTAGGCAAGTCCCAGAATCTTATTTTTTGATAAACATCTTTTATTCTTAAATGCTCTCCGAAGGGAACATTTCACATGCATTCAGCTTTACCTACTGCAGAACATCATCCAACATTTGCTCATTTCATTTGTGGTTTCATTTTCATTAGGAAAATCTGCAAAATGATCTGAATCTCAACAAATCTGCCAAATGTCTGGTTAAGCTCTGTAGAAGCTGTTCTTTGTTTTTTCTGAGACATAAAACAAAAAATGTTTCTGTATGGTCTGATGAGATGTGTTAAACGTAGAAAGGAGTGATCTTTTGGTGAATAACATGTACCTATGGTGGTTCTTGCGTTTAATATGTTAACATAGAAACATAGAAAATAGGTGCAGGAGTAGGCCATTCGAGCCTGCACCACCATTCAGTAAGAGCATGGCTGATCATGCAACTTCAGTACCCCATTCCTGCTTTCTCTCCATACCCCTTGATCCTTTTAGCCGTAAGGGCCACATCTAACTCCCTTTTGAATATATCTAACGAACTGGCCTCAACAATTTTCTGTGGTAGAGAATTCCACATGCTCACAACTCTCTGAATGAAGAAGTTTCTCCTCATCTCACTCCTAAATAGCTTACCCCTTATCCTTAGACTGTGACTCCTGGTTCTGGACTTCACCAACATTAGGAACATACTTCCTGCATCTAACCTGTCCAGTCCTGTCAGAACTTTATATGTTTCTATGAGATCCCCTCTCATTCTTCTAAATTCCATTGAATATAAGCCTAGTCGATCCAGTCTTTCTTCATATGTCAGTCCTGTCACCCCTTCACCAGTACAGTATGCGCAGTAAATTTTAGCAAATTTTAGTCATTTCTTCTTGGACACCAGAAACTAATTCCTTTGGTAATTAATTTTGAAATAATTGTAGGTATTAATAATGTGCTTGATTCTTTAGTCCTTTTCTTGACTGTAATGATCCTTAATTTTTGAGTAGTCTGATGCAGTAATTTTAATTCTATAACAATCCCAGTTTATACTGGTCAATTATAAAACAACTTTTTTTTCTTTGATCACAAGTAGCTTATTATGAAGTTATGATCCGTCATAATTCCTGATGTTTTGGTGGGGCCGGGAACAATTAAATATTTTAAACTCCAGGTTAAACATGGCCCCACAGAGAATCCATGCTCAAATTTGCTTACAAAGTTTGTGCTCTGTAGATCAAGATAAGACATGCCTGCACTTTGTAGTTACACATTCTTCTTCCTCCAAACCCTCCCCACTAATTACTCCGTGATTTGTTTGCCATAGTACCTAATTTTGCTTGATCTGAGCTTTAATTTACGCTGTGGCAATTCTCTAGCAGCGGCAACCTTGAGTTTCTACTTTGATGCTGTGCAGTGATGATAATTCCAGTCCTGAGTTTCAGTGCAATGCTGTTTCAATGATCGTGTTTCAAGAACTCTAAATATCTAACCAGTATAGAGGCTGCATCTTGTGAATGTGTTGGTGATCCATGTTTGCATACTGCGCTGTGGCACACAGCTTCACTTAAAATTTGCAAGTTTTCTTTTTCATTAACAGCTGCAAGGTGGTTCTCCTATGCTTTTTGGAAATAGGAGGTGGGTGGGGTGGCTTGACCCATCCACCTCCACGGAGGTGTGTGGGGGGCCTGACCCATCCACCTCCATGGCACGAACCTGGTATTGCAGTACTTCCAGGAACGGTGCAGTGGCCCTAGGCCTTTTGGCTAAGAGCATTGGCGCAGAGTGATCCTTGATGTGTGCAAGGTGACCTCTGGCGTTTGTGATTTGACAAAGAATTGGAAAGATTGGCTACGAATAATTAATTTTAAAAAAACAAGAGCTTTGTTCCCCAATGTGACACGTTATCGATGCTTATTTATATTCTGAACGAATCCTGTTTGGAATAAAATGTAAATTTTTTTAATGTTGTCCATTTTTGGACACATTTAGATCTGTCGATGGCCAGCTTATGCATTCTGGCTCTAATAAGCCCTCATTGATTCCCTTTTCCTGGAAATGTATATTCGTAAGACTAAAGTTTTTAAATATTTGGACATCTTTTTAATCCATGAATATTGCGGTTGCTCTGTAGTTGCACAAATATGGAGCCTGCTATGAGTAATCTTGGGCATGTGGTTACAATTCCTTTCATCAGTTATTTTGTCCGTTACCAGCCCCAATCCTATTGGCCCTCGTGGCTGGAGAGGCTGCCGGAATCATGGAGAACATTAGTGATGATGTCATTGTCGGTCGCTGTCTCGCCATCCTAAAAGGAATATTTGGCAGCAGTGCAGTACCACAGGTATGAGGTTGCTTAGATTGCTTGCTGTGTTTTTTTGTAGTGTGTGTCTATCTGTCTCTGGGGGAGGGAGAGAAAATGGAAAGGAGAGAGAGATGGTTAGAGAAACTTTTTTAAAAAAACATGGTTTTAACAGTATTTAGGGATTAATATTTATACTACAGTATAGATCGTTTCGTTTATGAATTCTGGTGGTAGTTTGAGAAGATGCATCAAAGCTGATTTTTGTGGAAGGATTAAGTAAAATTGGTTGGGGTGATAATTCCAGTGTTAAAAGCCCTTTGTCTATAGCCTGTTTCCTGAGAGATGACAGCGTTTAGATACTCATCACCCCCAACAAGGACCGTTGCATATTCTAATACAGAATCACCACAAAGTCCCATATTGCTGCACTAACACCACAAAGTGGAATACCAAAGGAAGCCATCATGAGCATGTTACTTCTGGTTTAAGCTCTTCATTCGTGTCAACCATTTAGACCAGCATCAAGGTTCTTTGCTGACAATAAGTACATCACTGCCAAGACCAGAAGGACGGACAAAGGCATGGATAATTTATGATGCACGAATAAAGTGTCCAAGCTTTAATCAAACTACACAAAGTTATAGGGCAAGACAAAATAAAGCAAAATGCTCTGAGCAAACACATGCCATCTTGGTACCATTCCACTGAGGAGGAATCGACTCTGGCTGGAGGAACAGCTTGGAAAATATTCCTGAAGTTTGAGCAGCTACCCCTGGGCCCCACATCACTGGTGAGTCGCTGACTAAATACACTTATAAATAATTCTACGTACAGTAGTCCACTGTTGCATCTGCTTTTGTAAATCTTTCAAAATGGCATCTATATCCATTTCCACAGTTTGTATATTTCTTTTCTGTCAACAGGTCAGTTGCTGTCTTCCAATTCTACTCCATCCACACTGGAAGTCATTACCATTTCGGACAGGATTGAAAACATACCAAGCGGCTAGGAATTCCCTAGTGAGGAAAAGTTGTCTTTCCCCATGGAAAAATACTGTCCAGGAAGGAGAGTTCAAAGTCTGCCGGAAAGTGGCATGACGATCCATCGCCTATTGTTGGATACTCCAGTGTCTGTGCAGGGGAACCTCAGAACGTGCAGTGATTCAGTCTTCACCAATATAGGAATTGTTAGACAAAGAAAGACTGAGATCCATCTACTTCACTATCTCCCATCCTGCTGGTGGCGTGATAAAACGATAATGGTGTTGTTGACTAGTCACAGCAATCGATTTCTATCACTGAGTCTACAACAGACTCATCATAGGCAGTCCCTCGAAATCGAGGAATTCTAAAAGTGAGTTCTCAGGTGACTGAACAGTCCAATATGGGAATTACAGTCTCTGTCACAGGTGGGACAGACAGTGGTTGAAGGGAAGGGTGTGTGGGACTGCTTTGTCGCACGCTTCTTCCGCTGCTTGCGCTTGATTTCTGCATGCTCTCAGCGTTGAGATTCAGGGTGCTCAGCGCTTTCCTGGATGCACTTCCTCCACTTAGGGTGGTCTTTGGCCAGGGACTCGCAGGTGTCAGTGGGGGTGTTGCATTTTATCAGGGAGGCTTTGAGGGTGTCCTTGTAACGTTTCCTCTGCCCAACTGGGGGCTCACTTGCCATGTAGGAGTTCCGAGTAGAGCACTCGCTTTGGGAGTCTCGTCAGGCCAGCGAACAACGTGGCCCGCCCAACGGAGCTGGTCGAATGTGGTCAGTGCTTCGATGCTGGGGTCAACAGACTCATAGAAGGTGAGCAAAGCTTTGGGAACCATAGGTCCAAAGTCACCTGTCCCTCCCGAGATTGCCACTCAACAAACACAGGGAAACAGGATATGGGCTCCAGTCCTCTTGCATCCCAGAGCCTTGGTGATGAAGGCTATGCCAATGTGCTATCCAGCAATAGGCTGATACTGTGATACCATGACAATTTCCCAGACATGACTGGGATAAAGTGACTAGTCCGATCTGCTTACCGCTATGATGGGAAACCAGAAGCTCTTTTCCAAATATCTCTGGGGATTTACTATTCAGAGCCCCTTTGAAACAACTGACAACTTTTCTGCAGAGTGTACAGGGCCAAAATCTGTCTCTGGATTGGCTCCTTGCTCTTCTGGTCCCACTCTGGGTAGTACCCATTGGAGCAGCCCTCAATAGATGGGTCCTCCCAAGCCCTGGTAGCCAGACATTTTTAAATCTGAAAAGAAGTGTCTCTCATGCCCTCAAGAATGTGCATCCTTTACATTAACGCAGGGTTATTACTCTGATTAGCATTGCTTTACTTGCACAAACATGATAGCACTGAAGTACATTTCAGTGTTTGTACATTTGCTGCATTGTGATGTCAAACTGCCCTAGATTGTGGGATAAAACTAATGATGTGTGTTTGCTGCACTGACCATATTTTTGTCATTGTTTCCAAGTCCCAGGAAGAGACATTTATTTCTCTATGTCTGCAATGTTGTCTTTTTCTACTCCACACAAGTGCTTGAAGCAATATTCCTGTATCGATTGGACCCTTCACCTTGGTGCTACTTGCCCTACTGGACGGAACTGCAATCATTGCTAGAATGTTGAGTCTGATCCAGCGCTCTGTTTTATTCCCTCCGGCCCAGCAACATTATATTATTTAGGTGCCCTGTCTGATTCTAGTTGCAAAAAGTACAAGTATATTCACACTAATATTGTCGCTGTATGTGTTGTACTTGTGCATCTTTCAAAATGTCATCATCATCATAGGCAGTCCCTCGAATCGAGGATGACTTGCTTCCATGTCAAAAAGTTCACAGGTGTTTCAATGAAGGACCTAAAATTCCAGGTCCCGAACTAAATCTTGAAGGGTGGAAGATGCCTGTTTGTGGATGTTTTAACATGCGGTGACTGTTGCACACCAGCCACCACACAGGCTTGACAGAGCTAGGTCTTGGTCCAGTAGCAAGGGTTAACCAAGGCGCACATAGATAAGAACATAAGAAATAGGAGCAGGAGTAGGCCATAAGGCCCCTCGAGTCTGCTCCGCCATTCAATAAGATCATGGCTGATCTGACCATAGACTCAGCTCCACTTCCCTGCCCGCTCCCTATAACCCTTTATCCCCTTATCGTTTAAGAAACTCTCTCTTTCTGTCTTAAATTTATTTAATGCCCCAGCTTCCACAGCTCTCTGAGGCAGCGAATTCCACAAATTTACAATCCTCAGAGAAGAAATTTTTCCTCATCTCAGTTCTAAATGTTGATTGTAGTGTGGGCTGGCCTGTGCTGCCCCAAACTCACGCCTCTCCTGGGCCCCGATCACGTCTCTCTACAATCACTCGCCGCTCCTTCGCCCCGACCTCGCCGCTCTTGCTGTACCTGCCCACGCTCCAATCACTGACCTGGATCTTGGTGATGTCCCTTTTTGCTGCCGTTGCTCTCCTGCTCCAGCACGTGCTGCTCCCTGGAGTGGTGTGCCGTCACGCTGCTGCTTCCGTTCCCTGGCCGGTTCCGATGGTGCTCGTAGGCCGGGGGCCGCACAGACTGCTGGGCTAGGCCATCACACTGCTCCTTCTGCTCCCCGGCCTGCTCCGATGGTGCTCGCTGGCCGGGGGCCGCTCCCATTAATGTAATGGAGGGGGGCAATGCACAGCATACATTTGAAACTTGTGTGCCGTGCTCTGTACTGATGCACGTCTGCTCCCTATGGCATCGGTACAGCAGGTTTTGCTGTTTCCATTGCTGTGGTTCTGCATGATAAAACAAATTGATTGTCATTGCTCTGACCAACATTAAGTTCAAACTTTGACTGAGAAATTCAGCCTCGTGAGATGGTAATCACTACCTCGTTAAACTTTAAGTTGTTCCATGCCCTAGTAATTAGCTTAATTGTTAATCCTTGTATGATTGAACTGCCCTTTGAAACCCCTGAGAAGAATGTGACTCGTCATTATCGATGTCTGTCAGCATTTTTCAACCCCATCATCATAGGCGGTCCCTCGAACGAGGATGACTTGCTTCCACATGAGTTCACAGATGTTTCAATGAAGGACCCGATATTCCAATCCTGAACTCCAATTGAGGGGGTGGAAGATGCCTGTGCGTGGATTTTTTTTTAATGTGTGGTAACTGTTGCACATCAGCCACCACACGGGCTTGACCGAGCTAGGCCTTTATCCAGTGGCAAGGGTTAACCAGGATGACTGGAGACCTGCTCTGCTGCACGGACCCAGTGCGCGCACATATCGCAATGTGGGCTGGTCCGTGCTGCCCCTCATTCATTCATTCCAGTCATTCATTGTCTATCCAGTGAAATGTGGGTGCTCCAATTACTGTCATCCTTATTGGGCATTAGCATGCATGCCCAGGTTCTGAAACGATATCTAGTACTCCTGTCTTTTAAAGAGTTTTAAATCAACCAATATAAAGCATTTTTCCATTTGGGGTGTCATTGTGTAGTATTTGGCGTATTGGCTCATGCCCTTCTCAGAAGTTACTGCATGTAACAAGGGCTGTACCTTTTTCGAGGAGTGTATTTATTTTCTGCAGCGTTCCAGAAAGTCCATAAAGTCAGGATGACCAATTATTTCATAAAAGTGTTGTATGTGGACTGTAGAGCATTGATTAGGTCCCCTCAACTTCATTAAGGTTCAGAGACATACTGCAAAATGTACAGCCATACATGTAGCATGGACTTGGATTGCAGGCTCACTTCACAGTGCAAAATAATGTGTGTCACATCCACAAATACAATTCTGTTATATATATATATATATATGTACACACATATGTCTAATAGTGTATTAAAAGTGTTGCATATAGTGCACACTTCCTGCAAGTGTCGTATTCACTCCCTTTTCCTGTTGTGAATTTCTGACACACTTCATGTTTTCTAAATACTGAACTCCGTCTCAGTACTGCACTGCGAGTGTCAGCCTAGATTTTGTGCTCGGGTCTCTGGAGTGAGGCTCGAATCCACAACTGTTTGATTCGGAGGCGAGAGTACTAACTGAACCACGGCTGACTCTGCAACCATAGCATATAAGAACTTATGAAATAGGAGCAGGAGTTGGCCCTTCGAGTCTGCTCCGTCATTCAACAAGATCATGACTGATCATCTACTTCAACTCCACCTTCCCACACTATCCCCATATCCTTTATTTCCCTTTGTTCCCAAAAATTTATCGACCTCTGTCTTGAATATACGCAACGACTAAACATCCACGGCTCGTGGGGGGGGGGCGGAGGAGGAGGAGAGAATTCCAAAGATTCACCACCCTCTGAGCGGGACAATGTTCCTCTGAGACCACCCTCAATACCAGTGTTATCCCATCCATGGACCTTCTACATCCACTGCGTACAGATATCTTCCCCAGTGCTCCCCGCTTACAGCACCTCCGCCCCCAAAGGTGCTGTCAAACACTGGAACTACTCTTCCCCGACAGATCCCAGGAATTGTTGTCTAGTCAATCAACCCCACATTCCACCCCAGTGTTAGTGCAACTCCGGTTCTATCTCCGCAGTACTGCCATCTCTAGAATAGTGCAAGCAGAGCATTTTGTTCCCACGCTAATATTTTCCGACGTGCAGCTGTGTGTTGAAGCAATAAATGAAACCTCTTGACATTGTAATGATGTGTATGAAAGGTTCTTCAACAGGACTTTGAAATCGTGTGTGTAAAACATGTCATAAATTATAAATACTATTTAAAAATCTTTTGCTACCTAATGCAAGATAATGACAGCATGCCACCATTATCAGTAACGTTCATTAGTGTTACTATTTAAAGCTTTCAATGAAACCAATGTATGAGACACCCTGCTGATTTTGATTCTTGTACTTTCTACATGACAAAAAACGCAGAATTTTCAGTGATATTTACCCTCTACCAAATACCACAAATGGAATTTATCCATGGTTGTTTTCCCTAGCATGCGTTGTCATTATCCTTGGATACCTGTAACCAGATCAACCTAGTGTCTTGGTTTATTAATGTGTAACCCTTGAACTGCCCTGTGCATTAGCAACCTCAATATCGGAGATGTACAGTTTGCAGTGCCACACTTTGTTTAACTATAAAGCGGATTACATTTGCGAACAAGCATGGGGGAAGGATTTTCTCCACCTCCTGCCTTCCTCGAAGGTGGGGGCTGTTAGCAATACTCGAAGGCAAGGCTGAGCCTTCAACATATGAAGCTGCTATTCTGTTGACTCTGATCTGACATAAAGGAAAAAAAATTATATTCAAAACATACAGGAAAATGAAGTCCCAAAGGAATAAAGCTTTTTTTTCCCGGTATATATTTATTATATTTGCAACCAGTACTTCACCTATAGAACTTCTCTCTCTCATCCCCCACCCCTTTCATTGTGTGCATGGTTGGCCAGGGTTTGCAAAGACTTACATTTCTGAAGAATGGTTCAGTTACTTGAGGAATGGTCAGAAGGCAAATAGTCACTGAATAATGCTTAGTTCTGAGATGGAAGGGTGGTTTGTTACTTTCTCAATTGAATACTTTTCTTTTCCCAACTCCCCCCCCCCACCTTTATTTTTACCTTTTCAGCCGAAGGAGACTGTCGTTACTCGCTGGCGTGCCGACCCATGGGCAAGGGGCTCCTACTCCTACGTGGCTGCTGGCTCTTCTGGGAATGACTATGACCTCATGGCACAACCAGTGACCCCAGGCCCCAGTATCCCTGGGGCTCCTCAGGTAAAAATCTCGTCAGCCTTTAGCAGTTTTACAATTAGCTTAAGAAGAGACATGCATTTTGATTACTGCAGATGCTCAATTCTTGTTCCTTTTTATTGCTGAGTTATTGATTTGCAAAATCACACATCCGTCGCAGCCACAAACTTGCCTCCATCACTTTCCCAATATTGTCGGTAGAATTTCAGTGAAGCGTAATGAGGGGGGTGACATTTTATTTTTTTCCCCAGTTGAACTGAAAGCACCCAGTGATACAATTATAAATGTTGTCCGTCCACAATTGATTCCTAACTGGAGAAGTACCAGGTCTGTCACTGGTGATGGTGGAGCACAATATTGACTGTGAATTCGGACTATTGCATAGGAGCGTATACTCGACATTAAAGTACAGTTTTTGTTGCAGCATAAGTCTGTTAGCAACACGGGACATGTCACACAATGTTACCGCTATCCTGACCATAATATGACACGACAAGTAGGATTTAGTGGCCAAGCTCAGAAATTGGCTTCTTTAGGAACTTGTCTATGAAAAGCAGAACCTGCTTTTAGGCAGTAAATGCAATTCATCACCACAAATGGAAATGTGTCAGGAAATGCTGTTTATTTCTGTTGAGCAGACAGCTTCTACTAAGTGTGTGATTTTAATTAATTGCAATAGTGCTGTTCAATTTATGATTGGATCCAACTTGTGTTCAGCGCTTGCATCGTGCACTGTGGAAAAACACAGGCAGCTTGCCTCATCGAAGGGTGAGCGCAGTTTCTGTCGGGAGCAGTGTGTGACCTACTTGTGTCACTTTGACAAGTGGGAGGATAATGTGGAACCGAGTGGTTATGAAAGGAATGAAGTATGTTGGAAAGAAAACAACGAAGAGATGGAAATACATTTTGTCATGAATTTGCAGCTGAATTGATATAAATATTCTGTACATGCTCTCCAGGTGCCCAGGCTTGTGGACAGCACTAACCTTGAACTCTGCAGTCATTTCGTCAGGAATATTCAGGCAATAAGTTGTGTGTGCTTAATTTAAATTATAGAATCATACAGCACAGAAGGAGGCCATTTGGCCCATCGTGCTCATGCCGCCTCTTTGAAAGAGCTATCCAGTAGTCCCGCTCCCCCTGCTCTTTCCCCATAGTCCTTCAAATTTTTCGTTTTCAAGTATTTATCGAATTTCCTTTTGAATGTTGGTATTAAATCTGCTTCCCATCGGCCTTTCAGGCAGTCTTCTGCGTTAAAAAAAATTCTCATCTCCCCTCTGGTTTTTGCCAATTACCTTAAATCTGTGTCATAGAAACATAGAAAATAGGTGCAGGAGTAGGCCATTCGGCCCTTCTAGCCTGCACCGCCATTCAATGAGTTCATGGCTGAACATTCAACTTCAGTACCCCATTCCTGCTTTCTCGCCATACCCCTTGATCCCCCTAGCAGTAAGGACCTCATCTAACTCCTTTTTGAATATATTTAGTGAATTGGCCTCAACAACTTTCTGTGGTAGAGAATTCCACAGGTTCACCACTCTCTGGGTGAAGAAGTTCCTCCGCATCTCGGTCCTAAATGGCTTACCCCTTATCCTTAGATTACTGACCCTTCTGCCAGTGGAAACACTTTCTGCCTATGTACTCTTATCAAAACGCCTCCCAATTCTGAATGCCTCTATTAAATCTCCCTTTAACCTTCTCTGTTCTAAAGAGAACAGCCCCAGATTCTCAAATAACTGAAGTCCCTAGTCTGTGGTACCATTCTAGTTAAATCTCTGCACATTCTCTAATGCCATGACATCTTTCCTAAAGTGTGGTGACCACAATTGGACACAGTACTCCAGCTGAGGCCTAACTAGTGATTTATAAAGGTTAGCATCACTTCCTTACTTTTGAACTGTATACATCTATTTATAAAGCCACGGGTCCCATATGCTTTTTTTTTTTAAACAGCCTTGTCAACTTGTGCTGTCACCATCAAAGAATTATGTACGTAAACCCCCCCCCCCCCCCCCATCCCCCAGATCTGTTAAAATTCTGTTAACCCCCTTTAAAATTATACCATTTGGTTTAGATCGCCTCTCCTCATTCTTCCTTCCAAAATGCATCACTTCACACTTCTGCATTAAATTTCATCTGCCATGTGTCTGCCTGTTTCACCGGTCTGTCCTTGTCTTCCTGAAGTCTGCTGCGATTGTCCTCATTGTTTACTACATTTCCGAGTTTCGTCTCCGCTGCACACTGAGGTTATGCCCTGTATATCAAAGAGCGGTGATCCTCATAGCGACCCCTGGGGGACACCACATTATACTTCCCTCCAGTCTGAAAACAAAGCCATTCACCACGACTCTCTGCTTTCTGTAGCCAATCTTGTATGCACACTGCCACTGTCCCTTTAATCCTGCGGGCTTCATGTTTGCTAACAAAATCCAAAGCAGGAGCTCCATGGATGATAAAGGAAATAGAGGTTAAAATAAAATAGAAAAGGGAGGTTTGTGATGAAGTTTGGAGTGCAGAATACCGTTGAAAATCAGGCAGAATAGAGTGAGTAGACTGAGCTGACTGGCCTGTAGTTAGCAAGTTTATCCCCCCCCCCCCCCTTCCTTTTTTGAACAGGGGTGTAACATTTGCAACTCTCCAGTCCTCTGGCACCACTCCCATATCCAAGGAGGATTGAAAGATTGGGGATAGAGCCTCCGATATTTCCACCCTTATTTCCCTCAACAACCTAGGGTGCATCCCATCCTGACCCGAAGACTTTTCTACTTTGAGCACTGCCAACCATTTAAAGTCCTTTCTCTCTCTCTTTTTAATCCTATCCAATTTCTCTAATACCTCCTCCTTTACTGTGACATTGGCAACACCCTCTGATGCGCAAAGTACTCGATTAGTACCTCAGCCATGCCCTCTGTTTCCAGAAGAAGATCTGCTTTTTGGTCCCTAATCGCCCTTCCCTTTAACTATCCAATTACTATTTATATGTTTAGAAAAAACATTAGAGTTCCCTTTTATATTGCGCATTAATCTTTTCTCTCATACTCTTTGTTCCGTCTTCTTACCTTCCTCAGTTCCTCTCTGCACTTCCTGTAATTTGTTTGATTCTCTGCTTGTTGTAAAGCTGCTGTTTATCGTAAAGCTCCTTTTTCTGTTTCATTTTAATTTAAATGTGGATCAATTTCTTGGTAAAAGTCTTTTTTTTTTATAGATGGGGAGGAATTAATTGAAATCGGCATGTAAATATTGCAAATGACAAGCCATAGTTTATTCACAAACAGAGTTTGTTGTCGGAATCCACTATCTATGGATGATTTTTGTTGACACTGTCACATCCTGATTGTACAGCTGGGTTAAGCAGCATAGAAATAAAAATGTTGTTAAATTCAGCAGGTCTTCTGTTAGGGGTGTGTCTATATCTCGTCACACGTTGTCAACATTTGCCCCAGTACCTGTCCCCATCCATGAAAGTTTGTGACATCTCCCCAGATCTTGTGGTGATAACACACAAGTTTGCGAAGCCTATATTATGATCATTCACTCTTTCGGCCTATTTTGTGTGTGGTTTTCCCCCGTGCGCGCTCACTCCCCCGCTCGCCTTTCCCTACTCCCTTTCCACTTCTCTTATATATAAATACAAGTTATTTTTCTTCCTTTCTTTATTTCCATTGTCTCCTCCATTACTTTGACTTATTTCCCTCCTCTTTCTTAGTCTCTTGTCTTTATTCCTTTCTCTTGTTTCTCTCCAACACATTTTCCCCTTTTGCCTGTAGCAGTTGCTCAGCTGTGTGAGGAGACCGCAGGAACTGGGGAGCTCACTGGCTACCGAAGAAATCCATTGGAAAAGATGGAAATTGTCAATGGAACAAGTGGCAGGCAGGACATGCTTGGAAGGACACATTGACCGATGCAAAGACTGATTAGCTATAAACTTTACCGCCTGGCAGGAAATACTGATTGAACGAACCTGCCCTAGAGGCTGGCTTAGGAGTGACGGTTATACAAGAATCCATGAGCCAGCCAACCAGCCATACCGATTCTGTCAGATACTTTTACCTGGGAAAGCCTTCTGGAATGATAGAGAATTGGACAGCATAAGATTAAATTGCATGCTCATTCCTTTCCTGAGACAGGCCCTTGGCTCAGGATAGAAGGTGCTATAGTGCAGATAGGAGCAGAAGTACAAGGAACTGGCTCCTAATCTTGCTAATGGGTTCACTGGATTTTAAATTAACTGAAGGTCAGTACCTCGTGTGGTGGAGATACTGCTCAATAACGCACTTAGCTGTAAGTAGCAGAAAATACCAGGTTTGATGCTCAGTTGGTCAAGTCAGCAGTTTCTAGTATTAGGCAGTCCCTCGTATCGAGGATGACCTTGCACCAAAAAGGGATGAGTTCACAGGTGTTTCAATGAGGAACCTGACAATCTCGGTCCCGAACTACATACTGAAGGGTGGAAGATGCCTGTGCGTGGATTCTTTCAACGTGGGGTGGCCGTTGCACACCAGCCAGCAGTTTCTACTAACTCCAACAATCACGCCAGTGCCCCAGGCTAGCAAGGGGAAATATTAAGCATTTCCTGATTGGTATTCAGTGACTACGGAGATTAGGAAGAAGATTTATGAGGCATTGACAGTATTAATTAGAGAGCCATTGGACAATGGGGAGGTGCCAGTAGATTAAAAATAGGCAAACATGCTGCCTATGTTCAAAAGGTTGGCAAATCAAACCTCAGCAACTTGATTATCTGTACAATAATGACCTAGTAAAAAGCAATCAACCTGGATTGAGAAAGAAAGATTCTGCCTGGCCAACCTCCTTGACTTCTTTGAAAAAGTAACCCCCTGAGTGGGTTGTGGTAAACCTGGCAACGTGTTGTACCGAGATCAGGAATGTGGTAACGTTTCACCTAAAGGCGATTAAGCTAAAAGTTGTGGGGGGGGAGGCGCGGATATTGACAGAAGGATAGAAAACAATGAAAGAGCAGAAGGATTTGGGTGTTCAGGTTCACAAGACATTAAAAATAGCACCACTATTGGGTACAGTTTTTGAAACAAAAACCTGACCAAATACTGGGTTTTCTGGTTAGAGTCGAGAATATATAAAAGATGAGAGATATAATGCCACTGCATGTGGAACTGCATCCTAACATGCCTCCGTGCCTTCAAAAGAAGGGCGAGATAAAGTGCAGCATAATTGAGGTTCATTTTATTTAAGATTTAGATGAGGAAAGACAGGAGGAGGCTCGAGTGGAGCATAAACACCGGCATGGACTGGATAGGCTGAATGGTCTATTTCTGTGCCGTATATCCGGTGTAATCTTAAATTCATGGCTTGTTACAAGTCTGTTAAACATAGAATGGAGAACATTAATGGCAGTTGATTAATATATTATCTGGAGAAATGATTTAATTTTCTTTCTTTTGTTACAGCCAGTCCCTCGTCTCTTTTTTGCTGGCGAGCACACAATCCGCAACTATCCAGCGACAGTTCACGGTGCTTTATTGAGTGGATTAAGGGAAGCCGGTCGAATTGCTGATCAGTTTCTGGGTGCAATGTACACTCTTCCACGACAAGCTACACCTGGCATCCCTGCCCAGCAGCCCAGCAGCATGTAATTTTTTAAAAGGGAAAGATTCATCTGACTGAAATCATCCTAATTAGATTTCATCTGGAGATTTACAAAAAGCTACTGCGGCCCTACAGTAGACTTACTGTGGACTTGATGCACTGGTTTCAAACCTTTTCTTTCTCCCCATTACTGCCAAGTGTTGGGGCCAACATGACCATGAGACTGAGCCAAATGGAGCAGCCTACTCTGGGGGCGGGGGGGTAGAGGTGGGCGGCACTTCTGACCAAATGATACGACGGCCCATTCTAATGCCTTGGGTATTCTGTAGCATTAACGCCTGTGTAAATGCATCAGACATTTTGTTTCTGAGAGCAAGAGTGTGAGTGATTGTCTAATTGACGGTGTTTTTCCCAGCCATACTAGTATGTGCTTTAGGATATTGTGTGAATTTACATAAATAAAACCTTTTTGATGTGATAGTCAAAATTTTTCATCGAATTGTCATTTGTTTGAATGTGGTTACTGTAAACACTAGGGTTATGAACGGAACAAAGGGACTTCACATTGACATTTGTTCTTATTGTATCATTTCTACAATCTTTACACTGCATGATCTAGGTTTATGAGGGGAGTTTTTTGGATCATTACTTGCTATAATGAATTTCAGTTTATACCGCGTCCCTTAATTTACTCTGGTTACTTTTCACTCAGAACTATTTAAATTGTCAAATGTTCTATGTTTGTGTCACAAATACTGTTCTTGCTTTTTTCTAAAATGCTACCAAAAAATGTGGTATAAATGACGTGAATCTGTTCCCTTCAGTCATGCTGCAGGGAAGGGGAGCCGCGCTCCAACTGGCTCGCTGGACATGAGGTTAGGTTTCAAACTCGTATTGTCGTTTGATTTAATTTTTGCTCTTTAAAGTCAAGGACTGGGGATATATATTTCCTTCCCCACTTCAACTCTACAGTGCAACCCCCATCCCGCACCCTGTTTTATACCAGCAAATAGTTGCTCACACAACTTGCAGTGAAATCCATTTCTAGTGATCTACCTGTGGATACAGCGCTCAAATAGAACTTGCCAAACCCATTTACAGGAGCTCTCTGGATTTTCCATTGGCTGTTTTGATCAAGTTAGTGGTGGAATGCTGGCTGATGAATAAATAGCGCTGATCAGAGCAGTTGGTTAATTAGCTGCTCAGCCTCCGTCTACTGATGCACTGTTCGTGATCTTGGTGCTCTTAATGTTGGCGCCAGCAAAGCCACACTTATTGCCCCATGGAGGGTGATGGGTCTCCTAAAGATTGGTTTGGTTTGAGTTAGTTACTAGGCCACTTCAGTTGGAACCAGCCACATCATGTGGACTAGAATCATGCGTAAGCCAGGCCACTTTGGGAAAAGGGACATGAGTGAACCAGTTGGGTTCTTGTAACAATCCAGCACACCTTTCTTTGTCGAAAGTACTAGATTTATTGTTTGAATACAAATGCAAAATACTGCAGATGCTGGAAGCTGAAATGTAAGCAGAAAATGCTGGGGATACTCAGCAGGTCTGAGGCTGCCTGAGCCGACCCGAGTCTTTTCGGTTCAGATTTATTGCTCTGGTGGGATTTGAACTCGGCCTCTGAGTTGCTTGTCCACTACAGCATTGACGGTACTTTAAATAGCTAAGCTTTTCAGGTGTTTAGTATGCAGGTAAGCATTCTGAAAATGAATTAAGTAGAAAGAGTACCAATATTAAGAGTGCTAAAATCATGATGAGTGCCCTGGGAGGAGAGATGGAGCAGCTGTTTAAAGCACGAGTCAGCAGTACTGCACACAGTAAGAATGACCTTTGCTGATCAATCCATTTTGAGGATCATTGATTTGCCAACTGCTCAAAACACCAAGTTCATTATGCTGTATCCTTATAGATTTTTAAGATTTGTTCCTCCAATTTCCCTGCAACCCCATTCTCCCCAGAGCTTGTGTTTAGATTCTTTAAACGTCGTCTTAAATCCCTCTCCCCAGTTTCTGACAATAAGTGTGAGAAGCTCATGGACTTCTTTGTCTCCAAGATTGAGACCATCCATTCAGCTGCCTCAGTCTCTTCCCTTCCTCCCCCTAGCCCACTGGGCCAAACTTCCTCTAAGGATCCTCCCTGCCCTAGCCTTGACCTCACATCTTTCTCCGGTTTCTCTCCGATCTCATGACCTTTCCGAGTTCATCCTGTCCGCGAGACCCACTTCTTGCTCCCTCGACCCTATTCCCACCAGACTGACCACCCAACTTCCTTTTCTGGCTCCCATGTTAGCTGAATTGTTAACGGTTCTCCTCGGGTACTGTCCCCCTCTCACTCAAATCTGCCGTCATTGCCCCTCTCAAAAAGCCAACCCTTGACCCCTCCATCCTTGCAAATGACCGACCCCATCTCCAACCTCCTTTTCTTTTCAAGTCCTTGAACGTGTTGGCTCCAAAATCCATGCCCATCTTTCCCGCAACACCATGTTTGAATCCCTCCCATCCGGTTCCCGCGCCTGCCTCAGTACCAAAACGGCTCTCATCAAAGTCACAAATGACATCCTTTGCGACAATAATGAAGGCAAAATATCCCTCCTCGTCCTTGACTTGCCCTACAGCCTTTGACACAGTTGGCCACTCTATTCTTCATCAATGCCTCTCCACCATTGTCCCGCTGGGTGGGACTGCACTCGCCTGGTTCCATTCTTATTTATCTAATTGTAGCCAGAGAATTACCTGCAACAGCCTCTCTTCCTGCTCCCGCATCGTTGCCTCTGGTGTCCCCCATCGTTGCATGTTTCCACTTGGCAACATCATCTGAAAACACAGCGTCAGTTTCCACATGTACACTGATGACGCCCAGATCGACCTCAGCACCACTTCTCTCGACCCCTCCATGGTCTCTCAAATTGTCAGACTGCTTGTCCGACATCCAATTCTGGATGAACAGAAATTTTCTCCAATTAAATATTGGGAAGACTGAAGCCATTTTTGGTCCCCGACACAAACTCCGTTCCCTAGCCACTGACTCCATCCCTCTCCCCAACTCCTGTCTGAGGCTGAACCAGACTGTTCGCAACCTTGGTGTCATATTTGACCCTGAAATTAGCTTTTGACCACGTAGCCGCAGCATAACTAAGACCACCAATTTCCATCTCCATAACATCACCCGTCTCCACCCTTGCCTCGGCTCATCGGCTACTGAAGCCCTCATCCATGCCCTTGTTAGCTCTAGACTTGACTATTCCAATGCACTCCTGGCTGACCTCCCGCATTCTACCCGACTTAAACTAGAGGTGATCCAAAACTTGGCTGCCCGTGTCCTAACTTGCACCAAGCCCCGCTCACCCATTATCCCTATGCTCGCTGACCTACATTGGCTCCCGGTTAAACAACGCCTCGATTTCAAAATTCTCACCCTTGTTTTCAAATCTCTCCTGTGATCTTGTCCCTCCCTATTTCTGTAATCTCCTCCAGCCCCACAACTCTTTCTCTTTCTCCCCCCACCCCCCCCCCGGAGATATGTCTGCGCTCCTCTTATTCTGCCCTCTTGAGCATCCCTGACTATAATCACTCAACCATTGCTGGCTGTACCTTCTGTTGCCTGGGCCCCAAGCTCTGGAACTCCTTCCCTAAACCACTCCGCCTCTCTACCTTTTCTCCTTCAAGACGCTCCTTAAAACCTACCTCTCTCTTCAAGCTTTTAGTCACCTGCCCTAATTTCACATTATGTGGCTCGGTGTCAAAAGTGTTTGTCTCATAATACACCTGTGAAACACCTTGGGACGTTTCACTACATTAAAGGCACTCTATAAATACAAGTTATTGTTTACTGAGATGGTCTAAGTGATGTATGTCCAGCTATTGCGTTTCCTACATTACCACAGAGACTATACTTCCAACAGTACTTCATTGGCTGTAAAGCGCATTGTTCGACCTGAGGTTGTGAAAGGTGCTATAGAAATGCATCTTTTTACTTCCAGAGGTGGTACATTGTGACTCGTTTGGTGAGTCAGCTGAAGGTCTGTGTAGTTCGCCAGCGTGGCAGCCACTGCTGGGAGCAAAAGCTTTCACATTAACCACTGGACCAAAGCTTTCCTGTCACATAGTGTGCCATGATGAAACAAGATTTTTACTGTGAATTATTGACATTGAACGTTGTCGACCCTAGTGTCTACAGTCAAAGCAAATGATAAGGTTTTTATTGGTTGTAGAAATGATGTGGATTGATTAAATTAGAAGGAACTAAAGTGCACTGAACTGACTGCTTCCATTGGGATTATGCCGCTCCACAGTGGTGCATGAAATGCCAATTGACTGATCATTTTGTACACATTTTAAACAATGGGAAAGCAGTGTAACTTTTATTTTTGGCTCGCCAGATTTATATTTTGGCATGCAGAGTGTAAAAAATGACACCTTGTTTGCCAAACTCTAGAAGATTTTGCACTTTTTGTCATCGATGTGCTCAGTCTAACTTGTGCAAGGTCGCAAATATATTTTAAATAAAAAGTTGAATGTATGAGTTATTGAGCTGTGATGGTTTAATGGCATGGTATTGAGGCACCTAAATAGGAAGTTGCTTGTATTTTCCAGGGTCCTCTTGTTCCGAGTGACTTGCTAGATCTGCCTGATTTGCTATGGCATTCGAACCAGCACAGTCCAGGTTCAGTCTCGGCTCCACACTGTTGGCCCCCGAGCACCTGGGCTGGTGGGGAAAGGCAAGAATAGACCTGGGTTCCTCAACATATTATCCCACTGCACAGTGACAGATGCTGGGAAATGTGTGGGACGATGTTGGGTTGGGACAGGACCAGGCTTGTACTTTCCAAATGAAAAGCTTGCCCATAGTCACTGGCGAACTGGGTGAGGTGCAGCAGAGATGGCATCATCTGGGTGAGGGTGGAAATAAAAGTGATAAACTTGAAAAAAGGGAAGTTGGAAAAACTGAGAATTGTTTCGATCATTGAATTCGATTTCCATCACTGAGTTACACTACACGTGAAGCAGCAGAAACTGGATACTGATATACATTACTAAATTTATCTCCGAGGTCTTGCCCTGATGCCAAATGCACAGATTCAATGAACATCTTCACAGAAATTAACAGCCAGAAGGAGGCCATTTTGGCCCATCGTGTTGGTGCCGGCCGACAAAGATCTACCCAGCCTAATCCCACTTTCCAGCTCTTGATCCGTAGCCTTGTAGGTTACGGCACTTCAAGTGCTCATCCAAGTACTACGGTTCTCTCTTCTGGTACTATTACTCACCCTTTCAAAACCTCTGTGATCAGCCCCTCCTCAAATACCCCACCCCTGTTCCTCTCTGTCCTTGCAAACTTCTGCCCTAGTTCTAACCTTTTTATCTCAAATGCTTAAATATGTTTTTCACCTCCCAAATTCATGCCCATCTTTAAATCTCTCCCGTTTCTGCCCCTGTTATAACAGTAAACGAGCCATAATCAAAGTCTGTCACCATCCTGCACTATCCCTCCTTGTCCTGCTCCATCTCTTTGCTGCCTTTGACATGCTCAACCACACCAAACTCCTCCAACCCATCTCCATTGTCCAGCTCAGTGCGACTACCCTCACCTGGTTTGGCTCTTGCCTACCTAATCATATTCATAGCATCTCCAGCAATGGCTTCTATTCCCATCCTTGTACCATTACCTCTGGATCTATCCTTGGTTCCCTCTTCATCTACACGCTGTCTCTAGGCGACATTATCTGAAGACATAGGTCAGCTTCCACATGTATGGTGATGGCCCCTTTCCACCACTCTTAACCTCACCCACTGCTGTCCGACATCCAATCTCAGAGGAACTGCAATCATTTCTTAACCGATAAGGGATTAAGGGATTATGGTGAGCGGGCGGAGAAGTGGACCCGAGTCCATGATCAGATCACCCATGATCATATTAAATGGCGGAGCAGGCTCGAGGGGCCATATGGCCTACTCCTCCTATTTCTTACATTATCAGTAAGACTGCCTACCTCCACCTCCATAACGTTGCCCATCTTCGCCCTGATCTCAGTCCATCTGCTGCAAAAACACTCACCTCCAGACTTGACTATTGCAATATTCTCCTGGCCGACCTTCTATCCACTCCCTGCATGCACTTCAGCTGATGTAAAGCTCTGCTGTCTGCATCCTATCATGCACCAAGTCCCACTCTCCCATTAACCTTGTCCTTGCTAACTTACATTGGCTCCAGGTCCCCCAACACCTCAAATTGAACATTTTCAGCCGTGTGTTTAAATTTTCTCATAGGGAGGAGCATATGTGGGAACCGTTCCCCCTCCCACCCCCCCACCCCTCCCCCTCCCCCTCCCTATCTGGGAACCTCCCATCCTATCTAGAACCCCCTCTAACCCTACAACTGCACCTCCCTGAGAGCATATTGTTCCTCCAGCTCTGACCGATTGTGCATTCCCCTTTGCCCCACCGTTGGTGGGTGTACCTTCAGTCATTTAGCCTCTACATCTAGTTTGCTCCCGTGGACCTCTTCACCTTCCTCTTTAAGACCCTTCCCACTTCTTGCCTCTTGGTCACCCCTCAGCATTCTATTTTTGACTGATTACACACACCTCTGTGAAATGCCTTGCGATATTTTTCCAGGTAAAGGTGCTATATAAATGCAAGTTATTGCACGTTATTAAAAAAAGTCAAGCAAGCATCCTGCTGCTAGTACTGCAATGTAGCTTTGAATCAATCATGCTGCAATATGGTTCATTCTCTGGTTGGCAACCAGTAACTAGTGGGGTGCCACAGGGATCAGTGCTGGGACCCCCAACTATTTACAATCTATATTAACGACTTGGAAGAAGGGACTGAGTGTAATGTAGCCAAGTTTGCTGATGATACAAAGATGGGAGGAAAAGCAAATGTGTGAGGAGGACACACAAAATCTGCAAAAGGACATAGACAGGCTAAATGAGTGGGCAAAAATTTGGCAGATGGAGTATAATGTTGGAAAGTGTGAGGTCATGCACTTTGGCAGAAAAAAATCAAAGAGCAAGTTATTATTTAAATGGAGAAAGATTGCAAAGTGCCGCAGTACAGTGGGACCTGGGGTTACTTGTGCATGAAATGCAAAAGGATAGTATACAGGTGCAGCAAGTGACCAGGAAGGTCAATGGAATCTTGGCCTTTATTGCAAAGGGGATGGAGTATAAAAGCAGGGAAGTCTTGCTACAGTTATATAAGGTATTGGTGAGGCCACATCTGGAACACTGCGTGCAGTTTTGATTTCCATATTTACGAAGGGATAAACTTGCTTTGGAGGCAGCTCAGAGAAGGTTCACTAGGTTGATTCTGGGGATGAGGCAGTTGACTTATGAGGAAAGGTTGAGTAGGCTACATAGAAACATAGAAAATAGGTGCAGGAGTAGGCCATTCGGCCTTTTGAGCCTGCACCACCATTCAATAAAATCATGGCTGATCATTCACCTCAGTACCTCTTTCCTGCTTTCTCTCCATACCACTTAGAAACATAGAAAATAGGTGCAGGAGCAGGCCATTTGGCCTTTCTAGCCTGCACCGCCATTCAATGAGTTCATGGCTGAACATGCAACTTCAGTACCCCATTCCTGCTTTCTCACCATACCCCTTGATCCCTTTAGCCGCCAGGGCCTCTACTTATTGAAATTCAGAAGAATGAGAGGGGATCTTATCGAAACCTATAAGATTATAAGGGGGCTTGACAAGGTGGATGCAGAGAGGATGTTTCCACTGATGGGGGAGACTAGAACTAGGGGGCATGATCTTAGAATAAGGGGTTGCCCATTTAAATCAGAGATGAGAAATTTCTTCTCTGAGCGTTGCAAATCTGTGGAATTCGCTGCCTCAGAGAGCTGTGGAAACTGGGACATTGAATAAATTTAAGACAGAAATAGACAGTTTCTTAAACGATAAGAGGTAAGAGGTTATGGGGAGCGGGCGGGGAAGTGGAGCTGAGTCCATGATCAGATCAGCCATGATCTTATTGAATGGTGGAGCAGGCTCGAGGGGCCGTATGGCCTATTCCTGCTCCTATTTCTTAAAGTCTATTCACATATTAAGAACTTAATAATGTTTCTTCCTCCACAGGTTAGAAATAGACCTTCCTGAAGATTCAAACATTCCCCTATTCACCGCGGATCAGTTGCTGGAGTAATTTGGATCCAGGTGTCGCACTTTCCAGCATTCCTTAGCTTCATTACAGCAACCAACACCCAGTTGCAGGACACGCAATATGTAATCATTTCTAACTGATGCTCGGATTCAGACAGTCAGCAGGCAGCTAATTGTGCTTCCAATTGCTGAGTAAACCTGTTCCGTCTAAAGCAACTAACTGGGGAAATAAGATATATTTATTCTACACATTGTTTCACAAGCACTTGCATTTCACACAGTACAAATATTGCAATTGTTCATGAATTAACTTTTAACCCAGGCATTTTTGATTCCACTTCCTCTGGCAAAGATCTCACATCTTTAAATTCTTCTCACATCAGGGAGTGTGTTATGGCAATGGTGCGTGCTTTGCAATGTCGGGTAACCGGTCCTGAGAGTGCCTCTTCCAATGTGACGACTTTAATTAGCTATGTGATGGTCTGTTTTGGAAGGAAGCGAAGTTGAGTTCGGCTGTTCTGACTGCCACCTCCCATTGACTGGACATTTAAGCTGTACTGGTTCACACAAAATCTCTGACCGTGGCAGCCTAGCCCTCCCAGGCAAAGGGAGGTTAAACAAAGGTGAACAGACATCAGAAAAAAGGGAAATGAAAGCACAAAGGGCTAATTTCCTTTTCACATCTTGTTAAAAGTGAATTCACTCAATGGCACAGAATAAGCATTGATTGATGAAACTGTAGTAAGGAAGAAGGTAAATCCTCAATTTTTTTTGTTTTATTTATGAGCATTTGTTCATATTTATTTATCAAACCATGAATAAGGATACACCATCCATAATAATCATCTATCTTGTGATCTGGAGTAGTAAATAGTTTCTGTCAACACTGCCAGTTTTCCCAAATAGAATAAATGAGTTTAAGCTGAGGATATGGAACCAAGGCGGGTAAATGGAGTTAAGATACAGATCAGTCAGAATATCTAACTGAATGGTAGAACAGGGCTGAATGGCCTACTTCTGCTCCTATGTTCCTTAACCATCTTGTTCCAGTGATTGAGAAGACATGCTTCAAGGGGCGTTCTGTGAAAAAAGGATGATCATGCTAAAATTATATTTTCTTGGGGGAAAAATACCAAAATCTCCACAAAAGTGAAAATTGGTGTTTGTAAGTGCAACAGTAGGCGATCAATGACAATTATATCCCCTCAGGCAGGAAGTAAACCACATTTTGTGAAGAAAATTCTGAGGTAAGAGTGAATCGTGGACTGATAAAACAATTGTCAGAGTCGGAAGGCACCGTGAGAGATGGTTGGCCTCTCATTAGAATAAAACAATCACGAGCTAATGTTTTGTTGCAAGGAATGGGCTGCAAAGCTAGCCATTGTGACATTGAGCTCCAAGAACATACTGCAGGAAGGAGGAACACTGCCTGTCACTACAGTGTTACTGGCCAAAATTCTCAGATTAAGTGTGTGATTGAACTTTTGACATTTTTAATTCCCCCCCGCCCAATGCTAGGTTTGTGTTTGCAAGATCTTTATGGATGAGCAAGACCATTTCTATATCATCATAGGCAGTCCCTCGGAATCGAGGAAGACTTGCTTCCACTCCTGAAGTGAGTTCTTTGGTGGCTGAACAGTTCAACATGAGAGTCACAGTCTCTGTCACAGGTGGGACAGATAGTCGTTGAGGGAAGGGGTGGATGGGACCGGTTTGCCGCACGCTCTTTCCGCTGCCTGCGCTTGATTTCTGCATGCTCTCGGTGTTGAGATTCGAGGTGCACTTCCTCCACTTAGGGCGGTCTTTGGCCAGGGACTCCCAGGTGTCAGTGGGGATGTTGTACTTTATCGGGGAGGCTTTGAGGGTGTCCTTGTAGTGTTTCCGCTGCCCACCTTTGGCTCGTTTGCCGCGAAAGAGCTCCGAGTAGAGCGCTTGCTTTGGGAGTCTTGTGTCTGGCATGCGGAGCCAGGAACACCCTACAGTCCTCCATTGCATGGTTCTTCAATGAGGCCTCCACTGCTCTATCTGGGTGTCCGCTCCAAACATCAATTGTTAGAACTCCGTTTCTTGGTCTTACTTGGCAACTCCCTCAGCCTGAAAAGACTCTTTGATGTGACACCTCGCCTACAAAAGCACATTTTAAGTTAATTATATAGGCTTAAATCTATGTTCTCTTGTGTGGGCAAGTTATTACAAGTAGAAGTTTCATGTTCTTAGAGAATTATTTCTTCTCTTTCCTGTGTATTTGTTCTGCAGTACATCGACCAGAAGGTCTGGGTACAATGTGTGCAATATCTCACCTGGGGCAACATTGCCTCAGTACAGTTGGCTTCAATGGCATTGGCTGGGGAGAGGGAAATTTAGCCAGGGGTCCAGCTCTTAAATTCTGTCAAAAGTAGCGGGAAGTGGAAGGGACGCTGGATGATGGGAGGTGAGGAGAGGAGAGGATGGGGACTCAGCTGTGGCAGTGCCCATCGTGAGGTCACTTGTTTATTTCACTGTCTGTTTTATTGATTACGCTTCAGTAAAGCCCTTTGCGATCGTTGCTATACAAATGCAAGTTCTTTTTGTCTAGGCTGACGATTCAAGAATGTACACTGTGAGTTTTCAGAAAAAGAAAATTGAATCAAATGTACAAGCTGCACCAGCACTGTCAAAAATAATTCAAATTGTTCTCTGTTTACGATCAATTACTTTGTTCTTGTTTTGGTTGAAAATTAAGTTAATTAATTTAATTCAGGAAACAACTGGTGCTAATACAATTCCTCTGGAAGCTTAATTTATTGATGAGCCAGTTGGTGTAGCACTAGCTTCTTGACTCCAAATCGCAAAATTGCACAATTGCATTTAATATTGTATTGTTGCCCCAGTGTTAAAGCTACAGTCTTCATGTGGAGTTGAGGCCGAACATGGCGGATTGTGTGCATCATTGCAGAGGTAGATCGCGCCCTGACTCTGAATCTGCGCTGCAACTTTATAGCATCGGTGCGAAAGTTGAACAGGTTCCCATTGGTTCTATAGTTTAGTTCCACTCCAGCGGGGAGCTTGCTTTGCGGTGACCCTGCCGTTATCGGGGTGAATTTCGCAGACTGACCTCAGCATATGAGGCATCTTTGGCAGCCAGCACACACAGCAAATTGTGAGTGCGCTGCCACTGGTTTTTCTGTCCACTTAAATGACAGACTTTGGGCATCGCAAAATTTGCCTCACAGTCGTGTAAGCTCAGCTTTAACCTCAGTTGGATTGATTCTGGAGCAGGCCACTAGAGGGGACTCTAGCTGGAAGGAAAGGATTGTATTTTGGAAGTGGGCAATGTGATATTGTCACAATGTGATATTGTCACAATGTGCCTTCGATAGCAGCGACGGGAAAATCTGCCTTGGCCTTCAAGCTGGGGAAAAGAAGCCTGTGACATTCCTCATAATGAAAAACGGGAGGATGTTTTTCTCTCAATTAATGAGCTGCGAATAAAATTACAACCATGTGTGGCCTTGAAACATCCCAATTTTCAGTGAGTGATTTCACGCCCAGACTGTCTAAAGGCTGCTTATGAGGGGGCAATTATATTCATATTTAAGTGATAATCTCACCTGAACTATCGGCCGTGCTGCATATTATCGCTGCATCGCGCCAACCCTCTTCTCGATCTTTCTCGCTGCAATGCTCCATCTTATTCTCAACAAGCCCCCCCGCTGGAGTGGAACTAAATTATAGAACCAATGGGAACCTGTTCAACCTTCATCGCCTCCAGGCTAGATCCAAGACCGTCCCATCCTCTGCCGTCGAGCTACAGTTCGCGGACGACGCTTGCGTCTGCGCACATTCAGAGGCCGAGCTCCAAGCCATCATCAACATCTTCACCGAGGCGTACGAAAGCATGGGCCTTACACTAAACATCCGTAAGACAAAGGTCCTCCACCAACCTGACCCCGCCACACAGCACTGACCCTCAGTCATCAAAATCCACAGGGTGACCTTGGACAACGTGGACCATTTTCCACATCTCGGGGGCCTACTATCAGCAAGGGCAGACATCGACGAGATCCAACACCGCCTCTAGTGCGCCAGCGCAGCCTTCAGTCGCCAGAGGAAGAGAGTGTTCGAAGACCAGGACCTCAAATCTGGCACCAAGCTTATGGTCTACAGGGCAATAGTGATACCTGCCCTACTATATATCTCAGAGACGTGGACCATATACAGTAGACATCTTAAAACACTGGAGTAATAGCACCAGCGTTGCCTCCGCACGATCCTGCAAATCCCTTGGGAGGATAGATGCACCAACGTCTGTGTTCTCGCTCAGGCCAACATCCCCAGTATTGAAGCACTGACCACACTCGACCAGCTCCATTGGGCGGGCCACATTGTCCACATGCCCGACACGAGACTCTCAAAGCAAGCACTATACTTGGAACTCCTACACGGCAAGCGAGTCCCAGGTGGGCAGAGGAAACGTTTCAAGGATACCTTCAAAGCCTCCTTGATAAAATGCAACATCCCCACCGACACCTGGGAGTCCCTGGCACAAGACCGCCCTAAGTGGAGGAAGAGCATCCGGGAGGGCGTTGAGCATCTCGAGTCTTGTCGCCGAGAGCATGCAGAAAACAAGCGCAGGCAGCGGAAGGAGCGTGCGGCAAACCAGACTCCCCACCCACCCTTTCCTTCAACTACTGTCTGTCCCACCTGTGACATAGACTGTAATTCCCATATTGGACTGTTCAGTCACCTGAGAACTCACTTTTAGAGTGGAAACCAGTCTTCCTCAATTTCGAGGGACTGCCTCTGATGATGATTTGGTCACTCCTTATCTTCTGAGGGGCTGGTCTTTTAAAAAATGTATTCATGAGATGTGGGCGTCGCTGGCAAGGCCGGCATTTATTGCCTGTCCCTAATTGCCCCTTGAGAAGGTGGTGGTGAGTCGCCTTCCTGAACCGCTGCAGTCCGTGTGGTGAAGGTGCTCCCACAGTGCTGTTAGGGAGGGAATTCCAGGATTGTGACCCAGCGACGATGAAGGAACGGCCGATATATTTCCAAGTCAGGATGGTGTGTGATTTGGAGGGGAACGTGGAGGTGGTGGTGTTCCCACGCACCTGCTGCCCTTGTCCTTCTAGGTGGTAGAGGTCACGGGTTTGAGAGGTGCTGCCGAAGAAGCCTTGGTCAACAGCATTTCCTTCAGGATTGGAGTGTTGCAAGATATTAAATCGTATGGGTTGCAATCGGCTGCAAAGGCGCTAAATTGTACCTCGTCTGCTACAGTTAAATAACTTGTCATTGGAAAGACTGCCGTGACCACCTTGAGTTTAAGCGCGAGACTGGCTGGGCATCAAACCCCACAGACTGAAGAGCTTTCTAACATTGTGTTTTATCTCCTGTCTGCTTCCCTGATACTGATAATGGCCATAACCGTTTTTTAAAGTTTGGGTTTCCATGGAAATTAAATAGCTTTGAAATGAATGAGTCACTGTTGCTGGAGGCTGCTCACTACGATGGTGTGACCAGGTTGATGGTTGTTGACCACAGCCTGTTAGTGGGAGGGTTGGGGTTTATACCGTCCAGCGACTATCCCGGGGGATAAAAGCCGTGGGAAGGCCCAGGTCTTTGCGGTTACCGAGGTAACGAGCATTAATGGCGGCGTATAAATTGTGTTAATGCAACAAAATATCCTTAAACCACTGGTAATGGAGCAGTATATCTCCAAGAAAGGCTTAGTTAATGCTGTGTAATCACTGACTTTTGCAAGGATTATAAATGGCAACAGTCTGTCAGAGAGTAAATAGCACCAAATTAATAACATATTTGAGGTACATCAAATTGTACAGAACCATTAAACTGACTCAATGAAAGTCCCAGCAAAATGCTTCCTGGAAGTGTGGAGGAGCTGGTTTGCTTTTAGCTTCAGAACCGAATAAGCAGCATTTATTGATCTACGTGTGAAATGGAAGTAAGATCTATAAAGCACAGGCTTTTTCCTGACACTGGAGGAGATTAAGGACAAACTCCCCAGTGGAAGGTTTTATGAACGATTATTCAGGCTAGTTCTACTCTATTTAACAAGAAGCTACCTTTTAAAGTTTCACGATTGACTTGATTTGCCCGCTCAGTGTGCACTGAGCTTTGCCTTTAAGTTCAAACAATGGAATCATGTTTGTCACTGCCCCCCAGTCATCAAGATCGGCAGTGTGACCCTGGACAACGTGGACCATTTTCCACATGGAGCCGATTATCAGCAAGGGTAGACATCGACGACAAGATTCAACACCGCCTCCAGTGCGCCAGTGCAGCCTTCGGCCACCTGAGGAAGAGAGTGTTCAAAGATCAGGCCCTCAAATCTGGCACCAAGCTCATGGTCTACAGGGCTGTAGTGATACCCGCCCTCCTGTATGGCTCCAAGACGTGGACTATATACAGTAGACACCTCAAATCGCTGGAGAAATGCCACCAACGATGTCTCCGCAAGATCCTGTAACTCCCCTGGGAGGACAGACGCACCAACGTCAGTGTCCTCGATCAGGCCAACATCCCCAGCACTGAAGCACTGACCACTCTCGACCAGCTCCGTTGGGCGGGCCACATTGTTCGCATGCCTGACACAAGACTCCCAAAGCAAGCGCTCTACTCGGAACACCTACAAGGCAAGCGAGCCCCAGGTGGGCAGAGGAAACGTTTCAAGGATGCCTTGATAAAATGCAACATCCCCACCGACACCGGCACCTCGAGTCTCACCACCGAGAGCATACAGAAAACAAGCGCAGGCAGCGGAAGGAGCGTGCAGCAAACCAGACTCCCCACCCACCCTTTCCTTCAACCACTGTCTGTGACAGAGACTGTAATTCCCATATTGGACTGTACAGTCACCTGAGAACTCACTTTTAGAGTGAAAGATTTCGAGGGACTGCCTATGATGATGTTTGTCAAGCTAAGATACAAGCATGTTCATCTCATTACATTAATATCAGCCCAGTGAATAAGTTTGAAGAACTGTACGCTGATGGAGAGATTTTTTGAAGATTCAAGTATTCTTTTATACCATGTGATAGGACTTTGAGATTAGCAAGTTCCTGGTAAAGATAAGTACACTGAAACCAGATTTACAAGGGCAAATAGTTAGTGCTGGCCCCGGACAATTAATTGATTGCTGTGAGACTGTTAATTGTCGTCAAGTCTGTTTCGTATTACAGTAAAACTTAATGAGCAAGGCCCAGTCATCCATACTCAGTCAAATCCATACCAAGGGTTGGTATTAATAGCTGTCGGAATAAATGTTCATTTCACAGGATATTTATAGCATGGGTTTGTGGGATAGAAAAGGAGTTTTGCTTTCATAAAGTCTTCAGCCTCTCTCTCAGGGTTTAATGTTCTTGTGATTTTATGTCTGCAATGTACAACATCTGTGACCTCAGCGACCACAACATATCATGTCCCAGATACGATTACATTTTGTTTTAAACAGTCCTTTTGGACCATTTGATATCATTCACCCAGAAGACCAATCCATCACACCATCGGTTTCTCAGTGGCTGGAGATCAACCTTCCTTTCCAATGGCCTGTTTGAGCTGCAGAACCTGTGAACCTGAATGCTATGTCCTACTTGTATGTACACGCAATAACAATGCTTTTGTATAATATCTTAAGGATATTATAGGGACTCAATGTTCAAATCCCTCCATAGCCTCGCCCGTCCCTATCTCTGTAACCTCCTCCACCACCCCCCCATCTCTGTAACCTTCTCCAGCCCTACACCCCTCCCTATCCCTGTAACCTCCTCCAGCCCTACACCCCTCCCATCTCTGTAACCTCCTCCAGCCCTACACCCCTCCCTATCTCTGTAAACTCATCCAGCCCCTACACCCTTCCCTATCTCTGTAACCCCCTCCAGCCCTACACCCCTCCCATCTCTGTAACCTCCTCCAGCCCTACACCCCTCCCTATCTCTGTAACCTCATCCAGCCCCTACACCCCTCCCTATCTCTGTAACCCCCTCCAGCCACTACACCCCTCCCTATCTCTGTAACCTCATCCAGCCCCTACACCCCTCCCTATCTCTGTAACCTCCTCCACCACCCCCCCCATCTCTGTAACCTCCTCCAGCCCTACACCCCTCCCTATTCCTGTAACCTCCTCCAGCCCTACACCTCTCCCTATCTTTGTAACCTCCTCCAGCCCCTACACCCCTCCCTATCTCTGTAACCCCCTCCAGCCCCTACACCCCTCCTATTATTTAAATGGAGAAAGATTGTTAAGTGTTGCAGCACAGTGGGACCTGGGGGTACTTGTGCATGAGGTGCAGGCTCGGGGCCGAATGGCCTACTCCTGCACCTATTTTCTATGTTTTCTATGAAACGCAAAAGGATAGTATGCAAGTACAGCAAGTGATCAGGAAGGCCAATGGTATCTTGGCCTTTATTGCAAAGGGGATGGAGTATAAAAGCAGGAAGTCTTGCTACAGCTATATAAGGTATTGGTGAGGCCACACCTGGAATACTGCATGCAGTTTTGGTTTCCATATTTATGAAAGGATATACTTGCTTTGGAGGCAGTTCAGAGAAGGTTCACGAGGTTGTTTCCGGGGATGAGGGGGTTGACTTATGAGGAAAGGTTGAGTAGGTTGAGCCTGTACTCATTGGAATTCAGAGGAATGAGAGGTGATCTTATCGAAACATATAAGATTATGAGGGGGCTTGACAAGGTGGGTGCAGAGAGGATGTTTCCACTGATGGGGGAGACTAGAACTAGAGGGCATAATCTTAGAATAAGGGGCCGCCCATTTAAAACTGAGATGAGGAATTTCTTCTCTCAGAGGGTTGTAAATCTGTGGAATTCGCTGCCTCAGAGAGCTGTGGAAACTGGGACATTGAATAAATTTAAGACAGAAATAGACAATTTCTTAAACAATAAGGGGATAAGGAGTTATGGGGAGTGGGCAGGGAAGTGGACCTGAGTCCATGATCAGATCAGCCATGATCTTATTGAATGTCGGAGCAGGCTCAAGGGGCCGTATGGCCTACTCCTGCTCCTATTTCTTATGTTCTTATTATCTCTGAAACCTCTAGCCCTACACTCTTCCCTATCTCTGTAACCTCCTCCAGTCGATACACACCTCCTTATCTCTGTAACCCTCTCCCACCCTACACATCTCCCTATCTCTGTAACCTCCTTCCACCCTACATCCCTCCCTATCTCTGTAACCTTCTCCCTACAAACCTCCATATCTCTGTAACCTCCTCCAGTCCCTACACACCTCCCTATCTCTGCGCCCTCCTCCAGCCCTACATCCCTCCCTATCTCAGTGCCCTTCTCCAGCCCTACAACCCCTCCCTATCTCTGCGGCCTTCTCCAGCCATACAACCCTCTGGGAACCCTGTGCTTCCCCAACTCTGGCCTCTTGTGCACCCACCCCACCATTCGTGGCCGTGCCTTCAGTCCTAATGATGACACAATATTTTGAAGCTGTTTGAACTGAGAGTACGCCGTCATACCGCCCTTGTATAGATCGCAAGTTCGGGATTTAGCGCCTGACAGATCATCCGCACCACCTTGGAAATCCAAATCTCTGGTGCAATAAGGGCTCAATGTGAAATATGTTTGGAAAAGCCTCACTCCAGTTCCTCGGTAACTGTACACAGCATAAAGCTGCCCCTGGGTGAGCAGTATGGGCAAAGAGTTAACAATCTCTCCCCGAGGGACCATAGGGCGGCTGGAGTGAGAAATAGGACACTATCATTCTGATGCAGTGCGGAGTGGATCTCCTGTGGTATTCTGCACCTGACCATGCTCTTCCTGAACCAGGTTTGTTCAATGCTAGAACCAAATCAATGTTCTACCTGACCTAGGATTGTTGGATGCTGGAATCCAATCGCTGGAGATCCACCTCACCTTCCGTCTCCTGCCTGGTGTTAAGTGTCGAATAACTCCACGAGGCTAAGTACGGTGAGCTGGTTCAGGCATGACCTTACTCCAGTTTATTTATTCTCAAAGTGACAATTCAACATGGCTGCCAACATTATATACACGGCTTGCACGTGTCTGCCAGTGACCATTAGGACTCCGACAGTCACGCCCTCTGGTGGCAGGTAAAACCCAGTTAACATACATAACACCCAGGATCCTGGGGAAATGCTTCTCTCTCTGGGTGCTCAAGATGGAAAGTGTTCCATTGGCCTGTACTGACCTTGCTTACCTTGTTCAGTGCAAAATGCGCACAAACATTGAACTAGTTCCAACATAAGATGTCGGAAAGATTGTGCTCCAAAAGAAGCAAGAAGATTTTATTTTTAAAAAACTTGTCTAATCTGATTAAGCAGGCTGGCAGTGGAATACACGAATGTTGATTTGACAGACATAACACAAATCGACTGGGCATGTCCTGTCAAGTAACTGCATGGCAGACTGCGTTTCTTTGAGCTACTGTCTGAACATGTACCAGGCATTATATATGACCCATTGAATTGTTAGTCACAGGAGCCACGTCTCAAAGGTTAAAAAAATATTTAGTTGTTCTTCTGCCCATACTTTGGTAATTTGAGCGCATCAGACTGCGCTGAGCCAGATAACCCATTCGCCTTCGCTGTGTTACTCACTACTTTGTCGTTCGGCTGCAAGGGCGGAGAGTTTGGGCCCCAAGTTTCTCCACAGCCATCAGAGAAGGTTCACTAGGTTGATTTCTGAGATGCCCCCTAGTTGTTGACCCCTCTGCTAAGGGAAATAGGCCCTTTCTATCCACTCTATCCAGGCCCCTCATAATTGTATACGCCTCAATTAAATCTCCCCTCAGCCTCCTCTGTTCCATTGAAAACAACCCCAGCCTATCCAATCTTTCCTCATATTTACAATTCTTCAGTACTGGCAACATCCTCATAGATCTCCTCTGTACCCTCTCTACTGAAATCACATCTTTCCGTAATGTGGTGACCAGAACTGCACGCAGTACTCTAGCTGTGACCTAACTAGTGTTTTATACAGTTCAAACATATTCACCCTGCTCTTGTGTTCTATGCCTCGGCTGATATATTCAAAATGACTTTCACAGTTGCAGATTGAGTCATCCCTGGCCTTGATTTAGTCTGAAGATCAGCCTGGAGGAAACGGTATGTATAGTTCCCTGACTGCCTCCCTGGTGACACACACAGGAGGCAATGGCAATGGCAGATTCCTCCGACATCCTCAATACTTGTGCCTCGGTCTACACACCCCGGGCACAGCGGGTGCGGACAGACTGCCAATGGGCAGCGGGCCTGAAGCTGAACTCTCCTCAGATACACCGCTTGGTCCATCAAACCTTTGTGGGTGAGAGGGATCCCTGGAGGGATGCCCGCCCGTAGGTTGTAAGGTGTTTAAAATGAGATTGAAGGGTGAAGTGGGTGGTGCAGTGGGCAAAGTACTGGCCTTTCATCTCTGGATCCTGGGTTCAAATCTCAGCCCAGACTGGAGTCTACTGGCCACAACGTTCTCTGTGAGCTGATCGTCGCAGTCTTGATCCAGTTTCTAATGATTTACATAAAAATGTAGTGGTGGTTAATCCAGAAAGTAGGGAAAAAGCAACAAGTAAAATGCTGTAAAACGAATTTAAAAGCCCCAAATTCCTACAACAGGAACTCTGAGCAGAGACCAGTGGAAACACGCTTAAAATACCAACTCTCTGAGACCAAGGGCTGACTTCGCCAATTTGTTCTTTTTATCGAGGCCATCGGGAAATGGAGCTCAGTGGGGAATGTGCCCCTTTGAGTGCCGCACTGCCAGAGACGTTTCGGATAAGACGCTAAACCGTCTGCTCTCTCAGGGGGACACAAAAGATCCCACGGCACTATTTTGAAGAAGAGCAGGGGTGTTCTCCCCGGTGTCCTGGAGCCAATATTTATCCCTCGATCAACGTCACTGAAACAGATTATCTGGCCATTATCACATTGGTGTTTGTGGGAGCTTGCTGTGCGCAAATTGGCTGTTATGTTACAACAGTGACTACACTCCAAAAAGTATTTCATTGGTGGGAAAGCGCTTTGGGACGGCCTGAGGTCGTGAACGGCCCTATAGAAATGCAAGTCTTTCTTTCGTATTACAATAGGGATTGAAGAATCGCTGGCAAATGGCAAGAGCCGTTTTAGCAGGCAGCACAGCTCAGCCAGAAAACTTTCGGTGAAAATTAGGCCAACGACCGAGTCTCCCAGTTTTCCAACTGTTTGCAATTTTCTCAATAATGCGTTCGCAGAAAACATAGGAAAACCGATACATCGAAAGTGCAACGGGACACCACCTTATCATAACTTAAGCAGCAACTCTTCGCAACTGTCCACCATTTGTATAGACAGCAAAACAGCTAAAGTGCAGTTGCAACAGTGGAATGAAAGTCTTGCTTTTATTTTGCACCTTTTCACTCCTGTCACCACTGATATATTGTAGGCAAACACAGGAGCTATTTTGTGCGCAGTCGTTCCACAAACAACAGCGAGATGAAAGAACAGTTAATCAGCATTTTGTGGTCTTGGTTGAGGGAGTGATGTTGGCCAGGAGATCAGGAGAGCTCCCGACGCTCCTTCCCATCATGCCATGCAATCGTTAGCGTCCTCGACCAGGCCAACATCCCCAGCATTGAAGCACTGACCACACTCGATCAGCTCCGCTGGGCAGGCCACATTGTCCGCATGCCAGACACGAGATTACCAAAGCAAGCCCTCTACTCGGAACTCCTTCATGGCAAACGAGCCAAAGGTGGGCAGAGGAAACGTTACAGGGACACCCTCAAAGCCTCCCTGAAAAAGTGCAACATCCCCACCGACACCTGGGAGTCCCTGGCCAAAGACCGCCCTGAGTGGAGGAAGTGCATCCGGGAGGGCGCTGAGCACCTCGAGTCTCATCGCCGAGAGCATGCAGAAATCAAGCGCAGGCAGCGGAAGGAGCGTGTGGCAAACCAGACTCCCCATCCACCCCTTCCCTCAATGACTATCTGTCCCACCGGCGACAGAGACTGTGGCTCTTGTATTGGACTGTACAGCCACCTAAGAACTCATGTTAAGAGTGGAAGCAAGTCTTCCTCGATTCCGAGGGACTGCCTATGATGATGAATGTCCACCTGAACGGACACACAGGAAATCAGTTTAACTCATCGAACAACTGCAATGGATCTGCGCATCAGTCCTGCAGGCTGTAGAGTCTGCAACTTGGACGTGAGTTTAGCAGATTTAGAAATTGGTGATGGGAGTGTGATTGCTGAAGGCAAGACATTGTTACTGTCTCGAGGTGTGTTGGAGTGTCCGACCCCCAGAGATGGGGGGATTTCTCTTTCCCCGCCCCCCCCCCCCCAAATTTTATTTAACGCATTTTCCAACATTTGGAAGTTTGCTGCAATTCTCCCTATCAAGCCAAGAATCATTTCTCCCGGCTGGGGGGTCACATATTTGAACTTAACAGGATTTGCAAGGACTTCAAGGCAGCTTCACAGAGTTCAAAAGCAGAATCCTGCGGATGCTGGAAATCTGAACTCTCTGTCTTTTGTTTTTTACGGAGTTCAGTTCCATTCACTAGGAAATTAACCCCGTACACACCAGGTTAATCTGTTTCAACACCCACAATGATCCCAACTGGTAGTGCGCTCTCGTCACAAGACAAATTACATCAAATGTACAGAAACAGGCCATTTGGCAAAACTGCTCGGTGCCGGTGTTTATGCTCCACACGAGCCTCCTCCCACCCCTCTTCATCTCACCACACCAGCATCTCCTTCATTCCTTTCTCCCTCATGTGTTTATCCAGCTTGCATCTCTGCTATTTGCCACAACCACTCCCTGTGGTAGCGAGTTCCACATTCTCACCAAGGGTCGATTGTATCTGTCCCTGTCCCGACCTCCATGGAAGCCCCGGGGCAGGCGGGAGAGTGAGAGTTTGCTGGTTTCACTATTTTAAAGGGACCAGATAACATTGTCCACGACAAGTGTCCAGAACAGTAGAACCAGAGGGCACGGCCTGCGCTGGAAGGGGGAACGTTCAAAATGAATCCCCAGAAACACTGGCCCTGAAATTCCGTTTTGGCCTTCCCACGGGCATTACCTTAAGACTTTCCGACACTGAGGCCGCCTTCGACTGCGATTCGCAGCGCGTGCACGTCGACGTGTGCGCAGGCCTCGAGCTGGAGTCACATGGCTCTGGGCAGCCAATCAGGTAAAGTATCATAGTAATAGGAGTTCCGCAGGGTCCTAAATTCCTATTGCTATGATTGTGATAGAGCCCAAAACAACCAAAACACAGCCCCAAACACCCAAAACACTAATAAAAATTAGAAAATAATTACACTACATTCATTTAAATTAAAGTTATTAATGTCTTTAAAAAAAAAATAATAGTTTCCCGATTTTTAAAAAAGTTTTTTAAAATAAACTTACCATTGTGGGGAGGGTTTTTAATGATAAACTATGTTTTAATAACTTTATTTTCATGTGTTTTTGTGTTTTTTTAAAGATTTGTGCCTGTAAAAGTAGGCTATGAGCCTGCTTTTTCAGGCACAAGATTTTTGAGGACATTTGTAAGTGAGAAATATCAGAAAGTTCCACTTACAAGTGTCCTCGGTCCTGAGATGCGGCCATCTGTCAAGCCAGAAACTTGACAGATCGGAAATGCCGCACATGGTTAGGAAACAGGCATTTCCGATGCCTTCCTGGGTCCATAGGAACTCCGTACGGACCTGGGGAGGCCGGAATTTCAGGGCCAATATTTCAGTGAGCGAGTGGCCAAGCTATGGAACAGGCTCCCAAGGGAGATGGTGGGAGCAGTTAGCGTTGATTCATGCAAATACAAATGAGAGCGATTTCTTTTAGAAGATAACGTCTTGTGATCCAGTATGCGAGTAATGAGCTGGAGAAATACCACCAACGATGCCTCCACAAGCTCCTACAAATCCCCTGGGAGGACAGACGCACCAACATTAGCGTCCTCGACCAGGACAACATCCTCAGCATTGAAGCACTGACCACACTTGATCAGCTCCGCTGGGTAGACCACTTTGTCCGCATGCCAGACACGAGACTCCCAAAGCAAGTGCTCTACTTGGAACTCCTGCATGGCAAACAAGCCAAAGGTGGGCAGTGGAAACGTTACAAGCACTCCCTCAAAGCCTCCCTGATAAAGTGCAACATCCCCACTCACACCTGGGAGATCCTGGCCCAAGATCACTCTAAGTGGAGGAAGTGCATTCGGGAGGGCGCTGAGCACCTCGAGTCTCATCGCCGAGAGCATGCAGAAATCAAGCGCAGGCAACGGAAGGAGCGTGCGGCAAACCTGTCCCACCCTCCCTTTCCCTCAACGACTATCTGTCCCACCTGTGACGGGGACTGTGGTTCTCATATCGGACTGTTCAGCCACCTAAGGACTCATGTTTAGAGTGGAAGCAAGTCTTCCTCGATTCCGAGGGACTGCCTATGATGATGATGAATGAGCGACATGCTGTGTGGTGAGGGCAGTGAGCTCGGGGGGAACAGGGGACTTTGGACCTGTGGTTCCCAAAGCTCTCCCCCACTGCGGGGGTGGGGGGGTTCCTCACTGTGTCTGGATCTGTTATAGACTCATTGGTCGAGATTGAGTGCTGTGATTGGTCAACAACACCATTATCGTTGTATCCTGGGACTGCCGAGATGGCAGGAGGCAAACTCGATGGATCTTGGTCCAGTTGAGTCCAACAATTCCTGTTCCAATGACGATTTCTATTTTTAAGTCGTCCAGCAGGGATGAAGTTGAGTCAACTTCCTCAAAGCAAAACCTTCGAACCGAATCTTAGGTCACACCTGGCTTACTAATCCTTTCCTCTTTTACGTATTGATTTTCAAACTTTACCTGTTTTTAAATCCCTAAAAGACTTGAGGCTATAAATCACCTTTGACAATAATGCCAAACCAGTACTTAGCATGTTCCTGTGACGGTACTCCATCTGCTATTTATAAATGATCAGGTCACTACCGCTGATAAAATAGTAGGTAAATAATCCTAGTATGGTGATGTCGTATATTGTCACTGCCGATAGAGAATGCAAGAAATCCAGAAAGTCTTGTCTGTTTTTTAAGGTTAAAGAATGTTTGTTGATTCTAATCCTTTGGTGACAGAGTAGAACGATCATGATGGACGCCTTGCACTATCACAGCTCAGAAACATCTCTACAAATCTGCTATCCGCTCTTTCAAAGAACTGGCACAGACACGGTGGGCTGAATGGCTGCCTCTAGTGCTGTTTAATTCTATTTTATTGTTATTTTATGAATCCGTTCATCTGACAATCCATTGCAAAGTATGATTGGTTCAGATCTCAATTTACGGAATATACGTACAGGGTATCAGTAAATTCTCTCGCGTTCACCAAAGAAACGTTTATAACTAAAAGACTAATGCGGCTCAGTGAGAGAGGTTCTGCTTCCAACCAACAAGAGAGAGAGGCTCAGAGCCACAAATGAATTTTGCTTTGAGCACTGAGAATGTGTAGTGTGGGCATGCGAGCCTGCTGCCCACCCTGCCTGGTACCCACCTGTCTGGTACCCACCCTGCCTATTGCCCACCCTGCCTGGTGCCCACCCTGTCTGGTACCCACCCTGCCTGGTGCCCACCCTGCCTGGTACCCACCTGTCTGGTACCCACCCTGCCTATTGCCCACCCTGCCTGGTGCCCACCCTGTCTGCTGCCCACCCTGCCTGGTGCCCACCCTGTCTGGTACCCACTCTGCCTGGTGCTCACCCTGCCTATTGCCCACCCTGCCTATTGCCCACCCTGCCTATTGCCCACCCTGCCTGCTGCCCACCCTGTCTGTTGCTGGGCATGACTCCAGTCAGTGGAGAGTTTTCCCCCTGATTCCCATTGACTTCAGTTTTACTCGGGCTCCTTGATGCCACACTCGGTCAAATGCAGCCTTGATGTCAAGGGCAGTCACTCTCACCTCACCTCTGGAATTCAGCTCTGTGTCCATGTTTGGACCAAGGCTGTAATGCGGTCTGGAGCCGAGTGGTCCTGGCACAACCCAAACTGAGCATCAGTGAGCAGGTTATTGGTGAGTAAGTGCCGCTTGATAGCACTGTCAACGACACCTTCCATCACTTTGATTGAGTGTAGACTGATGGGGTGGTAATTGACCGGATTGGATTTGTTCTGCTTTTTGTGGACAGGACACACCTGGGCAGTTTTCCACATTGTCGGGTAGATGCCAGTGTTGTGGCTGTACTGGAACAGCTTGGCTAGAAGCGCGGCTAGTTCTGGAGCACAAGTCTTCAGTACGACAGCCAGGATGTTGTCGGGACCCATGCCCTTTGCTGTATCCAGTGCACTCAGCCGTTTTTTGATATCATGTGGAATGAATCGAATTGGCTGAAGACTGGCTTCAGCGATGGTGGGGGCCCAAGGAGGAGGCCGATATGGATCATCCACTCGGAACTTCTGGCTGAAGATGGTGGCAAACGCTTCAGCCTTGTCTTTTGCACTGACGCGCTGGGCTCTGCCATCATTGAGGATGGGGATATTAATGGAGCCTCCTCCTCCCGTTAGTTGTTTAATTGTCCACTGCCATTCACAGCTGGATATGGCAGGACTGCAGAGCTTTGATCTGATCCGTTGATTGTGCGATCACATAGCTCTGTCTATGGCATGCTGCTTCCGCTGTTTAACATGCATGTAGTCCTGTGTTGCAGCTTCCCCGGGTTGGTACCTCATTCTTCGGTATGAGTGGTGCTGCTCCTGGATGCTTTTCTGCACTCCTCATTGAACCGGAGTTGGCCCCTGGCTTGATATTAATGGTAGCGTGAGGGTCGATGAGGGCAGTGTGTACGATGTAATGTATATGGATTTTAGCAAGGCTTTGATAAGGTCCCACATGGCAGACTGGTCATGAAAGTAAAAGCCCATGGGATCCAGGGCAATGTGGCAAGTTGGATCCAAAATTGGCTCAGAGGCAGGAAGCAGAGGGTAATGGTTGATGGGTGTTTCTGTGACTGGAAGGCTGTACCCAGTGGGGTTCCGCAGGGCTCAGTGCTGGGTCCCTTGCTTTTTGTGGTGTATATCAATGACTTGGACTTGAATGTTGGGGGAACGATTATGAAGTTTGCAGTAGACACTAAAATAGGCTGTGTGGTTGATTATGAAGCAGAAAGCTGTGGATTGCAGGAAGATATCAATGTACTGGTCAGGTGGGTGGAACAGTGGCAAATGGAATTCAATCTGGAGAAGTGCGAGGCAATGCATTTGGGGACAGCTAACAAGGCAAGGGAACACACATTAAATGGTACGACACTGAGAAGTGTAGAGGAACAAAGGGACCTTGGAGTGCAGGTCCACAGATCCCTGAAGGTAGCAGGCCAGGTAGATAAGGTGGTTGAGAAGGAGTATGGAATACTTGCCTTTATTAGTCGAGGCATAGAATACAAGAGCAGGGAGATTATGCTTGAACTCTATTAAACACTGGTTAGGCTGCAGCTGGAGTACTGTGTGCAGTTCTGATCACCACATTACAGGAAAGATATGATTGCACTGGGAAGGGTGCAGAGGAGATTTACAAGATTGTTGCCTGGACTGGAGAATTTTGGCTATGAGGTGCTGTTGGCTATTGGAGATGCTGGGTCTGTTTTCTTTGGAACAGAGAAAGCTGAGGGGAGACCTGATAGAGGTGTATAAAATTATGAGGGGCCTGGATAGAGTGGATAGGAAGGACCTGTTTCCCTTAGCAGAAGGGTCAGCAACCAGGGGGCATAGATTTAAAGTAATTGGGGGAGGTATAAAGGTGATCTGAGGGGAAGTTTCTTCACCCAGAGGGTGGTGGGGGCCTGGAACTCACTGCCTGAAAGGGGGGTAGAGGCAGAAACCCTCACCACATTTAAAAAGTACTTGGATGTGCACTTGAAGTGCCGTAACCTACAGGGCTACGGACCGAGAGCTGGAAAGTGGGATTAGGCTGGGTAGCTCTTGGTCAGCCGGCGCGGATACGATGGGCCGAATGGCCTCCTTCCGTGCTGTAAATTTCTATGATTCTATGATTCTAGGAAGAAGGTAATACCTAGACATTAACACTCCACCTCACAAGGTGTGAGGCCTGTGATTGTACTTGAAAGGATTCCCATGATAATATATTATATTGTATATAATAAACTGCCTGCTCGGTTTTAGTTCCGACTGGGCCTCTGAACTCTGTCGATTAGAAATTCCAGCAGTCGGAGAAGGCAGGGTAATATGATCTCCGGTATGTCAGATACCATGATTAGGGGATGGCTGTTACCCTGGAACAGGCTGTACAAGTGGGCAGGTTTCAGCTCCCAGCAGACATGGCCTGCTGAAGGAAGCCCCAATCAGAACATGTCCTGTGTACAACCTTCACGCTCTTCAAAATTCCCGATTTATGTTGTTTGATCTTTTTAATCTTGATGGTGTTCTACATCTATTGGCATGTCACCTTGGTTTCGCAATTTAAAAAACGGAATTAGTGAATTAAATAGTTCCATTAAGGCCTATTGCTTAAAATGTAGATCATATATGGTAAAGACGTTAAATATTTTTCTCTTCCTTTCCATATAATTTTGCCTTTCATAGAATCATAGAAAAATTGCGACACATAAGGAGGTCTGTGCCGGCCAGCCTAATCCCACCTTCCAGCTCTAAGTCAGTAGCCCTGTTGGTTACAGCACTTTAAGTGCATATCCAAGTACCTCTCCCTCTACCACCCTTTCAGGCAGTGAGTTCCAGACCCCCACCACCCTCTGGGGGAAGAAAGGTTTCCTCGAATCCTTCCACCAACTACTTTAAATCTATGCCCCATGGTTATTCACCCCCTCTGCTGAGGGAAATAGGTCCTTCCTATCCACTCTAGCTAGGCCTTCATAATTTTATACACTCAATTAAATCTCCCCCTCAGCCTCCTGTGTTCCAAGGAAAATAACCCCAGCCTATCCAATCTTTCCCCATAGCTAAAGTTTTCCAGTCCAGGCAACATCCTCGTAAATCTCCTCTGCACCCTTTCTAGTGCAATCACATCTTTCCTGTAATGTGGTGACCAGAAATGTACGCAGTATTCCAGCTATGGCCTAACTAGTGTCTTGTACACTTCTAGCATAACCTCCCTGCTCGGCTAATAAAGGAAAGCATTCCGTATGCCTTTTTAACTACCTTATTGACCTGTCCTACTACCTTTAAGGATCTGTGGACATACATTCCAAGGTCCCTCTGTTCCACCTTCGTTGGTATCTTAATCATCTTATTCTGGTAGATAACCGGTTTTGATTACAGCCAGTCAAACCCTCTCAGGGTGAAGAAACATTCATCTCTACTAGTTTTTGCTTTCCTTTTGTGTGGCGATAAAACTATTCCTGTGGCATTTAACTTCTCGCAGCGTGCTCAGCCCTCAGAAGCGTGCGATGGTTATATCGGAGAGCATGTGGCTGCCAGCTGTGCCCTGTGACTTGTTTTGAACCACAACTGAGCCTGACCATACAACCAACACGCACCAATAACATCATCATCGTCCTTATGCTGGGAGGGTTCATGACTGAAGTGAGGTGGCAGCTGGATGTTCCATGGGTCCTGCTGCTGTTCCTGTGGCTGATGGACTCATTAGTACTACATCATTTTTATTCCATAGCTTCAAGGTGCATGGCCAAGGTATCATTTTCTTTCAATTCTAAATTAGATCATAAGATAAGCCACAACTTGCAAATATAGATTTGAATTCCCTTTTAATTGCGAGGGAACGGCCATCAAAAGTATTTATTTACCTTTGAAACTGTCAATCAACGATCTGAGCATGGTTTCCAATCTGATAGCTGTTTATGCTCCCAGTCAATTAAGGATTATTTTGGGAGCAACTTCAGAATGAAAGGAGCTTGTGGTGACATGCCGTTTTAAGCTGCCATTTTGTGGGGGGTGGAGTTTTGGGGGTTGGGTTGCTTCCTATTTACTTACTTGTGCCGAAAGAGGGGTCAGGAATTAGTACAGGACTTCAGTATAGATGGTGCAGAGCTGTAGATCCAAATCCCGAGCTTGTTACTGCTGTTAAACTGGGGCTTCCCTTGGCCATATAGACATTGCTTCCAAATGAACTTCCTGTCATGTTCTCTCGGAAATATCCCAGAGCACTTCACACAGTGAAATACATTGACTGTCCATCCAAGAGTGGTTATGTTACTGGGCTAGTAACCCAGAGGCTTGGACTAATGCCACCACAGCAGCCGGGGGAATTTAAATTCAATTAATTTTTTAAAGTCTGGAATAAAAAAGTAATGGTGACCATGAAACTACCATCGTAAAAACCCATCTAGTTCACTGATGTCCTAGTGGAGGAAATCTGCCGTCCTTACCTGGTCTGGCCTATATGTGACTCCAGACCCACAGCAACGTGGTTGACTCTTAATTGCCCTCTGAAATGGCCTAGGCAGCTAACATAGAAACATAGAAACATAGAAAATAGGTGCAGAAGTAGGCCATTCGGCCCTTCGAGCCTGCACCTCCATTCAATGAGTTCATGGCTGAACATGCAACTTCAGTACCCCATTCCTGCTTTCTCGCCATACCCCTTGATCCCCCTAGTAGTAATGACTACATCTAACTCCTTTTTGAATATATTTAGTGAATTGGCCTCAACAACTTTCTGTGGTAGACAATTCCGCAGGTTCACCACTCTCTGGGTGAAGAAGTTTCTCCTCATCTCGGTCCTAAATAGCTTACCCCTTATCCTTAGACTGTGACCCCTGGTTCTGGACTTCCCCAACATTGGGAACATTCTTCCTGCATCTAACCTGTCTAAACCCGTCAGAATTTTAAACGTTTCTATGAAATCCCTTCTCATTCTTCTGAACTCCAGTGAATACAAGCCCGTTTGATCCAGTCTTTCTTGATATGTCAGCCCCGCCATCCCGGGAATCAGTCTGGTGAACCTTCGCTGCACTCCCTCAATAGCAAGAATGTCCTTCCTCAAGTTAGGAGACCAAAACTGTACACAATACTCCAGATGTGGCCTCACCAAGGCCCTGTACAACTGTAGTAACACCTCCCTGCCCCTGTACTCAAATCCCCTCGCTATGAAGGCCAACATGCCATTTGCCTTCTTAACTGCCTGCTGTACCTGCATGCCAACCTTCAATGACTGATGTACCATGACACCCAGGTCTCGTTGCACCTCCCCTTTTCCTAATCTGTCACCATTCAGATATCTTCTCTAGGGAAATTAGGGATGAGCAATAAATGCTGGCCTTGCCAGTGATGCCCATATTCCAGGAAATAATTTTTTTTTAAATTTGCAGACAGAAATATCCCACAAAGAGCTTTAAGGTGAATGGTCAATTAATCCATGTTTAGGGTGTTGGGTGGAGAGACAACTGTTGTCCAGGAAACCGGGAAAACTCCCTGCTCGTCTTTGAATATTGCCATGGCCTCTTTAATGTCTACCTGAACCGCCACAATAGATATACCTCTGAGAATAGACACCACCACCTCAGTAAAAAGAAAAAGACTTGTATTTATATAGCGCCTTTCATAACCTTCTTCTTCTGAGGCGGTCCCTCGAATAGAGGATGACTTGCTTCCACACCAAAAAGGGATGAGTTCAATGAGTTCACAGGTGTTTCAATGAAGGACCTAATATTCCAGATCCCGAACTGCATGTTGAAGGGTGGAAGATGCCTGTGCGTGGATTTTTATAACGTGGGGTGGCCGTTCACACCAGCCTCCACAACCACCGGACGTCTCAAAGTGCTTTGCAGCCAATGAAGTACTTTTGGAGTGTAGGTCACTGTTGTAATGTGGGAAACGCGGCAGCCAATTTGCGCACAGCAAGCTCCCACAAACAGCAATATGATAATGACCAGATAATCTGTTTTATTCTTATGTTGATTGAGGGATAAATGTTGGCCGGACCCCGAGGAGAACTCTCCTGCTCTTCTTCAAAATAATGCCGTGTGATCTTTTATGTCCACTTGAGAGTGCAGACAGGACCTCGGTTTAACGTCTCATCCAAAAGACGGCCCCTCCAACAGTGCAGGACTCCCTCCGCACTGCCCCTTCGACAGTGCAGCGCTCCCTCAGTACTGCCCCTCCGACAGTGCAGCGTCCCTCAGTAATGCCCCTCCGACAGTGCGGCGCTCCCTCAGTACTGCCCCTCCGACAGTGCAGTGTTCCCTCAGCACTGCCCCTCCGACAGTGCAGTGTTCCCTCATCACTGCCCCTCCAACAGTGCAGCGCTCCCTCAGTATTGCCCCTCCGATAGTGCAGTGCTCCCTCAGTACTGCCCCTCTGACAGTGCTGCACTACCTCAGTATTGCCCCTCCGACAGTGCAGTGCTCCCTCAGTACTGCTCCTCCGACAGTGCAGCGCTCCCTCAGTATTGCCCCTCCGACAGTGCAGCACTCCCTCAGTACTGCCCCTCTGACAGTGCTGCACTATCTCAGTATTGCCCCTCCGACAGTGTAGTGCTCCTTCAGTACTGCTCCTCCGACAGTGCAGCACTCCCTCAGTATTGCCCCTCCGACAGTGCAGCACTCCCTCAGTATTGCCCCTCCGACAGTGCAGCACTCCCTCAGTATTGCCCCTCCGACAGTGCAGCACTCCCTCAGTATTGCCCCTCCGATAGTGCAGTGCTCCCTCAGTACTGCTCCTCTGACAGTGCAGTGCTCCCTCAGTACTGCCCCTCCGACAGTGCAGCACTCCCTCAGTATTGCCCCTCCGACAGTGCGGCGCTCCCTCAGTACTGCTCCTCTGACAGTGCAGCACTCCCTCAGCACTGCGCTGGAGTGTCAACCTACATTTTTATGCTCAAATTCCTACAATAGGACTTGAACCCACGACCTTCTGACTCAGAGTTGAGAGTGCTGCCCACTGAGGCATGGCTTGCACTCCAGAGCACCAGTCTAGATGATGCGTTTTTCACAAAATAGGGGTATTTTTGTATTTTATTGAATGTTATGTTCAATATTTAGTGATTTCAATTGGCGTCGGCTAGCTGTGTCTGTGGGAAGACCTTCTTCTTTAGCAGTAGTGACCAATACACATTGCAGGTTGCACCTTCTGACTTTGTGCATTCAATGGGGAACATCTCTCCCAAATGGAAGACTGTTGTCTTTGCTCAGACATGAATTAAGTCAATAAGTTACCTGCTGACTGGAATATCAAATTTGAAATATTTAAATTATGCAGATTGACGGCTAATGGCATAGACACTTTCTAAATGCTCTGATTTCTGAGCCAGTCGGGGAATACTGTGGAGGAAGTAATGAGATTCTGGCATTCAGGCTTCACCTCACAAGGTGTGAGATCTGTCCAACTGTGTCTGTTTACATCAAGGCTCCTGCACAGACCTCCCTTGTCACAAATGGGGCTGCTCAGCTTCAGTTCTGGCAGGAGATCCAAACTCTGTCGATCAACTGAGATTTGCAACATGTACACATCACATCTGGAAGGTCTACGAAGGAACAACCCCGACCATTTCACCCGAAAGTCTAGTTGCTTTTCAGAGTTTGTAGAAAATACATTCGACAAATGCCATTTTCCCTTGTAATTGTATTATTTTTGATTATTGTGCTGGTTCGCTACCTTGCTGTATCATTTGGTTTATCTGTATTATTTAACTGGTAAATAAATCTGACCCTGTAGTTTTAGCCTGTACACATCAGTGTGTGAATGAGTACGAATTGTGAGGGATTGGCAGTGAGTACTGGTTGGGGCAGGAAGATACCACGGATTGATACATTACCTTTTACTGTACAATGTTGAGGAATTTGTAAATCAGTGCACAATTGCAGATGCAATGTTATCTTTATCATAGAGAGTTTTCATATCTTGATCTTTTAAAAAATAAAATCAGGATTATTGCATTTGTGTAAAATGATTTCAATGATGTAACTTCCCTCTGCTATTTTATCCATTGACTGAGACTGAAATAATTAAGTTGTGACATTATTTTCTTTCAGCCTGCCTTGTGGAATGGATGGGGAGAGAGTCTGCTGAGACAAACAGTCAGTCATCAGCTAACACTGATCATATCTGAAAGTCATTTGCAATTTGACTTACCAGTAAATGTACTCCGAGATGTCCCCTAACAGTATTTATAGTGCAGAATAAACGTGTTCCTCTCGGGTACCCGAACCCAGGAGCTCGAGTGATGCACTGTGCTGGTAATGAAGTATTTTTGTCTGTGGTACTTTATTTATAGTTAAAGCCGGTTATTGCTAACTGGTTCTGCAAGTTGCAGAAAATACATATTGTGGTCTAAGATGCAAAAGTAGCACTTCAGGAGCGTTATTATGAAGCATTTATGACACCTTTGTGCTGCAGTGTTGGTCTATTCAGTTTATCCATCGACGCCTGACTGGGAACTGACAGATGCAGAGCTGCCTTTGAACTTTCCATGTCAGCTATACTTGTGCGGTTAAACATCCTATTGTCGAATGGCTGGCTGTCCAATTTAATATATCTTCATAGAGTTTGGAATGGTATATTTCTCTTAGTCAGCACTTATTCTGAATTGAGCAGAGACTCTGGGCCGGTCTGTGGTGATGTTTTTGCAATGTTTTGCAATGGTCTCAATGATCAATGTTATGTTGAGTTAATGCAGGAGAACTGTCTCCTTTTGATATTTTGAGGAGAATATTAAGTTTTGTAATTATTGTAATGTATTTTTTGTTCATTTACTTGTATAATATTAAACACATTTGTTTTATTGGTTTATAGCCACAGTCTAATTGAATGTATATTTTTCAGTTTTCTGAAGTTGAGAGGATCATGTGGCAGTCTGTAAGACATTGCACTAAATCAGACTACAATGACAAGGGTTCTGAGGTTGACCCTTGGGCCTTGCTACATTTGCCAGATATTGGCTAGGCAAGGGCACCTACTGGCTTGCAGGAGTGGTTGATGACACTGAAGCCAAATAACCTACCCCACCCCCATGTATCCACCAGCTCCTACATTCACAACAGATACAATCTCCAGCTACTTCACTGCATTGCAGGATTTCCCCCTCCAATTTCCCCATTGTGTGCTGAAGGTGCTGACTTGTGATCAATCGCGGTTCCATAGACCTTGCTCAGGCCAAGTGACCATCCTTCGTGCATCAGCTCTTTCAGTCAGTGTTGGCCGGACATTTGATTCACGACCGAGCACCATCCATCAGGCAACACTGGGCAGCAATGGTCAGCAGGATCCCGTGGCTCATTGGTTCCCTCTCATTGGCCGAGGGATGCTGAGGCCAACAGGTGCTTCCCTGTGGCCATCATGGCTCAGGTCAACTTGCTCAGCAGCAACTGGAGATTAAACCTTGATCGTTCCTGCTCTGTGTGGGCCACTGGGCGAGCCAACCAGGAAGCTAAAAATTTATTATTACTGCTACAGAACTCTACCATGGTTACATACCCAAGCTAATATATGCTGTGAACATTTGAACTGCAGAACATAGCGTGCCTTGCCTAATTGTAAGCAAATATTATTACAGTTTGAAGTGCCTTAAGACATTGCTGTGTCTGGTATTGTTTGGGGGCAGAAATCATCTATTTTCTGTAATGACTAGGACATCTTAAGCCTGGAGTGTGTTTGAAGCTGAATATATATGTGTGTGTGTAGTTTTTATAGTTACTGCACAGTTACAGTGTAGTGAAGTGTGAAAATAAAGTTTGATTTGAAGTTGTGCAAGACTGCACGCTTTCCCACAGTACAGTCCATCATCATCATCATAGGCGGTCCCTCGTATCGAGGATGACTTGCTTCCATGCCAAAAAAGGGGTGCTGCCCCTGGGCCCAAGCTTCTCCTGGGCCCTGATCACATCGCTCCACCATCACTCACCGCTCCGTCGCCTCGCCCTCGCCGCTCCTGCTGTACCAGCCCACACTCCAATCAGCGACCTGGACCTTGGTGATGTCCAATCCAGTCGCACTCTTCAGAGCCATCGCTCTCCAGCACGCGCTGTGCCTTGAAGTGGTATGTTCCACGCTGCTCCTTTATAGGGTCCGACCTGCTGATGGTCCTCGCAGGTCGGGTCCGCCTTGCTGAATTCCTTGTTATTTGCCTGTTAACTGACATTGCATCTTGATTATGGGTTGCGTCTATAATTGCTCATTAAATTGCTCGATTTATTGTGTTCCATCTTATATTGTTTGCTTTTCAGTTGTGGTTAGAGCTGGTATTCAATAAAAAAAAGAGGTAACTGAAATAACTGGCCAGTGAATTGAAAATAATAGGTTATGCAGAGAATAATGGAGAGCGGAGATTGATTACATGCTGGTAATCACATCAAAGGCTTACATATCATCAACTGTGAGAGCGAGGTGAAAGCATGTTCTAACAGTTTCTGAACTGTTACATCAGATGTTGACTTTGATATCACTACAGGATATCTTTTCTATGTTATAATCTATACAACACAGAACATGGTGGGACTTTATACTTTCAATTCAAAGTTGCGTAATTCAAATGATCTGATTGTAGTACTGAATCCCCAATTAATTGTGTTATTTATATTGATTAGCTCAAATTATTGGATGATTCAAAATTTTGTAGCACGTGAAAAGATTTGAAATGAGTAGGAATACTGGACTCTGTTTCGAGTCCATGTGTATTGTGGCAGGAGCTGCCATAGTCGATGGGCAAAAGTAAACGTTGGTCCCTTAGAGGCTGAGACAAGAATAATTATATTGGGGAACTTGGAAAGGGCAGAGGCTTTAAACAAATATTTTGTATCGGTCTTTATAGTAGAAGACACAAAAAGTATACCAAAAATAGTAGGGAACCAAGGGGCTAATGAGACTGAGGTATTTAAAGTAATTAATATCGGTGGACAAAAAGTATTTGAGAAAAAAAGCCGACAAAATCCCCTGGATCCGATGGCCTACATCCTAGGGTTCTAAAAGAGGTGGTTGCAGAGATAGTGGATGCATTGGTTGTGATCTTCCAAAGTTCCCGAGATTCAGGAAAGGTCCCAGTGGGTTGGAAAGTAGCAAATATAACTCTGTTATTCAAGAAAGGAGAGAGAAAACTGGGATTTATAGGCCAGTTAGCCTGACATCAGTCATCGGGAAAAGGCTGGAATCCATTCTCCTTCTTAGGCCGTCCCTCGGAGTCGAGGATGACTTGCTCCCACACTAACACCAGTTCTCAGGTGACTGATGAGCCCAATGCGGGACCTACAGTCTCTGTCACAGGTGGGGCAGACGGTGGTTGGAGGGACGGGTGGGTGGGGGGCTTGGGTTGCCGTACGCTCCTTCCGCTGTTTGTGTTTGGCTTCTGCGGGCTCCCGGCAAAGAGACTCGAGGTGTTCTGTGCCTTCCCAGATGCTTCTCCTCCATTTTGAGCGGTCTTGGGTCAGGGATTCCCAGGTGTTGGTGGGGATGTTGCATTTTTTCAAGGAAGCTTTGAGGGTGTCCTTGAAGTGTTTCCTCTGCCCACTTGCGGCTCGCTCCCATTATCATTTAAAAAAATCATAATATGATAATATGATTAGGTAGAGTCAACATGGTTTTCTGAAAAGTGAATTGTGTTTGAAAATTGCTTAGAGCTTTTTGAGGATGTAACTAGCAGGGTAGATAAAGAGGAACGATTGGATGTAGTATATTTGTATTTCAAAAAGGCATTCGATAAATGCCACATAAAAGGTTGTTAAGCAAGATAAGTGCGCATGGGGCTGGGGTAGAGGATTGGTTAACAAACAGAAAATAGAGAGTAAGGATAAAGAAGTCCTTTTCAGATTGGCAGACTGTAACTAGTGGGGTGCCGCAAGGATCAGTGCTGGGGCCTCAGCTATTTACAATCTATATTAATGACCTATATGAAGGGACAGAGTGTAATGTATCCAAGTTTGCTGATGTTGCAAAGTTAGGTGTAAAAGTAAGCTGTGAGGAGGACACAAAGAGCCCGCAAAGGGATAGAGAAAGTTAAGTGAGTGGGCAATAAGGTAGCAGATGGAGCATAATGTGGGGAAATGTGAGGGAATAGAAAAACAGAATATTTTTAAATGGTGGGAAACTATTAAATGTTGATGTTCAGAGAGATTTAGGTGTTCTCCTACAGGAAACACTGATACTTAGCATGCAGGTACAGCAAGCAATTAGGAAGGCAAATGGAATGTTGGCCTTTATTGCTAGAGGATTGGAATACAAGTGTAAAGAAGTCTTGCTACAACTGTACAGGGCTCTGGTGAGGCCACACCTGGAGTACTGTGCACAGTTTTGGTCTCCTTATCTAAGAAACTGTGCAACAAAGGTTCACTCGATTGATCCCTGGGATGAGAGAGTTGTCCTATCAGGAGAGATTGAGTAGATTGGGCATATACTCTCCAGAGTTTAGAAGAATGAGAGGTGGTCTCATTGAAACATACAAGATTCTGAGGGGGATTGACAGGGTAGATGCTGAGAGGATGTTTCCCCCGGGCTGGAGCGTCTAGAACCAGGGGTCACAGTCTCACGATAAGGGGTCGGCCATTTAAGACCGAGATGAGGAGGAATTTCTTCACTCAGAGGGTTGTGAATCTTTGGAATTCTCTACCTCAGTGGGCTGTGGCTGCCGAGTGGTTGAGTATATTCGAAGCTGAGATCGATAGATTTTGGTCTCTCGGGGAATCAAGGGATATGGGGATTGGGCGGGGAAGTGGAGTTGAGGTTGATGGTCAGTCATGATCGCATTGAATGGTGGAGCAGGCTCGAGGGGCCGAATGGCCGACTCCTGCTCCTAATTCTTATGTTCTTAGATTCACCCTCAATGTGCCAGATAGAATCATAGAAGCTTACGGCACAGAAAGGGGCCATTCGGATGTTGATGTCTGAACAGCAAAGGTTTAATATTTGTGAAGTAATCGTAAATTTGAGGAGTAATCAATTGTTGGAGCATTAGGAAAGAATAATTTATTATTGGGGCTTTAAAAAAGCAGTGGCAACCTTTGGAAATCTAATAGTTGTTTTTAGAATGCTGTGTTTCCAAATAGTCTAAAAAATAAGCGAAATGCAGAAGGGAAATGGGAGCTAACATTTTTTCTGTCGCTGAATGACTTCTACGAATTTTCTGGTGTTGGCCCCTTAACATGCTGCAACAGTGGGCCTGTATTCACGGCCTCTATGGATGTTTACGAGGTGCACATGTGCCCGTAATTTGACAGATCGCTTGCCTCCGAACTAAAGGGCCTCCGCGGGCAGAGAGTTGGGCAAATTGCCCAGCGAGTGCCCGTGAAATTCTTACGACTGATAAAAGCAGGCCTAAGGCCTGAGGGCCTGCTTTTATCAGCGTAAGACTTTTAAAGTACATAAAAATACATTAAAAAAATAATTTAAACATGTAAAATCCGGTGAAATAAGATAAGTTTATTTTTAGACACTTTAAAATATGTTAAAAAAATTTAAATTACATTTTTGTTTTAAGTAATTAATTAAATTCCATTTTGATTAATTTGAAATACGTGATGTTTTTAAGATTTCTTTTCAGAGTTTGTATGGGGATCCTCTGCTCTGATAGGTTGGGCCGGCCCACGTGATCCCAGGGATGCGTACGAAGCCCATACGCTCCTGGGACACGCGGGTCTCCAAGCTGGCCTTCGTGTAGAACCCCAGGAACCGCACGTCTCCGAACCTTCGGGAACACCAGGTACTTAGGTAGAAATGTTTGCAATTTCCGGGGCAATATCTGGATTCCAGGCACATGGTCTCATGGACCCACCGGATTCCAGCTCATTGCAGCAGCTGCAGTTTAGGAGCAAACTGTAAAAACCTGCCACTACTCTCTGTAAAGCCCTTAACTGTACTTGGGCTTAAAGTGACAGACTGGTCTTGTCAAAGATCCGTTTTCTTTGAAAGATTAAACATGGTCGTGCAGCTGCTGAATATTGGCAGTCTTGTGCCCAGTGATGGGCATCCGATGGTTGTGAAGGGCGCTATATCAATGCAAGTCTTTTATTCATCTGTTTTTCTTTTATTGAAGAAGAATTTTTGTGTCAAATTCTGGCAGCTTTTGAAAGATACATGCCTGTTGCCCGCTCTTGTTATTTGAAGAAATGCCAAGTCATCGCAGTGTAAGTTCGGGAGATGCTGAGTGATTGCAGCTTCCTGCTAAACGCTGACTCTTCTCCAGAGGGAGTGCTCTGATCTGGAAGGTCAGAGCATTAGCGGCACATACCCCCAAGTCCCGCTCCCCCTCGGGCGGGGGAACTTTGCCAGGCCTCTGCCAAGGCTGTGGCAACAGGAGTGTGATCGCTACCCCAGCTACCTGGCTGTCAGCTTGTTTGTCCTCCCTCCCTGTGGCATTTTGTCCTCCCTCCCTCCCCCAGAGAAGCAGTCTTGTGTAGAATCGCGGGTCTAAGCCCGTGTTTTCGCGCCCTGTGGCTGCAGCAAGTGTGAAGTGTATTCCCCTCATTCTACGAGTCGTTGAACTAGAAAGACAAACACATTGTCAACAAATACCTTCTGATTAATATATTTTTTAATTGTGCAGTGGACAGTTTAAAGTCAGGAGAAATACATGCAGAAAACTCCACAGAGGCAGCGATCAGGAGATCATGCTTTGGGAACCCTTTCAGCTGCTTCTGCTTCTGACTTGAAGTCTCTTGCAGTCACATGTGGAATAGACCAGTACAGTATGATATTGCAAGCTATTTAAAATACATAGAATGCATTTTCCCCAAATAAATAATGTTATTGAAACTACTTTGTTACACTTCTTGTTTTTTTTTAAACTATTAAAATTGCTGCTTTTTAAAAAAAAATCTTTTACATCAAGCCAGTCCCTGGCCATGTACGTCTATGCGATTAACAGGCACCAGCGTTGCTGAATGTGAATGTCAGTGCTGTACCAGTCTATGATGGCTCTGAAATCACACCGTCGGATACGCCTCTGTCTGTCACTGAAGTGGAGCAGTTAATCTGCTTGAAATGAGCGGATAAATGCTTCAGCTAAAATAGCAGCAAGAGGAATTCCATTCCCCCACATTCGGTGTTTGTGGGCAATGTAATTTCAGGGCCAGTGTGAATTAAGGCTGTAATGCTAGTCGACATTATCATAATCTCATTTTAAAATATCTTTTCAATATATCATGATACATTTTATAGGACATTTTAGACGCTATTCACAGGAAGGAACAGTTTTGCAAGTTTTGTTCTACAGAAGTCAGCGTGTTTGGCATTTCATGGCTTGGGGTTGTGAGCAGGGAGAATAACATGCTGCGCATTCCTCAATATTCTCAGACCCAAATGTTCATTGCACCAGAATATTGGCCAGAGTCAGGCTGGAGCGGAGGGTCCCCATTCTCCCCCCCCCACCGGCACGCTGACTGCAGCTACACATCTTCCACCTCACAAACCCGGAAAAAGGGCCCCAGCGGGGTGGGAAGGTTGGGGAGAGAAGTGGGGCGAATCGAGGAGTAGTCACTGAGCGAGCCTTTGGTTTTCAGAGCCTGTCGATCGTGGGGAAGACTGAGGGGCACACGACCTTTCACAGTTTTGAGGTCATGAGAAGGAATGAGCCAAGAGTTGAGGGATTCTCCATATCCCCTCAGTGAAGACACAGAGAATCCACAGCGGGTGTAGGATGGGCGATGGATTGGGGAAATGACTCGTGAGCAAATGAGTTGGTCAAAAAAGAAAACATCTTGGGGGTAAAATTACCCTGCGCCCCGATTGCAGGCGGTGACCTTCTGCACCGGGACTTTTTGCGCCCCCAGCGGAATTGCCCTTCCCGCCCAGAGAGCAATCTCGCGGCTCCACTTGGGGGGCGCTATTGGGCTGCCGAGGGAAGCGCCACGTGAATGCTTCGCGTAGCGCTAATGCACTTCAACGTCCCTCCCGTTCGATTGAAGGGGACAGCTCAAACTCCCGGGCAATTTCCCGGGAGGCGGTAGTGACCCCACCCCCGGGCGAAAAGTGCGCCCCCCCCCCCCCCCGGAGGCACTAACAAGGCTACAAAAAGGGGCAATTTGGCTTGTGTCTGTGAGCTGTGCACTTTCTAGTGGACTGGTTTCCACTTTAATCCTCCTTCACACCTGACACATGCCAATATTGCTCTGGAATCCGCCTTTACCAAGTGCAGTGTCCTATCTAACCACAAACACGAATCAGAATCCTCCGGGACAGCGTCCCCTCATTTAGCAACACGATGGACAGTTACTCCTGTCTGCCCAGCATGCCCAATACAAGTGCAAGTGTCCCATTCAGTCGTATCAAAGATCAAATCTATAGACATGTCCTTTAAAACAAGGCCATCTTCTGAGGTCAGCTGTACATATCCTTTTTCAAAAAAAAAATAAGATTAGATTTGTATGGCACTGAGTTGATTTGAGAAACTAATGAAACAAAACGGCTGATGGACTTGTGCAGAGATGTTTGGGATTGATGTAAACACGGAATAGGGTGGTGAATCTTTGGAATTCTCTGCCCCAGAGGGCTGTGGAGACTCAGTCTCTTGAGTATATTCAAGACAGAGATCAATGGAGCTTTGGACTCTCGGGCAATCGAGGGATATGGGGATCGGGCGGGAAAGTGGAGTTGAGGTCGAAGATCAGCCATGATCGTATTGAATGGCGGAGCCGGCTCGAGGGGCAGTATGGCCCACTCCTGCTCCCAATTCTTATGTTCTTATATTCTTAAATGGGTGGAAATTCAGAAGCAGATACCCCAGTCTTCAAGTAACAGCTGTTCGATCGACAAGGGTCTCTTGCCCCAATTTTTATTCTTTTTGACACTTAGTTATTTTTTGCAAATTAAAAGTTTGGAGGATTCCCGGAGGGTTTCGGTATACAGTATATTGCACATTTACATCGATTTACGATATGGTTATTGATAAGAGAATTACTGACTGTTTTTAATGTGCAAAGATTTGAGGCAGTTGATGTTGGCCATTGAAGCTCTCCAATGGTGCCAGGTTTGCTGAAACGAGGTTTCGATTGTAATCAGCATCTCGCTGTTACTGTGTGAATTAGGCTCCATTGTGGGCCCGGCAGCTTAAAACAGCGCAGAATGGGTTAGAATCATTGCCCAGAAGCCGCACACTGGGAGGTAGTCCCTTACACTTCTTTCATTAGGAAGTATTTATTTATCTTTCTTCCTTCAACCAACGTTAAACATTCCATCCTGTGACATGTCTGCATTGCTGGTGTTATCAAAATCACAAGCACAATCGTAAGGAATAACTTGCAGGGCTGTGGGGTAAACAACAGAGGAGTGCGACTAATTGGATCGCTCTTTCAAATGAGCCGGCACAGGCACGATGGGTCGAGTGGCCTCCTTCTGTGCTGTGCGACTCCTATCAGGCTCACCGTGTGGACTAACCAGGCCAGGCAGCCTCTGGGTAAAAGCAGCTCCGACCTACGCACGGGCATTCGGTGTCAGCTGGCAGCTGGCAGAAGCAGGCGCTGTCTGAGACCTCGGGCCAGGCACTATTAACTGCAATCAGCTTCACCGTGTGCTTGCTGTACACGCGCCGAGGTGGTGACTGCGAGCAGGCCATTTGCCCAATCCCATCCTGTTCTTGCCCCACGTCTAGACCATATTTCGATGCTACAGAGCGATTACAGGCTGTGTCGCATATAGAATGATGTTCATACTCACTTTCAGACCTGGATCTTTCCCTTTTCCCGTTTAATTGCCCCCCCCCCCGAAGATGCTCAGTGGTCAATCAAGGCCTCACCCGATTGGTTATGTTTCGCTTCACACTCGACAGAGAGGCTCTGTCGGCTATTTAACTGTGGAGGGCATCACAGCCAATCCCCACCCTGTCCTTCGGCGGCACCCAAATGCACAGCAGGAGTCACTGGATGGCAATCAGAGCGAGCTGCCGGTGCAGATTATAGCAGACCGACAGAGCTGCAACATCTATTCAGTCATGGAGGGCATTGCGATAGTCCCCACGCTGGGCGACTCTCACCGGGCGACTCTCACTGGGTGTCTCTCACTGGGTGACTCTCACTGGGTGACTCTCACTGGGTGACTCTCACTGGGTGTCTCTCACTGGGCGACTCTCACTGGGCGACTCTCACTGGGTGTCCCACACTGGGTGACTCTCACTGGGTGACCCACACTGGGTGTCCCACACTGGGTGACTCTCACTGGGTGACTCTCACTGGGTGACTCTCACTGGGTGTGCCCTCACTGGGTGTCTCTCACTGGGTGACTCTCACTGGGTGTGCCCTCACTGGGTGACTCACACTGGGTGTCTCTCATTGGGTGTCCCACACTGGGTGTCTCTCACCGGGCTACTCTCACTGGGTGTGCCCTCACTGGGTGACTCTCACTGGGTGTCTCTCACTGGGTGACTCTCACTGGGTGACTCTCACTGGGTGTCCCACACTGGGTATCTCTCACTGGGTGACTCTCACTGGGTGTCCCACACTGGGTGACTCTCACTGGGTGTCCCACACTGGGTGACTCTCACTGGGTGTCTCTCACTGGGTGACTCTCACTGGGTGTCTCTCACTGGGTGTGCCCTCACTGGGTGTCCCACACAGGGTGACTCTCACTGGGTATCTCTCACTGGGTATCTCTCACTGGGTGCCTCACACTGGGTGACTCTCACTGGGTATCTCTCACTGGGTGACTCTCCATGGGTGTCCCACACTGGGTGTCTCTCACTGGGTGACTCTCACTGGGTATCTCTCATTGGGTATCTCTCACTGGGTGGCCCACACTGGGTGACTCTCACTGGGTGTCTCTCACTGGGTGTGCCCTCACTGGGTATCTCTCACTGGGTGACTCTCACTGGGTGCCCCACACTGGGTGCCTCTCACTGGGTGTCTCTCACTGGGTGACTCTCACTGGGTATCTCTCACTGGGTGTCTCTCACTGGGTGTGCCCTCACGTATCTCTCACTGGGTGACTCTCACTGGGTGCCCCACACTGGGTGTCTCTCACTGGGTGACTCTCACTGGGTGACTCTCACTGGGTGTGCCCTCACTGGGTATCTCTCACTGGGTGTCTCTCACTGGGTGCCCCACACTGGGTGACTCTCACTGGGTGTCTCTCACTGGGTGTGCCCCACACTGGGTGACTCTCACTGGGTGACTCTCACTGGGTGACTCTCACTGGGTGTGCCCTCACTGGGTATCTCTCACTGGGTGTCTCTCACTGGGTGCCCCACACTGGGTGACTCTCACTGGGTGTCTCTCACTGGGTGTGCCCCACACTGGGTGTCTCTCACTGGGTGACTCTCACTGGGTGACTCTCACTGGGTGTGCCCTCACTGGGTATCTCTCACTGGGTGTCTCTCACTGGGTGCCCCACACTGGGTGACTCTCACTGGGTGTCTCTCACTGGGTGTGCCCCACACTGGGTGACTCTCACTGGGTGTCTCTCACTGGGTGTGCCCCACACTGGGTGACTCTCACTGGGTGTGCCCTCACCAGCTGCACCCTCACACACACACTCTCTCTCAGGAGTCACTGGGCACTAGACAAGTGCGGGCTGATGTTGTTCGCACTCAGACGGGAGCCATGTCTCGCACCCCCCGCTGTCCATGTTGGAATAGACTGACACGCCACCACTCCGGGAAGGTTGGGTTAATGGTTGCACCAGGGTTAGGATGCATTCTATAAACCAAATATTGCACCATTTTTTGTTAAAATTGTAATACATTCACCAGATGTTTTGTACGTTGACATGAATGAATGAATGAATGAATGATTGATTGATTGATTGATTATTGGTAACATTAATTATCGTTACAGGGACACTAATGGCAATTGGAAGACCGAATGTCCTGCTGAACATTCCGGGAGACTGACAGTGACAACTTGTGCTAACTTTACACTGGAAGGTTTCAAAAAACAAGATCATTTAATATTTTCACGCCTTTCTGGTCTGATATGTCCATTTTTCCTCCAATGGTTAAAAGCCATCAACTGGAACGTAAACTGCATGTTACCTTGATCATGATCTTTACATTAAAAACAACATTTCCATCACTTCCCTGTCAGTCACAGTGTGGAGAGATAATGCTGTGAATCTTGGGTTTATGTCCCAGATGGACGTGGCTATCTATGATCAGGCAGTTGCTATAAAAGCCGATATGCTGAATCATCAGTATAGTGTCGCTGTGATGTGTCTTCTGTTTGCAGCAATAATTTAATCTGGACCAAAAGTGAGCATGCTTTACTTTGGATAAGGATACAAGTGACCCGCTAGGAACTGAGCGACTCCTTTTATAGATACAAGAGCATGATTTTGCCCTGAGCATTTCAGCACACGTTCTATTTGCCCAAGGAAGAATGGGTATTGGAAAAATGCACTTTGTGAGATCAGGTGTGTGTGCAGTAACAACACCTACAATGATCGGCTTAGGGTGCCGCATGGTCATTTAGAATTGTTGAAGCTTCAATTGGTAGCAGCACTGCGATGGGAGAAGCGTACGTCTTGAGTACGCGTGCAAATTACTTTGGGGAGATTCAAGGCCATGTTGCTGGATCAGTGCTGTGAACCGTCTGACCAAAAGGTCTCGAATATAATCTCACTCGTCCTCTGTGAGGGAGTCGGAGATTAGCAGTGTAGTTCTGTCCCACAAAAGGACATCTCTTTCCGGCTAATTGTAGACTGATGAGGAATGTGGAGATTGAAGTCCAGACCATGTCTACTCCGACTGTGGTGGAGGATGTAACAATGGCTATTTGACATAGGGCCAGTAAATACGTTCAATTATGGGAGTAAGATGTGAGCGCTACAGAGAAGCTATGTACCTGCCATGCACGTTATCTGTGCTGTGTTGCTCTTATTAATAATAGCTGTTTGCTCATCCTCAGGGAGTTGTGCTGCCACAAACTGCTCTTCAGTGATACCGAGGTCAAGATTCACGATGTTCCACCCCTGGGTGAGGAGGGTGGGGTCGGTGGGGGAGGTGTTTGTCACAGGCATGTATAAGACCGGAAAAGACTGCTGCAGTTAATCCAGCTGGTCTCAAAATTCACTATGGAATGTCTGAGGGGAGAAAGTTAAAGGTCATTCATTTATCTTTACCTCAGAAGCAAGGAAGACAAAGCGTTTAATTACAAAGAGTTTGTGTGGCGCTTCCTGCTCGCTGTATACACAACACAAGGAACCAAAGTTAGAATGGCCATAGACATACCAAGAAACACAAGCGTTAAGGGAGTTATGAATAGAATCGAATGCGTGAATATCCTGATAACCTCAAGCTTCCTTTATCTGTAACCCCCAGAGGCCATTCTAACTTCCTCCTATGATGTAAATACAGCGACCTGGTGATTGTGGGACTCCTGCATATTTTTGTTTTACCAAGTTATCCCTGTTCCATTTTTAAAATTTCTTTTTAAAAACATTAAAAAAAAACTTTCACCAAGTACAAAGAACAATTATATACACACTGGCTGCTTATTCAACACACCAAATTACACTGGGTCGGTAATACTTATTGAGGCCATATCCTTTTTTTTCTTTAAAATCAGATATGCAAATTTATACAACTTTCACCTCGGGAAGTCACCACTGGATGATCGAATTGGTCTTGAACTCTTGCCTCTACTCCATTAATCTGGATTTTTCATCTCTCCACAGTAATGGGACAGCCTTAAGAGCGTACTGTTACACCCAGGCTCCTTGAGTTTCTCACAGGCTCCGTCAGCCATTCCCCGCAGTGATACTGGAAGGGTTGGCTCTCCTTCCCCTGAGTGAAGTCTCTGCCGTTACCTCCCTCCGTCTATTGCTGGCAGAACTACTTCCAAACATAACCATTTCTAGAAAAATATAGGTGTAATATGATTGCTTTAGTTCAGAGAGTGTACAGGATGAAGTGACCCCTATATTGCAGAAGCTTGTAAGAGTGCTTTATTCACACTGAGAAACTGCAGTGTGACTTCGAAGATCAGTAACGGAGGCTTCACCGTCTTGAGGTCATCCTTATTTGGGAGAGGATTCCCTGGAACGTCAAAGGAAACAAATGTTAGTCCTTTAGCAAATACAAACGCTAAATACTGTGGATGCTGGAATCTGAAATCAAAACAGAAATGCTGGAAATACTCAGCAACATCTGTGGAGCGAGAAACAGAGTTAACGTTTCAGGTCGATGAGATTTCATCAGAGTTCAGACCAAAGATCACCGACCTGAAATGTGAACTCTGTTTCTCTCTCCTCAGATGCTGCCTGACCTGCTGAGTATTTCCAGCATGTTCTGTCTTGTTTCAGTTCTTTGGCTGTGAGGTATACGATTTTATTTAATTTTACATTTCCAAATCACTTATTCGGTTGCAGTTAATTTGGACTTTTTTTGAGGCTTTAAACCCTTGCAAGTGATGCGACAGTTAGTGCCCTTGACTCCTCAATTGATAAATAAAACTTCTCCCCATCAATTACCCAGGAGTGACTACACTTATTTACAGAATGAATAGCTCCAGCGCCCTTTCTCCGTCCTGCTCTGTGCTGAATCGAGACACATTGCACCAATTTCCCAGGATCCGATAACGTGGATACTGCTCCTTCAATCTCCCCTTCCTCCTCCCATCCACAATCCTAACTCGAGCATAGCACCACCTCTTCTGTTACCCCGACGGTTTTCAACCTTGCTTCCATCCTGTGTTATGGCCCTTGGCTCATCATTAACGTTTCTGAATTTAAATAAACGAGCACGTATTGATGGGTGAAGACAATCAGTGGGCTAGCTGCAAAGTGGATGATTCACAAGAAGTGTTTGTAGTGAACGGGGAGGGTAATAGATCAGTAATGTTAAACTTCGCATTTGGTAAATAGTAACTCGTTGAATACTGACATCATTGGCCCATAGTGAGTGGCCAAGTGATTTCTTCTGTCAATTACAGGATGAATTATATTTTACTGGCTGGGGAATCCATAACCAGGGCTCACAGTCTCAGGATAAGGGGTTGGCCATTTAGGATGGAGATGAGGAGAAATTTCTTCACTCAGAGGGTGGTGAACCTTTGGAATTCTCTGCCCCGGAGGGCTGTGGATGCTCAGTCGTTGAGTATATTCAAGACAGAGTTCGATAAATGTTTGGGAACTAAGGAAATTAAGGGATATGGGGATTGGGCGGGAAGGGGAGTTGAGGTCGAAGATCAGCCATGATCTTATTGAATGGCGGGGCAGGCTCGAGGGGCCGAATGGCCGACTCCTGCTCCTATTTCTTTTGTTCTTATAAAATCCCGATGTTAAGAGCTTCATTGGACTGAATGAGATGCTCAGGCACAGAGTCATTGTCTTCTATAGCAGATAACATAAGTGCTTCAACACTGTCACTTGCTGCCAGCCATGATAATGATTGAAGGTAACGGTGTTTTATGATTGTGACAAAGTTGAAAATCAAAGAAAAAGGTTTGTCTGTGGTGCTTGCTTGCAATAGCATTCCGTTACTCACCTTTACACACATTTAGTAGGGCAGTATGGGGCTGGCATTTTTAAAATTAAAACTCATTGGCAGAAGAGTGGAGAACCAAAGGACACAGATTTAAGGTGATTAGCAGAAGAACCAAAGGCGACGTGTGGACAATTTTTTTACGCAGCGAGTGATTAGGATCTGGAATGCGCTGCCTGAGACAGTGATGGAGGCAGACTCAATCGTGGCTTTCGAAAGGGAATTGGATAAGTACCTGAAGGAAAAAAAATTGCAGAGCTACGGGGAAAGGGCGGGGGAGGGGGACTGGCTGAGGTGCTCTTACAGAGAGCTGGCACGGGCTCGACGGGCCGAATGGCCCCCTGTGCTGTAACCATTCTCAGATTCTACTGGCCTACTGAGTAAATCTGTACAAACACCAGGGGCAGTAGTGAGAACACGTGGGGTAGTAGTGTGAACACGAGGGGTAGTAGTGGGGACACCAGGGGCAGGGTCAAGGGTCACTGCGGGCTGTACTGAGAACACCAGGGGCAGTAATGAGAACATCAGGGCAGGGTCAAGGGTCACTCGGGGCAGTAGTGAGGACACGGGGGGTAGGGTCAAGGGTCAGACCTCTATCATCCAGTTCCATCAATCACGTCTGGATCTACCTGTGGTTCTGACAGGTGCAGTGACAGGTCTGGAAGGACTGAGGAAATTCTGAAAATCAATCCTGGCATTAATTAGGGTAGACCAAAGAACAAGAGCAGAGGGGCCCGAGCTGGAAATGTGCCTTTGCCTCTGAGTTTGAAGCTGTAAGACGGTTGGATAGATACTCTAGGAAAATGGCAACAAATGGGCCAAACGTCCTTCTTCACCCAGTCACATCCTGGTATCTGTTAGCGGCAGTGAGAGGGACAGATATTGTTGGCAGCAGTTCTGCCCGGCCCACAACATGTGCTGGGCCTCATTACAGAGCTGCCAGTGTCCACAGGCACCCTCTGCTGCTCGCTGGCTCTTGGCTAGTGTGATATCAGGCGGCCTGAGGCCCAACCCAGCTCACAGGCTTGCAGGGGAGGGACAGGCTGTGATCTTAGGGTGGGGCCACAGGTAGACCCGAGGGTGGAGCCAAGGGTAGACCCAAGGTTGGGGGGCACGGATGGACCCGAGGGTGGGGGTACAGGTAGACCCGAGGGTGGGGGGTACAGGTAGAGCCGAGGATGGGGGGAACAGATAGTCCCGAGGATGGGGGTACAGGTAGACCCGAGGGTGGGGGGTACAGGTAGACCCAAGGGTGGGGGGTACAGGTAGAGCCGAGGATGGGGGTACAGGTAGACCCGAGGGTGGGGGGTACAGGTAGAGCCGAGGATGGGGGGAACAGATAGTCCCGAGGATGGGGGTACAGGTAGACCCGAGGGTGGGGGGTACAGGTAGAGCCGAGGATGGGGGGAACAGATAGTCCCGAGGATGGGGGTACAGGTAGACCCGAGGGTGGGGCTCATGGGTAGACCCGAGGGTGGGGGGCACGGGTAGACCCGAGGGTGGGGGGAACGGGTGGGCCCGAGGGTGGGGGGTACAGGAAGACCCGAGGGTGGAGGTACAGGTAGACCCGAGGGTGGGGTACAGGTAGACCCGAGGGTGGGGGTAGAGGTAGACCCGAGGGTGGGGGGTACAGGTAGACCTGGGGCGGCCCATCCCGTTTCCACTAGGAGGAGGGAGTTAAAATCTTCCCCCACGGTTTAGTGCTCCAGTTTGCCTGATACTGTAGTGAAGGACAGCTATGGACTGAAAGCTCAGAAGGCCTATTTAAAAGGGATAAGGAATTAGATGGTTTTAGGTTTTATACTTTCACCACCAAGAGTACAGCTATAAAATAAAACCCTCTCTCCCTCCCCCCCACCAAGGTCACAAAAACTTGCAGCCTTTAACGTATAAAAGGTCGCAAGACACTTTACTGGCGATATTGGTGCAGCTGAAAAGGTAGGTGTTACAGAGCGTCTTAAAGGAGGATAGAGAGGTTTAGGCAGGGAATTCCAGAGCTTGGAGCCTAGGCAGCTGAAGGCACGGCTGCCGATGGTTGAGCGATTCAAATCGGGGATGCAGGAGATGTCAGAATTGAAGGAGTGCAGAGATCTCAGAGGGTTGTGGGGCTGGAGGAGATTACAGAGTTAGGGAGGGGCGAGGCCATGGAGGGATTGAAAAACAAGGACGAGAATTTTGAAATCGAGCCAATGCAGGTCAGCAAGCACAGGAAGTGACGGGTGAGCGGGACTTGGTGCGAGTTAGGACTCGGGCTGCCGAGTTTTGGATGAAATCAAGTTTGCGGAGGGTAGAATGTGAGAGTCCAGCCAGGAGTGCATTGGAATACTCAGAGCAAAAACTGGCAGGTGACTCAGATACATACACCACACCCCCCCACCCCCCCAGATCACCAGGAATTGTGGCTGCACCCCTTCCAGCCCAGTGTGCCACTTGAGTGGGCTAATAAGGAAAGGGTATACACATTAAGCAGTAGGCCACTTAATAGTGTAGATGAACAAAGGGACCTAGGAGTGCTTGTCCACAGATCCCTGAAAGTAGCAGGCCAGGTAGATAAGGTGGTTAAGAAGGCATACGGAATGCTTGCCTTTATTGGCCAAGGCATAGAATATAAGAGCAGGGAGGTTATGCTTAAATTGTATAATACTTTGGATAGGCCACAACTGGAGTACTGCGTGCAGTTCTGGTCGCCGTATTTATAGGAAGGACGTGATTGCACTAGAGAGGGTGCATAGGAGATTTACTAGGATGCTGCCTGGAATGGAGAATCTTAGTTATGAGGACAGATTGGATAGGCTGGGTTTGTTCTCATTGGAACAGAGGAGGTTGAGAGGAGACCTCATCGAGGTGTACAAAATATTGAGGGGCCTGGACATAGTAGATAGTAAGGGTCTATTTCCATTGGTGGAGGGGGCTATTACGAGGGGACATAGTTTTAATGTGGTTGGTGGAAAGCTTAGAGGGGATTTGAGGGGGGGCTTCTTTAAGCAGAGGGTTGTGGGGATCTGGAACTCGCTGCCTGGAAGAGTGGTGGATGTAGAAACCCTCACCACTTTAAAGAGATGGTTGGATGGGCACTTAGAGTGCCATAACCTGCAGGGTTACGGACCTAGAGCTGGTAATTGGGGTTAGAGTGGATGACCTTTTGTTGGACGGAGCAGATATAATGGCAAGTACTGCAGGGAATAGAATACGGCCAGGGTGATCTCCTGGACTAGTTTTGATCGCCTGAATGGGTCGGAGAGGAATTTTCCCAGATTTTTTCTCCCTAAATTGGCCTGGGTTTTTATCTGATTTTTGCCTCTCCCAGGAGATCACATGGCTCCGGTTGGGGTGGAGTGTAGAATGTTTTGGTGCAAGGAGTGTTGCAGTTGTGTGGGGCGGACTGGTTGGGCTGGGTGCTCTTTGCCTTTCTGTCATTGTTCATGGGTTTATATGTAACCTTCAGGGCTGCTGACCGAGGGCCGACGTGGACACGATGGGCTGGAATGGCCTCCTTCTGCGCTGTGTTTCTATATCACCTCTCCATTAAACTGCGGGGGTATCCGGGATTTTCCCGTTGCCTCCACTGGATGGTTGGGGAAAGTGGGGATCACCAGGTGAGTTGGAAGAACGCACAGAAACAGTTTTATAAAACTATACATCTTTCAAAGTTGTTCCCTTCCAGCTGATGACACCAAAAACCAGAAAACATCTGGAAAACTACCGAAGGGTCTCACAGAATGAAACTGGGAGGCCAATCAGATGCTCTGTTTCTCTATTCGTGTTTTTGTTTAACTTTTTGAGTTGATTCCGAAAATAGTTGAGTGGTTACCGAGTCATGTTGAAGCAGGAACAGCTTGATAAAATACTTTCAGGCAGTGGTTTCAAGAATTCCGAGGATGGGATGAATGGAAAGACTTTGCCCAGATGTGGCCAAGTGCTTGTCCTTAACACTTGCAGGGCCACCTGTAACAACACACATTTGGCAAAAAGCACCCTGGGCATTTCTAATGACACCCAGAGCCTGGGGCCCGAATCGCTTTACAGGCAGGTCTTTCACATATTAAACAACCACGTCTGTTGCTGATGACTCCAACAGAATGCATTCTGTGGTTAAATAGAAAATAATAGAGTGAAGTGTGTGATGCAAGGCAGTGACATGATCAAGGGATCTGAGTGATACTTGTAAGCATACTTTAAAACCTCAAATATCTTGCAGCCTTGAGTACAGTTCCAAGCTTGCCTGTATTATTTATATTGTGTACCGTTTCCCATTTTTTTCTTGACTTGCTCTCGAGCCTTTCGTTTGGCTGTTGGGAATTCACTCGCTCTGTTATTGCCTGGTTTCAGTTAGGAATCACTGCTGTCACTGAGGTTGTTTTTCCGATGTGACGCCGGGGTTCCTACCCCCCAGGATTGCCCTGCAATCTCCCGGAATCAAAGACCCATCTCCAGGGCACTGCTGCCAGCGGGAGAGAAATCTTGGGGCATTTAAAAAAAACATTCTTTAAACACTTCTGTTTACTAGTTAGGAAAATATCGGACATGGCGGGGAGGGGGGGGGGGGTGGGGGTGGGGAGGGGAAGGCTGTCTGACTGACAGGCCAGGAATCATCCTATCGGGTCTGTTCGCTTTCCCGATTGGCCGAGGGAGTGCTGCACTGTCGGAGGGGCAGTACTGAGGGAGTGCTGTACTGTTGGAGGGGCAGTACTGAGGGAGTGCTGCACTTTCGGAGGGGCAGTACTGAGGGAGTGCTGTACTGACGGAGGGGCAGTACTGAGGGAGTGCTGTACTGTCGGAGGGGCAGTACTGAGGGAGTGCTGCACTTTCGGAGGGGCAGTATGGAGGGAGTGCTGCACTGTCGGAGGGGCAGTACTGAGGGAGTGCCGCACATTCGGAAGGGCAGTACGGAGGGAGTGCTGCACTGTCAGAGGGGCAGTACTGAGGGAGTGCTGCACTGTCGGAGGGGCAGTACTGAGGGAGTGCTGCACTGTCGGAGGGGAAGTACTGAGGGAGTGCTGCACTGTCGTAGGTGCAGTACTGAGGGAGTGCTGCACTGTTGGAGGGGCAGTACTGAGGGTGATTGGGCGCTATATCAATGCAAGTCTTTCTTTCTAATTTATTCGTAGCCAATCTTTCCAATTCTTTATCAAATCACAAACGCCAGAGGTCACCTTGCACACATCAAGGATCACTCTGCGCCAATGCTCTTAGCCAAAAGGCCGAGAGCCACTGCACCGTTCCTGGAGGTACTGCAATACCAGGTTCGTGCCATGGAGGTGGATGGGTCAATCCATTCTATTACCTCCCAGGAGGAACAGGTGTGCCGGCAAAGCAGTTGAAATGTAAGGAGCATTTTACTTAGGCACAAACTACTGGTGCCAAACACGGGGATGGACGCTGAACAGGTTTCAGTAACTCAATCACATGCTCGCTATAATGACACTTCCTATCTTCTGTTTTCGGTCAAATGATGAGGGCACAGACATATATTGCCTCCAATTCTCTCTTTGTGTTTGTGGAAACATGATTTTTTGTGTTTTTATTTCGAACGCCAGTCCAAGGCCTGTGTTGTGACAGTGCGTGAGCCCCCAGCTCTCCCACAACCCATCACCCACAAAGCGTACATACCACAGGGGTCTTGTCCTCAGACCTGGTGCTGGGCTGAAGGGGAGGACTGCCCCTGGCATTCCTCCTCAGTTCAAGTTTCACCGATTGCCTCTTGCCCACCGTGTCACTCCTCGGCATCAGATCCGTGGCCATATCGGTCAGGATCTGCTTCGCCAATTCCTTTCTCTTTGACAGCAGGCTGGAGTTGAGAGTGGAGTGCAGGTCTGAGCTGTCCTGCCCTGTCTGCACAAAGAGAGGGAGTTAGCGAGAACCACATCCCTCAGGCCACACTTCGCACGGGAGGGATCCATACAATGTAAGATCATTTCAAACCATTGCTTGTGTTTTTGCTTTTACATAAATTGAATGCCAGAAGATTCCAAAAATACATCGCATGAGAACAACGTTTAATCATTTAGAAGAACTCACTTAAATGCCAAACTTAAATACTTTTTCTCAACCCTTAAATGCACCAGAATATAAATACAAATACATAACATTCTTGACAATAAATGAGTCACATTCTGGAATGCAAACGTTGCCGTGTACAGATGACAGTGCTCCTTTGGCATTATATTCGCACCCACACATGATTCAACATGCATTTCATTAAAATTCTAATCATCAACATGATTTCTTTCTCTCCCCCAGCTTTCAAATGTTTACTCGGACCCCAGTTGGGGGGGAGGGGAGGTGTGAGTTGGGGGGGTTGGAGGGGTACGGGGGAGGGGTGGTGGTGTTTCCAGCAGGCTTGCTGTGCAGTTAAAGCGAGCTTTCATCTCTTGGAAGAGGAGCAAGGATGGCTGTGGTGGATCCAGGGCTCCGGTTGCATGTAAGCGGGGGTTTCTGAGCTGTCGGGAGCCGGGTGTAAGGAGGATGGATCTCTTCCACAAGCAGCCAGGCTCTGACTTGCTGTGCGGGGTCAAAGAGTGTCGGGGGGGGGGGGGGGGAATTTGGGGGGTTGGGGTTGGAGGGGGGAGGAGGGGGAGAAGCCGTTGGAATGTGAAGGCATCAGGACAACTTGCAGGAAGTTGGACACAGACCTGCAGGAAGATAACCTGACGGCTCGATGGTCAGACATTCACTCCCGGGGCAGACACTCCCGGGGCACACACTCCTGTGGCAGACACTTCCGGGGCACACAGTCCCGAGGCACACACACCCGGGGCACACACTCGAGGGGCAGACACTCCCAGGGCACACACTCCCGGGGGAGACACTCCCGGGGGAGACATTCCCGGGACACACACTCCCGGGGCACACACTCCCGGGGCACACACTCCCAGGGGAAACACTCCCGGGGGAGACACTCCCTGGGCACACACTCCCGGGGCACACACTCCCGGGGCAGACACTCCCGGGGCACACACTCCCTGGGCACACAGTCCCTGGGCACACACTCCCGGGGCACACATTCCCGGGGCACACACTCCCGGGGCAGACACTCCCGGGGCAGACACTCCCGGGGCACACACTCCCGGGGCACTCACTCCCGGGGCACACACTCCCGGGGCAGACACTCCCGGGGCACACACTCCCGGGGCACACACTCCCGGGGCACACATTCCCTGGGCACACACTCCCTGGGCACACACTCCCGGGGCACACACTCCCGGGGCACACACTCCCGGGGCACACACTCCCGGGGCACACACTCCCTGGGCACACACTCCCGGGGCACACACTCCCGAGGCACACACTCCCGGGGCAGACACTCCCGGGGCAGACACTCCCGGACCAGTGATGAGCTGCTCAATGCCATCACTCTGTCTCCGACACTACAACATTGACTACACTTCAAAGTACTTCTTTGGCTGAAAAGCACTTTGGGACGTCCTGAGACCGTGAAAGGCACTGTTACACCGAGGAACATTGGAGCAGGATTGCCGCTAGTGGTACAGCCGCCAGTTTCTGCCTATTTCAATGAATGGACGGAACATTGGCTGGGCTCGGTTAGCGGAGAATGATCCTGCCGCTCACCTTTAGGCTGTGCGCTGCGGACAGCTGAATAAAACGCCCAGTGCAACGACAGGAACAGCTGCTCGGCCCAAACTGTCCAAATGGCAAAATCCAAACTTTCACACGATAGGGTTCCACCTTATTTTAATCTTGGCTCGATTAGTGCCCGCAAACTAGTCTGTCCCAATCCTTTCCAATCGATGGAAATCTCTTTTTGCGAGAAAGAGCAGGGTTCTAGGCTTTAGACGTTCAGCACCTCCACGAGCTGGAGTCATGCCTAGCACAAAGGAAGATGGTTGTGGTGGTTGGAGGTCAATCATCTCAGCCCCAGGACATCGCTGCAGGAGTTCCTCAGGGCAGTGTCCTCGGCCCAACCATCTTCAGTTGCTTCATCAATGACCTTCCTTCCATCATAAGGTCAGAAGTGGGGATGTTCTGCACAGTGTTCAGTGCCATTCGCCACCCCTCAGATAATGGAGCAGTCCATGCCCGCATGCAGCAAGACCTGGTCAACATTCAGGCTCGGGCTGATCAGTGGCAAGTAACATTCGCCGCACACAAGTGCCAGGCAATGACTATCTCCAACAAGTGAGAGTCTAACCACCGCCCCGTGACATTCAACAGCATTACCATCACCGAATCCCCCACCATCAACACCCTGGGGGGGTCAGCATTGACCAGAAACTTAACTGGATCAGCCACATAAATACTGTGGCCACAAGAACAGGTCAGAGGCTGGGTATTCTGTGGCGAGTGTCTCACCTCCTGACTCCCCAAAGCCTTCCCACTATCTACAAGGCACAAGTCAGGAGTGTGATGGAATACTCTCCACTTGCCTGGATGAGTGCAGCTCCAACAACACTCAAGAAGCTCGACACCATCCAGAACAAAGCAGCCCGCTTGATTGGCCCCCCATCCCCCACCTTCAACATTCACTCCCTCCACCACCGGCGCACCGTGGCTGCAGTGTGTACCATCTACAAGATGCACTGCAGCAACTCGCCAAGGCTTCTTCGGCAGCACCCATGACCTCTACCACCTAGAAGGACCAGGGCAGCAGGCGCATGGGAACACCACCACCTTCACATTCCCCTCCAAGTCACACACCAGCCTGACTTGTTAATATATCGGCCGTTCCTTCATCGTCGCTGGGTCAAAATCCTGGAACTCCCTCCCTAACAGCACTGTGGGAGCACCTTCACCACACGGACTGCAGCGGTTCAAGGCGGCGGCTCACCACCACCTTCTCAAGGGGCAATTAGGGATGGGCAATAAATGCCGGCCTTGCCAGCGACGCCCACATCCCGTGAATGAATAAAGAAACCCCTGAGTGCAGTTTATAATCTTGTCTGGAGCCCAGCAGTCAGAACCGAGAGAGACTTCTCTCCCCTCACCACCACCCCAGCCGCACTCGTACATCACTATCCTCCCACTAACCCACACAATCATTTACATTTGACCTAAAGTGAGTGGCAGCCAACGCGTCCAAAGACAGGTGGCACCGCTGTAGTTATGGTGCTTGGTGCATACACTCACCACTTCCCCCGGCCTGTGGAGGAAAGGGCTGGATTCATGTTCGAACTCTAAGTAGGAGTTCCTGGAAGCTCGAGACGCCCTTTAACAAATTACATTTAAGTTTCGGGGTTTTTTTGGAGCACATATAAGAACATAAGAAATAGGAACAGGAGTAGGCCATACGGCCCCTCGAGTCTGCTCCGCCATTTAATACGATCATGGCTGATCCGATCATGGACTCAGCTCCACTTCCCTGCCCACTCCCCATAACCCATTATCCCCTTATCGGTTAAGAAACTGTCCATTACTGTCTTAAATTTATTCAATGCTCCGGCTTCCACAGTTCTCTGAGGCAGCGAATTCCACAGATATACAACCCTCTGAGAGAAGAAATTTCTCCTCATCTCTGTTTTAAATGGGCGGCCCCTTATTCTAAGATCATGCCTCTAGTTCTAGTCTCCCCCATCAGTGGAAACATCCTCTCTGCATCCACCTTGTCAAGCCCCCTCATAATCTTATACGTTTCGATGAGATCACCTCTCATTATTCTGAATTCCAATGAGTAGAGGCCCAACCTACTCAACCTTTCCTCATAAGTCAACCCCCTCATCCCCGAAATCAACCTAGTGAAACTTCTCTGAACTGCCTCCAAAGCAAGCATATCCTTTGGTAAATATGGAAACCAAAACTGCACGCAGTATTCCAGCTGTGGCCTCACCAATACCTTATATAGCTGTAGCAAGACTTCCCTGCTTTTATACTCCATCCCCTTTGCAATAAAGGCCAAGATAATATTGGCCTTCCTGATCACTTGCTGTACCTGCATACTATCCTTTTGTGTTTCATGCACAAGGACCCCCAGGTCCCGCTGTACTGCAGCACTTTGCAATCTTTCTCCATTTAAATAATAACTTGCTCTTTGATTATTTCTGCGGGGAGAGTTCTCTCTCTTTTACATGTTTTGTTTCCCAATGTTCTCCCCTTATGTTCAGACTTCATGTGTGGTCTGAATACCGGCAATCCGTCAGATTTTGGGAATATTCGTTGACACAGTGGTGTTGTACTGTTATTGGTGGCTAAATGTAAAATAAAGAGCGTGTGTGGGGGGTAGGGGGGGTTTGGGGGTGGGCAGAGTTGGGGAGGGGGATTATGGGTTGGGAGGGGGGTTTGGGGGTTTGGGGGGGGGGGCTTGGGGTGGGGAATTTGGGGGTGGGGGGGGGAACCAGCAGAAACCGTGAAATATGGAAAATATTCCCCAACAACAAACTCACCGGTAACCATGGTTACACGGGTATATGCAATGCTTGGGCGGTTCTGGGATATGTTATGTATTCCGTAGTATCTTGTTACATATTTTGTCTGCGCCTACATCCCAGAGAGGAGCAATGGGATGCTAAGACACGTTAATGTCTCCCAAGAATTTGTTGTATTCAGTAAATTGTTTTTTTAGAAACTTCTTTTTCACATCGCGCTCCCCAAAGGCGCTGATCCCTCGAGAGGAACAATTCCATGGCCGCAAATGTCCCTCTGGCACCTCACCCACGTGGTCAGATTTCACCCGTGAGTCCAGAGTATTGGCCGTGGCTCAGTGGGTAGTACACTCGCCTCTGGGTCAGAGGGTCATGGGACCAAGTCCCACTCCCGAGCCTCTAGTCTCGGCTGACACTCCAGGGCAGTGCTGAGGGAGTGCTGCACTGTTGGCGGTGCAGTGTTTTGGGTGAGACGTTAAACCGTGGTCCCGTCTGCTCTCTCGCATGGAAGTAAAAGATGTCATGGCATTATTTTGTAGAAGACCAGGGGAGTTCTTCCTGACCAATATTTACTAAAAAACAGATTATCTGGTCATGATCACATTGTTGTTTGTGGGACCTTGTGCGTACTTTAGCTGCCGTGTTTCCTACATTACAACAGTGACTACACTTCAAAAGTTCTTAATTGGCTGCAATGCGCTTTGGGATGTCCTGATGTTGTGAAAGGCGCTATATAAATGCAGCGCCTTCGGTCGCCTGAGGAAGAGAGAGTTCGAAGACCAGGACCTCAAATCTGGCACCAAGCTCATGGTCTACAGGGCAGTAGTAATACCCGCCCTCCTGTATCAGACACATGGACCATATACAGTAGACACCTCAAATCACTGGAGAAATACCACCAATGATGTCTCCGCAAGATCCTGCAAATCCCCCGGGAGGACAGATGCACCAACGTCAGTGTTCTCGCTCAGGCCAACATCCCCAGCATCAAAGCACTGACCACACTCGACCAGCTCTGTTGGGCGGGCCACATTGTTCGCATGCCCGACACAAGACTCCCGAAGCAAGCGCTCTACTCGGAACTCCTACATGGCAAGCGAGTTCCACGTGGGCAGAGGAAATGTTTCAAGGACACCCTCAAAGCCTCCCTCATAAAATGCAACATCCCCACTGGCACCTGGGAATCCCTGGCTAAAGACCGCCCTAAGTGGAGGAAGAGATTATCTGGGAGGGCGCTGAGCACCTCGAGTCTCGTCGTCGAGAGCGTGCAGAAAACAAGCGCAGGCAGCGGAAGGAGCGTGCGGCAAACCAGACTCCCCACCCACCCTTTCCTCCAACCACTGTCTGCCCCACCTGTGACAGAGACTGTAATTCCCGTATTGGACTGTTCAGTCACCTGAGAACTCACTTTTAGAGTGGAAGCAAGTCTTCCTCGATTCCGAGGGATGCCTATGATGATGATATAAATGCAAATGTTGACAGAGTGTTCAACCACCAGGACCAGATAGTTGAGCCCAATTCTGTTTGTGCATTACCTCCACGCAGTCCTGCAGGGTCAATAATAAATTATCGGGAGCAGGAACCATGGCACCTTGGTGTTCGCCCGCGGCATTGCCCGCGCCCTATCACAGAGCTGCTGCGTGGCTGGGTTCTGCAATCTCAGCATCGAGCGGGAGCAGAGCCCGAGGCTTGGACTGTGTGATTCTGTACTTAACCAGGTGATGCTTCTAACCGCTGGGCCCAGTGGGGGTGCTCCATTCATTACAGGTTATTGAATACTTCAAAAAATGTCCAAATAAATGTATTTACATTTTGCAGGTAGGACAACGAAGGAGTTTGGAGGGACTAAGAGACCAGGAGAGTAATTAGGACTTCCCACCGTGTTTATGAGTCACGAGAGCAACTCAATGGGGCCGATTTTCAACTTGCTGCTCCCCCACCATGCCTGTAAACAATGGTAGGAACGGGATGAAAATCTTTTACTAACTAACCGCTAGCGACTCACCCATTCCGATTAGCCAGTGGGTAGCACTGTTGCCTCTGAGTCAGAATATCGTGGGTTCAAGTCCCACTCCACAGCCTGGAGTCTTGGCTGACACCTGAGGGAGGGCCGCACTGTCGGAGGGGCAGTACTGAGGGAGTGCCGCACTGTCGGAGGGGCAGTACTGAGGGAGGGCCGCACTGTCGGAGGGGCAGTACTGAGGGAGTGCCGCACTGTCGGAGGGGCAGTACTGAGGGAGTGCCGCACTGTCGGAGGGGCAGTACTGAGGGAGTGCTGCACTGTCGGAGGGGCAGTACTGAGGGAGCACTGCACTGTCGGAGGGGCAGTACTGAGGGAGTGCTGCACTGCTGGAGGGGCAGTACTGAGGGAGCGCTGCATTGTCGGAGGGGCAGTACTGAGGGAGCGCCGCACTGTCGGAGGGGCAGTACTGAGGGAGCGCCGCACTGTCGGAGGGGCAGTACTGAGGGAGTGCTGCACTGTCGGAGGGGCAGTACTGAGGGAGCGCCGCACTGTCGGAGGGGCAGTACTGAGGGAGCGCCGCACTGTCGGAGGGGCAGTACTGAGGGAGTGCCGCACTGTCGGAGGGGCAGTACTGAGGAAGTGCTGCACTGTCGGAGGAGCAGTACTGAGGGAGTGCCGCACTGTCGGAGGGGCAGTACTGAGGGAGCACCGCACTGTTGGAGGGGCAGTACTGAGGGAGTGCTGCACTGTCGGAGGGGCAGTACTGAGGGAGCGCTGCATTGTCAGAGGTAGGGTATGCAGGGGCTTCATTAATATATTTAAATAAGCGTCAATTGATGCAATTCCGGTGTCAAGCAGCCCCGTGAAATGTCCAGGGCAGGAGGCGGCCATTTGCAGCTCTACTTAAAGGAATGAGAAACGGCTGTTGGGTAAAGCTGGAGCCAGGACTGACAATGCCGGTATATTCACTCTTTTGGGGACTTTTAAACCTTCAAGGCTGCCTTATGTTTAACTCCTTGCTGTACTTTTTATCCTTCCCTGCTGCTGGGTTCAGCCGTCCCCTTTGTCTGATTACCCGGCCTCCTGAGACGCCACGCTGCCTGTGAGCAGTGTGCCGAACCGAATCCTGCCCACACTGGCAGAACCTGCTGTGTGGTGGTCAGGACACGGATCCCTGCTGACTTTCCCCTCCTTCCCACCCAGAGAAACAAAAAGACTTGCATTTCTATAGCGCCTTCCACGACCACCGGACGTCCTAAAACACTTTACAGCCAATGAAGTACTTTTGGAGTGTAGTCACTGTTGTAATGTGGGAAACGCGGCAGCCAATTTGCGCACAGCAAGCTCCCACAAACAGCAATGTGATGATGACCAGATAATCTGTTTTTGTTGTGTTGATTGAGGGATAAATATTGGCCCCAGGACACCGGGGAGAACTCGCCTGCTCTTCTTCCAATAGTGCCGTGGGATCTTTTACACCCACCTGAGGTGCCCCAGGCAGCTCCTGATCAGTCAATCCAGGCTGGTAACCACTGGGATCCACACCTTCTGGTCTATGTGGCTGAGATGCTCACTGAATAAACTTTCAGAACCTTCGCGATGCACTGAGAATTGCAGCATGGATACAATTGCAGGATCAATACTAAGTGATTATTAAGTATTGTGGAAATGATTTAATGAAACAAATGCTGACCAGTCGGAGCATGCGTCGCGGAACGAGGGAGTTCCCTTGCCTATAATATGACCCAATGATGTACTATCCTGTAATTCTACAAATTACAGTGCACTTTACCAGACAGAACTTTATACCAATAATTAACCTAGTTTTTAATTTAATTCTTAAGAGTTGTGCACTTGAGTTAACTGATTCAAGCTGCACAGTATCACAGAACATCCAGCTAGCCTGGGGCTCAGGAGGGTTCCTGCTCCTGAACCCTGCACACCCATGTCGGAATATGATGGGAATGGGATGTGCCGAGCTGGCAGTCGGAGGGGCAGTACCGAGCGAGCGCGTGTGTTCGGAGTGAGTGGTCAGCATTCTGGACACCAATTCGCGGCACGTCTCCGAGAGGCTCGCCAATAACCGATAGTCCGAGGCCCTGAATCTGTTCAACCTTCGTCGACTCCAGGCCAGGTCCAAGACCACCCCAACCTCTGCCGTCGAGCTACAGTACGTGGGCGATGCCTGCGTCTGCGCACAGACAGAGGCTGAACTCCAGGACATAGTCGACGTATTTACTGAGGTGTACGAAAGCATGGGCCTTACGCTAAACATCCGTAAGACAAAGGTCCTCCACCAGCCTGTCCTCGCCACACAGCACTGCCCCCCAGTCATCAAGATCCACGGCGTGGCCCTGGACAACGTGGACCATTTCCCATAGAAACATAGAAAATAGGTGCAGGAGTAGGCCATTCGGCCCTTCGAGCCTGCACCTCCATTCAATGAGTTCATGGCTGAACATGCAACTTCAGTACCCCATTCCTGCTTTCTCGCCATACCACTTTTTCCCCCAAGTAGTAAGGACTACATCTAACTCCTTTTTGAAGATATTTAGTGAATTGGTCTCAACAACTTTTTGTGGTAGAGGTTCACCACTCTCTAGGTGAAGAAGTTTCTCCTCATCTCGGTCCTAAATGGCTTATCCCTTATCCTTAGACTGTGACCCCTGGTTCTGGACTTCCCCAACTTTGGGAACATTCTTCCTGCATCTAACCTGTCTAAACCCGTCAGAATTTTAAACGTTTCTATGAGATCCCCTCTCATTCTTCTGAACTCCAGTGAATACAAGCCCAGTTGATCCAGTCTTTCTTGATATGTCAGTCCTGCCATCCCGAGAATCAGTCTGGTGAACCTTCGCTGCACTCCCTCAATAGCAAGAACGTCCTTCATCAAGTTAAGAGACCAAAACTGTACACAATACTCCAGGTGTGGCCTCACCAAGGCCCTGTACAAATGTAGTAACACCTCCCTGCTCCTATACTCAAATCCTCTAACTATGAATGACTGATGTACCATGACACCCAGGTCTCGTTGCACCTCCCCTTTTCCTAATCTGTCACCATTCAGATAATAGTCTGTCTCTCTGTTTTTTCCACCAAAGTGGATAACCTCACATTTATCCACATTATAATTCATCTGCCATGCATTTGCCCACTCACCTAACCTATCCAAGTCACTCTGCAGCCTCATAGTATCCTCCTCGCAGCTCACACTGCCACCCAACTTAGTGTCATCTGCAAATTTGGAGATATCTCGGGAGCTTCTTATTAACATTGGTGACGAGATCCAACACCGCCTCCAGTGCGCCAGTGCAGCCTTTGGCCACCTGAGGAAAAGAGAGTTTGAAGACCAGGCCCTCAAATCCACCACCAAGCTCATGGCCTACAGGGCTGTAGTAATACCCGCCCTCCTGTATGGCTCAGAGACATGGACTATGTACAGTAGACACCTCAAGTCGCTGGAGAAATACCACCAATGATGTCTCCGCAAGATCCTGCTAATCCCCTGGGAGGACAGGCGCACTAATGTTAGCGTCCTCGATCAGGCCAATATCCCCAGCATCGAAGCACTGACTGCACTTGATCAGCTCCGCTGGGCAGGCCACATTGTCCGCATGCCAGACACAAGACTCCCAAAGCAAGCGCTCTACTCGGAACTCCCTCATGGCAAGCGAGCCAAAGGTGGGCAGAGGAAACGTTACAGGGACACCCTCAAAGCCTCCCTGAAAAAGTGCAACATCCCCACTGACACCTGGGAGTCCCTGGCCAAAGACCGCCCTCAGTGGAGGAAGTGCATCCGGGAGGCCGCTGAGCACCTCGAGTCTCATCGCCGAGAGCATGCAGAAATCAAGCGCAGGCAGCGGAAGGAGCGTGCGGCAAACCAGTCCCACCCTCCCTTACCCTCAACGACTGTCTGTGCCACCTGTGACAGAGATTGTGGTTCTCGTATTGGACTGTTCAGCCACCTAAGAACTCATTTCTAGAATGGAAGCAAGTCTTCCTCGATTCCGAGGGACTGCCTATGATGATGATGACAAACTCGCTGCATGTCGGCACCACTGGCACAGAAAGAAGCTTTACAGCACGATCGTTTACATCAACATATTTTCAATTTGTTCTTTTGAATAATGGACTGAGTTTATTTTGTAAATGTATTCCCCAACCGGATTCAGGCCTCTCATTCGGAGTTGATGTGACCCCTGTGTGATTATTGCAACCCAGGACCAACAGGGAGGACAAGGAGGGATTGGAGAGCACACGGTAGTACAGGGCAGGAGATGGCACTGGTGCCCGTGAATGCGGCAGATTACACACCAGTACCTCCTCTTTGTCTAAGCAACTGCGAGACAGGCCGCACTGTGAATATTGTTTCTGTATTGTGCTGTAGTTTTGAACGAATGAATTTATTATTTAAAAAAAACACGAAATTTTGGGGAGGAAATTGATGCAGAAAATTTGACCTCGTGATGTGGAGCAAACTGTTTGATCGGTGCCAACAATTTGCTGTCAGACTGAACAGGCAGTAATGTCCAACTTGAACCCTTTCACACCCTGTAAAATGATTGCACCGAGGACTAAGTTCTGCCCCCATGCAGTGTGGGAATGGAGTTACGTGTAGGCCAGACTAGGTTGGGGTGATTTTAGGACAATCTGGCATCATTTATGGAAATTCTTTCTCGTGCCAACCCAGGCATTGATTGGATTTGCTTGGGGTGATGGATTCAGTGTCTGCACACTTCAATACCACACTGCCGGTGCAGATGCAGACCGGTCTTTGTGTTGGCTGCAGAGCCCCGACAAGACTCACTCGGGAATGAAGTTTATTTATGGCCCTGCGGTTGGTGGTGGGTTTGGAAATAGTCAGTTTGTCCTCTGTTGGGAAGTTGCTATTTGAGGGACCAAAGGAAATGGAAAAAAGTGAAGCAGAGAAAACAGAGGGCATCCAAACAAAACACAAACCCAGCTTTCTGCATTTCATTGTTTTTTAAGCAGTCAGACTCTTGGTGAAAAATAATGTAACTGGGATTTAGTATTGTCTCCCAGCCCCACCTCCCCAGCTTGCTCCGAGTCTACATCCACAAACGCACTGCTGCCCTGCTTGAATCTGTCTCTTCCTCCGCCCACAGTAACAATATTCAACTTAATTTGCAAATGTGACTTCATTCTGCTTTTTTAATCCATTGTGCGATCAAAACCGAGCAAATTCTTCCCTTTGCATCTTCAACCGATTACCGTCCCTGGAAGTTTCTATTCTTCGGGACCTCCCCCTGGCACCCATAATTCACACGTGCCAGCCATCAGCGTTCGATCCTGGCATTCCGTGATTCCCAAACCTGTCCGCCTGCCCACCATTTGCTGATGGAAATCAGTGCGTTTACCACCTGTGGCACTTCTCGTTAGCTGATCCCACCTCCGCCAAACTGTCTTAAAATCTGCCAGTGTGGAGTTTTACTGATATTAATGGCTCTTAAGGTGGGTCTTGGGATTACAGAAAAACATAAGAAATAGGAGTAGGCGTAGGCCATAAGGCCCCTTGAACCTGCTCCGCCATTCAATAAGATCATGGCTGATCTGATCATGGACTCAGCTCCACTTCCCTGCCCGCTCCCCATAACCCCTTATCCCCTTATCGTTTAAGAAACTGTCTATTTCTGTCTTAAATTTGCTTAATGTCCCGGCTTCTACAGCTCTCTGAAGCAGCGAATTCCACAGATTTACAACCCTCTGAGAGACGAAATTTCTCCTCCTCTCAGTTCTAAATGGGCGGCTCCTTATTCTAAGATTATGCCCCCTAGTTCTAGTCTCCCCCACCAGTGGAAACATCCTCTCTGCATCTACCTTGTCAAGCCCCCTCATAACCTTATACATTTCAATAAGATCACCTCTCATTCTTCTGAATTCCAATGAGTAGAGGCTCAACCTACTCAGCCTTTCCTCATAAGTCAACCCCCTCACCCCTGGGATCAACCGAGTGAACCTTGACAGGATCACGGTGGGTCTTGGGGCCGGCAAGCCTTGTGTAACAGAAGCTTTGAGGATCCGCACAAGCAATCAGCGAGGAATGCAAGGCTCACACCAGGTTTCGTAACCTTTAGACGTGGTGCCTCATGTGGCCCCCATCACGGTGCTGAAAGGCATAAGAAATAACAAATAAGGGCAGGAGTTGGCCATACGGCCCCTCGAGTCTGCTCTGCCATTTAATACGATCATGGCTGATCCGATCATGGACTCAGGTCCACCTCCCTGCCCGCTCCCCATAACCCTTTACTCCCTTATTGGTTAGTGGATACTGGAGGTCCCAGACCCTGTGTAAGGAGACCCCACAACCTCTCTCTAGGAGCGAGGTCTGGCTCACTACCACCAATCCCATTCGATGGTGTTATGTTGGATGGAAAGGCTCAGTCTGTCTGTTCTGGGTATTTCTGAAATATACCCCTCCAGAACAGTTTACAAAAGCAAAATACCGCAGGTGATGGAATCTGAAATAAAAGCAGAAAATGCTGGAAATCTCAGCGGGTCAGGCAGCGCCTGGGGTTGTCGACCTGAAACGCTAACTCTGTTTCTCTCTCCACAGATGCTGCCTGACCCGCTGAGATCGCCAGCATTTTCTGTTTTTGATCCAGGACACTTTGCTTGGTTGGTGTCCCTGTCACCTGGCCCATTCTCCTCCCTCTCCCACCGCCGGCGTGCTGTGGCCGCAGCGCGTACCATCTCCAGGACGCACTGCCGCGCCGCCTCAAGGTTACGTCAACAAGCACCTCCCACCCTCCATCACAGCTGGGACTGCCAAGAGGGTCGAGCAGCAATGCCCTGCGGTCACCAAGTCTCGCTTCCCTGCCAACCCCACACGCCACCCTGACTTGGGCACATATCGCCCACCGTTCCTTCATGGTCGCTGGGTCAGTATCCTCGAGTTCCCCATTGTGGGAGCACCTTCACCACGGGAATTGCAGTGGTTCAGGGAGAAGACCGACTACCTTGTCAGCACATCTAGGGAGGGGCCCCACCAACAACAGCCACATCCCCAGAATAAATAAATCTAAAAAATCTAAGGAAACAGTTCTCGTTGATGGTTTGTTTTCAGTGTAGAAGCAAATAGTTGTGCTGCAATAAACACGGTATGAAAGTCCTGCTGAGGGATCTGTTTTTGTCTAGAGTTAGTTGGACCATGATGAATGGCAGTATTAAGAATAATATTGGTTCTGGCACTGCCAGAATAATTAAAATTCCTGATTTGTTCTTTTATTCTTGTACTAATTGGCTTCTTCCACCCAATAAAGATATTTGCAGAAACTGCTCGAGAAAGGTTGGCTGGTCCACTCTGCCAGGGCGGGCGCAGATAGATTTAGAACAATGACGATGAATGATGTTATTACTGTAACTCGTTAAAAATAAACTATTTAAAGGAGCCTTGCTGTTGCTATTTGCTGGAAAACTCCTGGAATTCTGAGGCGGAGAGCTCCAGCTGAAAAACCTTCCCTTACTGTCACTCTCACTCACTGGGTGTGAGACAACATCTCGATGGCACTGGCCGTTCAAGTTGTGCAATATTTACACATTCCTGGAAACCCCTGCTGCTATCTCTCAAAGACAGAGACAGTCGGCCAAAGGAAGTAATGTTATCGTTGCAGAGCTTGTTTATTGGTGCATGACAAATAACATACTATTCAGCCAGAAGCACTTGCGTGATCTAATAACACCAGGAACCCTCTCCTTGTGGCCCTCCCAGACCAGGCAGCCCAGTTGGGAAAACTTCGCTCTCCGGGGATTGGTGTGCAACTGAGCAAAGGGACTCTGCTCTCCTCACAGCTAATCCACAAACTACCAACGCAACTGTCATGGGGTTTGTGCAATACTCTGCGATCGGCTCCCTCGCGTGCCCACAGCAACCCATTGTGCCGGCTCGATGCCAGCGTAGACACAGCAGCACCAGCGGATTGAGGGAATAAAGGGGCAGAAGGACCCCAAAGGGTTGGTGATGTCCCACTGAAGACCTTGGCCAAGACTGAGGTCTTCACCAGGTAAGTGTCGGGTGTGGAGCTGAGGGAGAGGAAGCACATTACTGTCGCTGCCCAGGGTCTGCTGCCTCCTGCCCCCCCCCCCCCCTCTCCCAGGGCATCGGGGGGAAGCGGCGATAAACATAGATGGAAGCAAGGAAAATCCATCAGGAACACTGGTCCCGCCTCCCTCCATTTGCGGCGGGTCGGGACCCTGTTTAGGGAGGGGGGGGGGGTGCCGGGAGGGGGTGCAATCCTGACTGGGGAATGACCTTGGGGTAGTCCTCGGCGCCCACTTTCACCCTTGTTTCTGCTGTGACCCCACCCAGATTCGGGCAGATTCACAGTGCAAAACTCCCCCTTCCCTTAAAGTCAGCTGACTAACGGTGTGGCAGCACCTCCCAAACCCGCGACCTCTACCCCCTAGAAGGACAAGGGCAGCAGGCACCATGGGAACACCACCATCTCCACGTTCCCCTCCAAGTCACACACCATCCTGACTTGGAAATATATCGGCCGTTCCTTCATCGTCGCTGGGTCACAATCCTGGAACTCCCTCCCTAACAGCACTGTGGGAGCACCTTCACCACACGGACTGCAGCGGTTCAAGAAGGCGGCTCACCACCACCTTCTCAAGGGGCAATTAGGGATGGGCAATAAATGCCGGCCTTGCCAGCGACGCCCACATCCCAGGAATGAATAAAAGAAATACAAACTATAAATAAAAACAGAAAACGCTGGAAATCTCAACGGATCAGATAGCATCAGAGCAAGGGTCATCGATCCGAAACACTAACTCTGTTTCTCTCTCCACAGATGCTGCCTGACCCGCTGAGATTTTCAGTATTCTCTGTTTTTATTTCAGATTCCAGCATCTGCAGTATTTTGCTTTTGAACTACAAACCATAAATCAGGACAGCTCTTTTAAACTTCTGGAAACCAACATCCTATGCATTGACCAGCCTTGGCACTTTTCTGAACAACATGAATTTTTTGACAGTAATTTGTCACGGTTAAACACAGCCCCTTCGGTCAAGGTATTGTTCGTTCCATTTCGGATTATGGAGTTCAAAGGTCAAAGAACAAGTTTACAGATATGTTTTTTGTTTAATTAAAATATTTTGGGGTCGTTAAAGAACAATTTCCAAGTTGCATTGGGTTCTTTTAGTGCTGGGATCCATTTAATGCTGGCAAGACCCTATTGATTCTTTGCCTGTGATGTTCAGGAAGTGGCCATGAGGAGATGCACAAGAGAGACCCAAGGCACAAGGCCACTCACTCGCTGATGCTATTCCTCGTCTCATATTCCTGTGCGGGAAATGCAGACTATTGGCTGCTCAGTGGCCCAGCTTGAGATCAGGAATTTGCCACAAGGGCAACTGGAGGCCACAAACTGCCAGTCCCGGGTTTGATGTGGTTCAGGCCTCTTGCACTTTCTCAACGAAGAATAATTCGTCAGGATTTTTGCATTTTGACCATGTGTCTGTGCTGACTGGCCCAAAACTACCCAAACCTGCCGAGGCCCCGCTGGGTGCAGCGTCTCAACGCAACTCATCGTTGCTGAAGTGACCAGTTTCTTTCACCCATTCTGTACCCTTACAATCCGTACTCACTGACTATACTGTACCACTGGCCTGGGTTAGTGCAGATTCTCGGTCAATGATAAAGCACGAGTAACCGATTGGTGAGCACCTGCCTCCCCTGACAGTACTTTCCTCTTGGAAATTCACTTACACAATCCTTTCAACTTTATTCAGCTCTACCTGCCCGATTTAAGTGTACTGTTAATGTATGCTGAGAATACCCTGGGGGGGGTGGGGGACATTCCTCCTGGGGTGGGTGCAGCACAAATCTGACGACAGTGAATCGACGGCCCGTTTTACACCCTGCCCACTTTACTCTTTGACTGAAACACAATCAGGCGGCGTTTAGAACTCATCATCATAGGCAGTTCCTCGGAATCGAGGAAGACTTGCTTCCATTCCTGAAGTGAGTTCTTTGGTGGCTGAACAGTCCAATACAAGAACCACAGACCCTGTCAGAGGTGGGACAGATAGTCGTTGAGGGAAGGGGTGGGTGGGACAGGTTTGCCGCTCGCTCTTTCCGCTGCCTGCGCTTGATTTCTGCATGCTCTCGGCGATGAGACTCGAGGTGCTCAGCGCCCTCCCGGATGCACTACCTCCACTTAGGGCGGTCTTGGACCAGGGACTCCCAGGTATCAGTGGGGATGTTGCACTTTATCAGGGAGGTTTTGAGGGTGTCCTTGTAACGTTTCCTCTGCCCACTTTTGGCTCGTTTGCCGTGAAGGAGCTCCGAGTAGAGCGCTTGCTTTGGGAGTCTCGTGTCTGGCATGCCGACTATGTGGCCTGCCCAGCGGAGCTGATCGAGTGTGGTCAGTGCTTCGATGCTGGGGATGTTAGCCTGAATGAGGACGCTGATGTTGGTGCGTCTGTCCTCCCAGGGGATTTGTAGGATCTTGCGGAGACATCGTTGGTGGTATTTCTCCAGCAACTTGAGGTGTCTACTGTACATGGTCCATGTCTCTGAGCCATACAGGAGGGTGGGTATTACTGCAGCCCTGTAGACCATGAGCTTGGTGGCAGTTTTGAGGGCCTGGTCTTCAAACACTCTTTTCTTCAGGCGGCCGAAGGCTGCACTGGATGCGGTGTTGGATCTCGTCGTCGATGCCTGCTCTTGTTGATAGGAAGCTCCCGAGATATGGGAAGTGGTCCACGTTGTCCAGGGCCGTGGATCTTGATGACTGGGGGGCAGTGCTATGCGGCGAGGACAGGCTGGTGGAGGACCTTTGTCTTACGGATGTTTAGCGTAAGGCCCATGCTTTCATACATGTAGAACTAGCAGCCAATTGGCTATCGCTCATTTCGAGCTGCGGCCCCCGGCTAATTGATGCGCCCACTGTGGGTATAATTCCGAGGAAGGAGGTGGGTAATTAGCAAAGGCTTCAACAACAGCCGGGGCCTCCCCAGGAGGGTGAAGTCTACCCTGAACATTTAGACCAATCAACGTCAGCAGTGAGGTTTTTATATATTTTAGTCACACCTTAGGAAAAGCTTTGCAAGATTAATAGTTTTACCATTGTGATATATTTTAATTAATGTGTTGGAAATGTGAAAAAAGATCCAGACATATAAAATTATTATTTTGTATTTTGACTTTGCTCCACCTATTTTACAGTAAATGCTTTGCAAACATCAACATCATCAGAGGCAGTCCCTCGAACGAGGATGACTTGCTTCCACATGAGTTCACAGATGTTTCAATGAAGATATGGCAAACACAATGGTAAGATGCCACTTTATTATATTTTAGGGTGTTGCCCAAGTGAAGAATGTTGGCTGAGACACCAAGGGAACAAACTTCCTCCTCCTCCTCTTCAATTACTATCACAGGACCTTGAACATGCACCGGAACTAACAGGGGAGGCAGTTCAGGGCTTGGGTAAATGTCTCACCCAAACTGCAGCCCTCTCACTGATTGGTCAGCCCTCTCACTGATTGGTCAGCCCTCTCACTGATTGGTCAGCCCTCTCACTGATTGGTCAACGCTCCCACCGACTGGTCAGCCCTCTCACTGACTGGTCAGCCCTCTCACTGACTGGTCAGCCCTTTCACTGATTGGTCATCCCTCTCACTGACTGGTCAGCCCTCTCACTGATTGGTCAGCGCTCCCACCGACTGGTCAGAGCTCTCACTGACTGGTCAGCCCTCTCACTGATTGGTCAGCCCTCTCACTGACTGGTCAGCGCTCTCACTGATTGGTCAGCGCTCTCACTGACTGGTCAGCGCTCTCACTGACTGGTCAGAGCTCACACTGATTGGTCAGAGCTCTCACTGATTGGTCAGAGCTCTCACTGATTGGTCAGCGCTCTCACTGATTGGTCAGCCCTCTCACTGATTGGTCAGAGCTCTCACTGACTGGTCAGCCCTCTCACTGATTGGTCAGCGCTCTCACTGACTGGTCAGCACTCTCACTGACTGGTCAGCCCTCTCACTGATTGGTCAGCGCTCCCACCGACTGGTCAGAGCTCTCACTGACTGGTCAGCCCTCTCACTGACTGGTCAGCCCTTTCACTGATTGGTCATCCCTCTCACTGACTGGTCAGCCCTCTCACTGATTGGTCAGCGCTCCCACCGACTGGTCAGAGCTCTCACTGACTGGTCAGCCCTCTCACTGATTGGTCAGCCCTCTCACTGACTGGTCAGCGCTCTCACTGATTGGTCAGCGCTCTCACTGACTGGTCAGCGCTCTCACTGACTGGTCAGAGCTCACACTGATTGGTCAGAGCTCTCACTGATTGGTCAGAGCTCTCACTGATTGGTCAGCGCTCTCACTGATTGGTCAGCCCTCTCACTGATTGGTCAGAGCTCTCACTGACTGGTCAGCCCTCTCACTGATTGGTCAGCGCTCTCACTGACTGGTCAGCACTCTCACTGACTGGTCAGCCCTCTCACTGATTGGTCAGCCCTCTCACTGACTGGTCAGCGCTCTCACTGACTGGTCAGCCCTCTCACTGACTGGTCAGCGCTCTCACTGACTGGTCAGATCTCTCACTGATTGGTCAGCGCTCTCACTGACTGGTCAGAGCTCTCACTGACTGGTCAGCCCTCTCATTGACTGGTCAGCGCTCTCACTGACTGGTCAGCCCTCTCACTGACTGGTCAGAGCTCTCACTGACGTCAGCTCTCTCACTGACTGGTCAGCCCTCTCACTGATTGGTCAGCGCTCTCACTGACTGGTCAGAGCTCTCACTGATTGGTCAGCCCTATCACTGATTGGTCAGCCCTCTCACTGATTGGTCAGCGCTCCCACCGACTGGTCAGCCCTCTCACTGACTGGTCAGCCCTCTCACTGATTGGTCAGCCCTCTCACTGACTGGTCAGCCCTCTCACTGATTGGTCAGCGCTCCCACCGACTGGTCAGCGCTCTCATTGATTGGTCAGCACTCTCACCGACTGGTCAGCGCTCTCACTGATTGGTCAGTGCTCTCACTGATTGGTCAGCGCTCTCACTGATTGGTCAGCCCTCTCACTGACTGGTCAGAGCTCTCACTGACTGGTCAGCCCTCTCACTGATTGGTCAGAGCTCTCACTGATTGGTCAGCCCTCTCACTGACTGGTCAGAGCTCTCACTGACTGGTCAGCCCTCTCACTGATTGGTCAGCGCTCTCACTGACTGGTCAGCGCTCTCACTGATTGGTCAGTGCTCTCACTGATTGGTCAGCATTCTCACTGATTGGTCAGCCCTCTCACTGACTGGTCAGAGCTCTCACTGACTGGTCAGAGCTCTCGCTGACTGGTCAGCCCTCTCACTGATTGGTCAGAGCTCTCACTGATTGGTCAGCCCTCTCACTGACTGGTCAGAGCTCTCACTGACTAGTCAGCCCTCTCACTGATTGGTCAGCGCTCTCACTGACTGGTCAGCGCTCTCACTGACTGGTCAGAGCTCTCACTGATTGGTCAGAGCTCTCACTGATTGGTCAGCGCTCTCACTGATTGGTCAGCCCTCTCACTGATTGGTCAGAGCTCTCACTGACTGGTCAGCCCTCTCACTGATTGGTCAGACCTCTCACTGACTGGTCAGCCCTCTCACTGATTGGTCAGCGCTCTCACTGATTGGTCAGCCCTCTCACTGACTGGTCAGCCCTCTCACTGACTGGTCAGCCCTCTCACTGATTGGTCAGCGCTCTCACTGATTGGTCAGAGCTCTCACTGACTGGTCAGCGTTCTCACTGATTGGTCAGAGCTCTCACCGACTGGTCAGTGCTCTCACTGACTGCTCAGCGCTCTCACTGACTGGTCATCCCTCACACTGATTGGTCAGCGCTCTCACTGATTGGTCAGAGCTCTCACTGACTGGTCAGCCCTCTCACTGACTGGTCAGCCCTCTCACTGATTGGTCAGCGCTCTCACTGACTGGTCAGCCCTCTCACTGACTGATCAGCCCTCTCACTGACTGGTCAGCGCTCTCACTGACTGGTCAGAGCTCTCACTGACTGGTCAGCCCTCTCACTGACTGGTCAGCGCTCTCACTGACTGGTCAGCCCTCTCACTGACGTCAGCTCTCTCACTGACTGGTCAGCGCTCTCACTGACTGGTCAGAGCTCTCACTGATTGGTCAGCGCTCTCACTGACTGGTCAGCGCTCTCACTGACTGGTCAGCCCTCTCACTGACGTCAGCTCTCTCACTGACTGGTCAGCCCTCTCACTGATTGGTCAGCGCTCTCACTGACTGGTCAGAGCTTTCACTGATTGGTCAGCGCTCTCACTGTCTGGTCAGCCCTCTCACTGATTGGTCAGAGCTCTCACTGACTGGTCAGACCTCTCACTGACTGGTCAGCCCGCTCACTGATTGGTCAGAGCTCTCACTGATTGGTCAGCCCTCTCACTGATTGGTCAGCCCTCTCACTGATTGGTCAGAGCTCTCACTGACTGGTCAGCCCTCTCACTGACTGGTCAGCCCTCTCACTGATTGGTCAGCGCTCTCACTGACTGGTCAGCCCTCTCACTGACTGATCAGCCCTCTCACTGACTGGTCAGCGCTCTCACTGACTGGTCAGAGCTCTCACTGACTGGTCAGCCCTCTCACTGACTGGTCAGCGCTCTCACTGACTGGTCAGCCCTCTCACTGACGTCAGCTCTCTCACTGACTGGTCAGCGCTCTCACTGACTGGTCAGAGCTCTCACTGATTGGTCAGCGCTCTCACTGACTGGTCAGCGCTCTCACTGACTGGTCAGCCCTCTCACTGACGTCAGCTCTCTCACTGACTGGTCAGCCCTCTCACTGATTGGTCAGCGCTCTCACTGACTGGTCAGAGCTTTCACTGATTGGTCAGCGCTCTCACTGTCTGGTCAGCCCTCTCACTGATTGGTCAGAGCTCTCACTGACTGGTCAGACCTCTCACTGACTGGTCAGCCCGCTCACTGATTGGTCAGAGCTCTCACTGATTGGTCAGCCCTCTCACTGATTGGTCAGCCCTCTCACTGACTGGTCAGAGCTCTCACTGACTGGTCAGAGCTCTCACTGACTGGTCAGACCTCTCACTGATTGGCCAGCGCTCTCACTGATTGGTCAGCCCTCTCACTGACTGGTCAGAGCTCTCACTGACTGGTCAGCACTCTCACCGCCTGGTCAGCCCTCTCACTGACTGGTCAGCCCTCTCACTGATTGGTCAGCGCTCTCACTGACTGGTCAGAGCTCTCACTGACTGGTCAGACCTCTCACTGACTGGTCAGCCCTCTCACTGATTGGTCAGCGCTCTCACTGATTGGTCAGCGCTGTCACTGACTGGTCAGAGCTCTCACTGACTGGTCAGACCTCTCACTGACTGGTCAGCCCTCTCACTGATTGGTCAGCGCTCTCACTGATTGGTCAGCCCTCTCACTGACTGGTCAGCCCTCTCACTGACTGGTCAGCCCTCTCACTGATTGGTCAGCGCTCTCACTGATTGGTCAGAGCTCTCACTGACTGGTCAGCGTTCTCACTGATTGGTCAGAGCTCTCACCGACTGGTCAGTGCTCTCACTGACTGCTCAGCGCTCTCACTGACTGGTCATCCCTCACACTGATTGGTCAGCGCTCTCACTGATTGGTCAGAGCTCTCACTGACTGGTCAGCCCTCTCACTGATTGGTCAGCCCTCTCACTGACTGGTCAGCCCTCTCACTGATTGGTCAGCGCTCTCACTGATTGGTCAGAGCTCTCACTGACTGGTCAGCGTTCTCACTGATTGGTCAGCGCTCTCACTGACTGGTCAGCCCTCTCACTGATTGGTCAGCGCTCTCACTGATTGATCAGAGCTCTCACTAACTGGTCAGCGCTCTCACTGATTGGTCAGAGCTCTCACTGACTGGTCAGCGTTCTCACTGATTAGTCAGAGCTCTCACTGATTGGTCAGCGCTCTCACTGATTGGTCAGAGCTCTCACTGATTGGTCAGCCCTCTCACTGACTGGTCAGCGCTCTCACTGACACTGGACCCTCAGTCTTCTGACTCGGAGCCACAAGAGATCCCAACGTTGGTACTCACACAGTTTTGTGGATAATCTGACTGAGCTGTGCTTTACCGGGGATTTGTGAGCCCAGAGTTCATTTAACAGAGAAATAAGGAACAGTTGAGAAATCATCGCAATAATTAAACGCAAGGTGGCAATGAATGGAATTGTTTTACCTGAGGTTCTGGGGATGATGTTAGCCTGGGCCACGCCTGGTATCTGCGTACTAAGTGAGGGGTTGAATTCTGAGTAACGTTATTTTTTAATTCATTCTCGAGATGTGAGCATCTGTGGTCAAGCCAGCATTTATCAGCCATCCATCGTTGCCTTGACGAGATGGTGGTGGTTCTTGAACTGTATCTCGCTGGGCCATTTCAGAGGACAGTTAAGTGTCAACCACTTTGCTGTGGGTCTGGAGTCACATATAGGCCAGACCGGGTAAGGGCGGCAGATTTCCCTCCCTAACGGACATTAGTGAACCAGAGGGGTTTTTATGACAATCTGGTACTTTCATGTTCACTTTTACTGATCCAAGCTTTTTATTTACAGATTTTTGAAACTGAATTCAAATTGCCAAATGTTCCCTGGATTTTCTCACCTTCCAGGGTAGCCCCCCCACCCCACACCAACTTCCCCACCCACCACCTTCCCCCCACACCTTCCGCACGCCCCACCCCCCCACCTCCCCCCCTCATTCCCACCATATTTTCCCCACAACTCCCCCCCGCTCCCACCACCTTCCCCACCCCCATTCCCGCCCCCTCCACCTTTCCCGCATAACCCCCCCCCGCAGCACCTTCCCCCCTGCTCCCACCCCCTCACCACCTCTCCCCCACAGCCCCCCCTCCCGCCCTCCACCTATCACCTTTCCCCACATAACCCCCCACCTCCTCCCCTCCAGAAAGGCTCGATAAAGTGCGGAAAAGACACAAGAAGTGCAAAGGAACAGAAACAAAGAAAATGTACACGGTACAGGTCTACAATGTAATGGTTAATTTAAGGGAGAAAGCTTAAAAATATATAATGCTGCAAGAGTTGACAAAATAACCTGAGTATTGAGGTGCAGGAATAAGGCTCAGTCAATGGAATTCAGGAGCTGGCCGGCAAATGTTATTTTGACTTCTGTTGTGACAAACTGCTGCAGGTAAATTGCCGTGTAAAACACACGTCATAAAACATGGTTGGAATGAATAGAGAAATGTTTTGCTATTTCAAGCCCTTGTATTGCTAAATGAATCGCCACACCGTTAGTGTGAAAGCTAGAGAAATACCACCAACGATGTCTCCGCAAGATCCTACAAATCCCCTGGGAGGACAGACGCACCAACGTTAGCGTCCTCAACCAGGCCAACATCCCCAGCATCGAAGCACTGACCACACTTGATCAGCTCCGCTGGGCAGGCCATATCGTTCGCATGGCAGACACGAGACTCCCAAAGCAAGCACTCTACTCGGAACTCCTTCACGGCAAACGAGCCAAAGGTGGGGCAGAGGAAACGTTACAAGGGCACCCTCAAAGCCTCCCTGATAAAGTGCAACATCCCCACCGACACCTGGGAGTTCCTGGCCAAAGACCGCCCTAAGTGGAGGAAGTGCATCCGGGAGGGCGCTGAGCACCTCGAGTCTCGTCACCGAGAGCATGCAGAAACCAAGCGCAGGCAGCGGAAGGAGCGTGCGGCAAACCAGACTCCCCACCCCTTCCCTCAACGACTATCTGTCCTACCTGTGACAGGGACTGCGGTTCTCGTATTGGACTGTTCAGCCACCTAAGGACTCATGTTAAGAGTGGAAGCAAGTCTTCCTCGATTCCGAGGGACTGCCTATGATGACGATGTTGATGAAATGGCACTTACCGATGAACAGCTGTTATTCCAGTCTGCGACTTTCGATGCCACTGTGGCATTCTGCTTCCTCCGAAGGATTGTTTCTGCTGTACTGAAGTAGCTTCGTTGGACTGCCGATTCTGACGTCAGGCTACTTTTAGGTTCCACCGTGTCCAGAGCATTTGAAAAGTTATTCAACCTCTTTGTGTAGCCTTCAGACAAGGTTCCTTTCACACCGCTGTTCCGCTCAGTCGCCTCGTTTGAGGCGGTTGTCCGATTTGTCCTCCTTGTAGTTATTCGGGAAAAATCCATGCCGGGCTCATTTTCATATTTAGTGGGCTCGGTCTGGACAACTGCGCGACTATTTCTCCACGAAGCCCTCTCCAGTGCATCTGCTGAGAGACTTTTGGTCTCCTGCTCCGCTTGGTTAGACGAGCGACGATGCCTCCTCGATTCGTAGGGAGTTACACTGCCATCATCTTCAGCAAACTCGGGAGACTTTAAGGTAATGCTGCTGCTAATAGAGACCTCAGACACTGATTCAGTCTCGTCTTCATCGCAGCTATCTGACTCTGATGGCTTCATCGTAATATCACTCCTCCGGATTGATATCTCATAAGGTATACTAATATTGCTCCTTTGTAAAGAAGCTTCACTTGGACTTATAGTAATATTACTTGTGGAAGTATGTTTTTCCTTTGGCATTGCAGTGGTATTGACTCTTTGAGAAGGTAAATCTGATGGAAGTATTGTGATGCTACTGGTCACTTTATTTGGCACAGTTTTTGGGGAGAGCCTGTGTTCTCCAGCACTAGGCTCGGTTCCAGCCGTCATTACTTCCTTCTTATCTATGGCGATGATAGCAGGCTTAATAATTGCTTTGGATCTCAGCCCCTCTCGAGGGCTACACACTCTCCTCAACTCTGGGCCTGGCTTTTGATTCACTGTGACATCTTCAGAAGCAATGGCTTCGGTGTATTTAGATTTCAGCGGCTCTTCGTCGGTGTAACGTTTGACGGCAGAGTATTCCACACCGCCATCCTGAGACCTCGCTGAGTACAAGTACCTGGATCTGCGTGGCCTCGACATCACTGGTGTAACCTCCGCGGCGATTTCCGGTTCGTCGAATGTTGGCAATTTCTCTGTCGACTTTACCGCAGTGGATCCATTATCGGCAGTAAGTGGCATGTCAACCTCAACCGGAAAGGCATTCTTGGGCTCGCTGTAAGATGTTGGAGAAGCTATATGATTCCGATAAGAGGGTACTGTTCCATTCAAAAGGGTAGCGTTAGTACTTGTAGATGATGAGTCCTCACCGGAATCATTAACCTCATCTTGAACTGTCACATTCTCATTTTCAGAATTGTGTAAATAGCCGGGACTCTTTTTCTGTCTTTCAAAAAGTGCCGACGATTGCTGCAAATCAGTGTAGTCTCCAGATGCTTTACTCTTTGGCCCATTTTCACCCTGTTTACTTTGAGTGCTCCAGGGTCTCTTTACATTTGGCTCATTGGCTGCTGGAGGGTAGCGGCTGAGTACTGATGGTGGCTCTCTCGGCTTCTTCAGCTTGTCAGGATGCAGGTCCTGGTCTTTCTGTGCGGAGCTGGAGCTGTTCACACAAGACTTGTCTTCGGATTTCTTTTCATTGGTGGCTGTTGTTCTTGGGTTTGAGGAGGTCCTCTGAAATCTTTTACTTGCACTGGGACTGAGTGGCCGCCTGTGACCTTTCCCTGTATGGTCATCCTCGAGCAACAAGTCTCTGTTTCTCATTCTCTCCCTCTGTGACCTTGGCTGAGACGAAACCTCGAGAGTCTTTTCTTTCAGGACCTGTGGTTCTGCTGCAACACCTTTGTATTTTGGCTTGTCCGGTCGGGACCGAATACGAACCTCCTGATGTGCAGTCTCACCATTTTCTAAGGCTTTGTTCCTTGACATTTGCAATTTCATTTCCTCTATCTGGTCAGCCAGCATTTTGGCCTTGTTTTGTTCACTCAGAAACTTTTCTTGTAACTCGTTGTGTTTGGCTTCTGTCCTTTTCAGGTCTTCCTCCACCATCTCAAGCAGCTTCAGGCGTTTCTTCAACCTTTCTATTTCTTGAGTGAGATCCTTAATTTTGTTGTCCTCCTGACCTTCTTGGGATTCTTTGTTTCTGAGCCCAGCATTGTGTGTTATAGTTAGAGAGTCTAAATCTTTCTTTGCCAGGCTAACTTTAGAAGACAGACTAGTGGACATGTCTTCCTCAATCCGGAGATCCCCTCTGTCCCCTGTATAAAGATATGGTTTCTCATTGTTTGTCCTGAGATTCGAGGAGTTCCTACTTTGATCTGTCGCATTTATCTTATTGTCGTGTTGTAATTTCTTTGTGAGCTCCTGGATAACCTCTTCATTCTGTTTCAGTGTTTCATTCATGGTCTTTCTTTCCTCTGCTAAGCTGACAGTTATAGATTTTAACTTTCCGAGCTCTTCGATTATGTTTTGCTCTGATTTATCGAGTCGGCTTTCCGATGACTCAAGTTCTTTTATCCTGGTTCGAAGAACCTCCAGTTCCGTAGTCAACTTCCTGGTGAGGTTCTTCTCTTCATTCAGGCTCAGGCAGAGCTGCGTGCAGTCCGATTTACTTTTATTAAACGCTTCTTCCAATTTTTCCAGGTCTGCCATTCTGTCCTGCAGTTTCTCAATCTCTTCTTTGAGGTCTTTGCTCAGCTTGACCTCTGCCTCCAATTTCTCTTTCAAGTTCCTGCACATGTCCTCGGCCTTCCGGACCTCTTCGTCCTTGCCCTCAATGGTCAGCACCCTCTTGCGCAGAATGTCCACCTCGCTCAGCAGGCTGGAGTTACTGCCTTCCGTTTGGATGACTTTATCCTGCAAGTCCATTAGCTCGTCCTCTGTTCGGTGCAGGTTTCTGGTGGCCTCTTCCAGCTCATCAACACGACGGCCCAAGCTGGTCAGCTTCAGCCTCAGCTGGCGGTTCGAAGTCTCTTTGAGACTCATTGTGTCGCTCATCTCCTGCCTTCAGACTTGCTGAAGGTCAAGTTCAAGGGGAGGGGGGAATGAGTTATATTTCTACTTTGCACTTTCACCTCCCTCTTTATTCTCTGCCTCTTCTTGTGGCTGGACTTAAAAAATCTTCAGTCCCAAAATGTCCCCAAGCACAATTTTCACTCCTCGGCTCTGTGTAAATCTTTTATTCCTTTGCATCTGAAATGCTCTTCCAGGATTCAAAAGCATTTTAACCTGTTTAAAAACAAGAGAGAGAAGACACTTGAGAAATCTTGCCACGGTTGTTTCAGGAGATTTAATTAACAGTGTTTAATGTAATTACCCCAATCAGAGCACACACGGCTGTTCCCATCATAATCCCTTGAGGAAAGATCATCCCCACAAACTTCCTCTGGGATTCTCCCGATCGGCTGCTGTGACTTCAGCACAAATCCCAGGTACAGCAGCCGATCAGGACAATCCCTGGGGAAATTTTAGATGAGAATGTGACTTACACTTTATTGTCCTCTCTCCGCTCCCGACTCCCGGTGGGATATAGCAACAGTGAAAGCAGAAAGAACTTGCATTTCTATAGCGCCTTTCACAACCTGAGCAAGTCCCAAAGCTCTTTACAGCCAATGAAGTGCTTTTGAAGTTCAGTCACTATAGAAAATGCAGTAGCCTGGTTGTGCACAGCAAGCTCCCACAAACAGCAATGAAATAAATGACCAGATCACTTGTTTTAGGTGCTGGTTGAGGGATAAATATTGGCCCCAGGACACAGGGGATAATTTCCCTGCTCTTGTTCAAATAATGCCATGGGATCTTTTATGCCCACCTGAGAGAGCAGACGAGCCTCAGTTTAACGTCTCATCCGAAAGATGGCACCTCCGACAGTGCGGCGCTCCCTCAGCACTGCACTGGAGTGTTAGCACAGGTTTTTGTGCTCAAGTCTCTGGAGTCAGACTTGAACCCACAACCTTCAGACTCAGAGGCAAGTGTGCTGCCCACTGAGCCAGGGCCCAATACTGCGATTTGCAGGATCGGGCTGGGTACCTTGTCCAAGTGCCTGAATTCAGGTGCGAGCCTGGCAAACTATTCAATTACAGCCGAGTCTGATCCTATCCTCACCCGAGGTCTCTACATATACACTGCGCCATGGCTTATTGGACAGGCATCAGGAGCATTGTGTTCTTCCTGGCCTTCCTGAGGCCAATTGAAGCAATTAGCCAACTCAAATATCCAATTCTCTTCCTATTAACATTTTGTTCCATTTCTGTCTCTTTGTTGATTTGTGAAAATATAGTTCCATTTAATTCTTACTTGCGGTTGCTGGTTTGCAATAATTACAGAGCCAGATAGTTCATGAGAGCTGAATGACCATCCACAGAATTCCAGCTATTCAACTTAATTTATGCAGGTTAATTTAGCCCGGTCAGATGTACATTAGAGTTCCCTTCAATCTGCTCCAACATTTTACCCTAACCCAGCTTAACAACAGCATCAGCGGGATTTTCTGATCGAGCTATCCTGTGGCCTGGAGTAAGACGGGCAGCTTGATAGTTTGTGCTCAATTCTGGGCGGTTTTCCTGCTGCAGGCCTGGGCCCTCGGAGAGCTGGCTTCAAACTTATTTCACTTAGCAACCTTACAGTGAGCTGAGGCCAGATCATCATCCCATTAGTGTGGGCTAAAGGTTAGTGTTCCAGCCCACTGCACCACCCAGTCAGACATTGAGATGTTTGAGAAAATAGCACCATGTTTGACACCCAATTAGATGCTGGAACTGGGCAGAAATACAACAACAATATTGTGCACTTTGCAAAAACACAAAACCATCAATAAATCAATGTGACAAGGTGACTCATTTTTACATGTGTAATGAAAGTGTGTCACTTGTAAAAGTTTCTGAGTTAGTAAATATTTTTGCAGTCGTGGACTGATTAAATCCAACAGAAAAAATATATCAAAACCAGGGGCACATTTTCTTAAGGTGCAGTTTATGTTACCTGATGAAAAATGTGCTCCAGGTTTAAAGAACTTAAAAAAGCTCAAAAGTTATAAGGCCATTGGATCATTGTAGCTCATCCCTTTAATACCAGTCCCATATACTCTGTGCAATGAAGTTCAGGATAACACAGTGTACAGCACAGAAACAGGCCATTCAACCCAACCGCTCCGTGCCGGTGTTTGTGCTCCACACCAGCCTCTTCCCACCCCCCTTCATCTCACCCTATCACCATATCCTTTTCCTTTCTCCCCCATGTGTTTATCTAGCTTCTCCATAAATGCATCGATACTATTCACCTCAACCACTCCCTGTGGCAGCGAGTTCCACATTCTCACCGCTCTTTGGGTAACAAAGTTACTCCTGAATTCCCTATTGGATTTATTAGTGACTAACATATATTTATGGTCCCTAGTTCTGGTCGCCCCACAAGAGGAAGCATCCTCTCTACATCCACCCTACCGAACCCTTCCACAATCCCAAAGGCTTCTCATCAGGTCAGTCCTCAGTCCCCTGCCCCAGAGAAAAGAGCCTTAACCTGTTCAATCTTTCACCATGGGTCTAGCCTCTCAGTTCAGACATCGTCCCAGTAAATCGCCCTCGCACCCTCTCCAGTGCCCCTACATACCTTTTAAAATATGGAGACTAGAACTGTGCTCTAAATGTGGTCCAACCAAGGCTCAATACAAGCCGAACAAAACTTCTCTGCTTTACAATTCTATCCCTCTAGAAATGAAGGCTTTTATATGGCCTTACCAGCCTATGTTGCTATGTTTAGTGCATCTGTGCACAGGTCTGCGTTCAGTCCCAGTGAAAGTAAATTTCAAAAGGTCATCGTCAAACCCAAGCACCATCTTGTCCTCTCCGACACAGACAGATTCTTGAGCTACAGAGGAGTCAAGGGTTAAGGGAAGCGGGCGGGGAAGTGTAGCTAAGGCCAAGATCAGATCAGCCATGATCTTATTGAATGGCGGAGCAGGCTCGAGGTGCTTCTGCTCCTATTTCTTATGATCTTATGACACTTGCCCATTCCCTATCCCTCCAGCAGCAACCCCCAGTTATAATCAGCTACAGGATCTCTTAGCTAATGGTTAAAATCACTTCCTAGTTTAAGGTGCAGAATTTGAGTGTTCCGACTCTAACTGTGGCTCGGGCTAGCACTGGGTACGATAAATAAAACATTATTACAGTTATAGTTATAGATATAGCTGACTCCCACCGATCACTCTGCCTTCAGTGACTGCTGGTTTGCTCCATGGTGAGGAGCTGATTCTGGTGGGAATGAAACAGGCAGATAGTGTTTTATGACATTGCCTTGCTTGTTAATCCGTCTCCTCCTTTCTCAGATCAGGGCCATCTTGCTCCATCTCCCAGCATCTGTCACTGATGGAATATCTTTCTAAAAACAACTATTACATCCAAATCTGGGTCGGTGAATAAATAGAATGCTGCAGCGAGTCTGGTCAAAGCTCACATATAAACACAGACACAAGCCTGTCTTCCTTGGCCTTCAGAGAATGTCCAGGTTGGCATGAATGAGACTATCTAATCATTCATTGCTGAAGTGCAGTCTTACAATGGCTTGTCCCGACATTACTTAAACATCAAAGTGTCTATTCCCCTGGTCAAGGACAGACCTCTCAGCTCGGTATAATCCCTGCTATCGGAGACTACCCCGTGTTATTGACCTGTGGCAAAGCCAAATTACAGATTCTCCTGCAATAAATCAATTGCTGGGAACGTTGGCATTCAGCATCAGTCTCTGTCGTTCTCAATCTGCTCACAGACTGTCGAATGTCTCGAGCTGAGTAAGGAACCTCAGCTATCTCCCCCCTGCACCAATCGCCCTTGGAGCAGATCCTGGGGCACTGCAGAGCACACCTCGGCTGTTCCTGGGGACACTGGACAGGTCAGTCCCAGTGTGGGGCAGGCTGTGAGAATGGGTCACCTCTCTGGACACCAAGCTGGGTTTGAGTGCTGGCTGTGAGCAGGAACCACTTCACTTGGGATTCGAACTGAATGCAGTTGGAGCGACGTGAATTTGGATTTTATTTGGCGGGGCGTCTGACCCCCGAGCCTGGCTTTCTTTCACCGCCTTCTGCTGAGCATTTTCCACATTTTAAAATGAACACCCCGATTCAAAAATCTGATCAGCAAGCACGTCTCATCTAAAGCCATCATTAATTGGGACCAAAATTCAAGACAAGTCGATCCAACTCAGATCAGTGTTTATTTGCAGACCCTGTTCTTACTTAAAATCAGCCAAGAACATCAGGACTAACCTGGACGCTTGGATTACAGAGAATACAATCCATATCCCCATGGCGATGGAAAATAAATCAGCCCGGATTGCCCTAGTTGCTGTTCCGTGACCTCGCGAGATCGAGAATGGCAATATGGCAACACATGATAGGCAGGCATCTCCTCTCAACCCCGGGGCAAGTGGAAGATTTCCAAAGGACCTTTACAAAGCCACGCTCAACCCTCTCCCACCCGACATCCACACATCCACTTCCCAGCCGGAGTCACTGGGCGAGAAGCAGGAGCAAAGAGATGGGGATATTCGGTGAAAGTGGGATTGGCCTTTACCACCATGCCTCCTGCAGTGGAACAGCCTCGCTGAGGGGTGAGTAATGGACACGGGGCGCGATACGGGCGGGACCCGTCAGCGGCATGGCACAAAGGAGTCAATGGCGTTAAAATGGCTTGGGGCCCATTTTCGAGCCTGAAATGAACGTGTCCGACTGGGAGGCTCGAGCCCGGCCCGACATTGGGCCTTGGGCCTGGGTTGGCTGAGGTGCCGGAGCCCGTTATGCCTCCACTGGCAGCTTGCCCATTGTAAGGCTGAATTCCGGGCTGCTTGTCCCATCAGCCGGCAGCAGGCAGTCCTCAGCAGAAGAGGCCTGGCTCAGCACTGCCCAATCGGGCGGGCGGGGGTACAACAGGCGATAGGACACTCATTTACACGTGCACGGGACCCAAGGCTTGGTTTCGGGCAGCATCTGGAGTGCCAGGCTGCATGGTCGCGGCCCGAACCCCGCGACATCGGTGGACAGCGGCCCGACCGGGGAGTCGTAGGGAAAAAAAATGAGGGCATGCATCGCTGCTCACCTCCCCTTTACGTTCCGCCGCCTGCGAGTGGAGCGCGCCCCGGTTCGCAACCCGCGAGGCTGGAGCTGACATTGCCCATGGCAGCCTGACGGGGAGCTACCCCATGTCCGCCATGGGGCGAAAAGGGGTCACTGCACACAGCAACGATATCATCGCCAGAGGCGCAGCGGCCCGGGGGGGGGCTACTGGATTCGCACCTCCGCTAACTCCCGAGCAAGTTGGTGGGAACGGATAGCGCCCGCTTCCCCCCCTCCCCCCACCCCACCACCCCCCCCCGGCGAAAACCCTTTCCTTCACTCCCCCCCGGAGGCGCTAACAGGAGGCGAACAACAGGGGAATTTCACACCCGATATCTTTATCAGACTTTATCAGAGTTTGTGCAACTGTTTTTCACTTTATTGAATTGAGAAACTGTCGCGCACTTTGAGGGCCGCAGTGCAGATAAAGAGAGTGCGAGAGAAGACGAGGTGAAGCAAGCAGTGATTGGGTGATGGAAAACTGAGGGTTTAAAAGGCTGGAGAATGGAGAACATTGCCACATGTTGATACATTCCCAAAGACCTTCATGTCCTATCTTCAGAAACGTAGGGCTTGATTTTAACTCTCGGTGTCTGGTTTCGGGGCAGCTAACAAGGAGCGAGGGACTCACATACTCCTTACCTGCCCTGATCGGGTCGACTGCAACTTTAAACTGCAGCCGCCCCAAGCTGGTGGAGTCCGTGGTAAACATGTGGGACAGGCTCCGAGCACATCATTGGGGCCCGAGCAGGGGGGGGGAAGCAGGGCTGCTGTCCCTGCCAGCCCCAAGAGTTCACATGGAGCCCACAGTGTCGCCTAGCCAAACATTATTCACGCAGCAAGAAAAATAACCTGCTGTATGTAAATCAACAAGTGCTGGAGAAATATGGAACCAAGACACTGTACATGTGATAAGCCTGGCCCCAGCTGGGACATAAATCAGAGGACCTCATCCATCCCCTCAAAGACCCCCAGTAAACCCAAAAGAAATACAAATTTCGACAGGTTGTGGGATACAAGGAATGGGATAGGAGGTGGTGAGAACTTATGAGACTGAGCCAATCATAGACATGCACCGCCTATTATTTACAGTCGCACGTGGGCCTTTGCCCCCTTTACAAATAAAAGGTTTAAAAACAATTCTTGATGAAGTTATTGCATTTTCTTCCCCTTTCCTGATTGACAACCCTGGCGAGCAAGTGTGAGGCCAGACAATGGATCTCAGCAAGCTGGTCAGCTATTCCAGCAGACGGTGATGCATAGAGACCAGGAGCCGCAACTCTGGTTGTTTCGGCAAATTCTATCTCCCCAACTCACCACGGACCATAAATGGACCTGGGACCTTAGGGTGTCTGTAGTTTAGCACAATGCAAAATGTTATACTTACCCACTCGACAATCCGAGGAGTGTGGACCGATTGCCTTAAAACGTTTCGGGTTTATTGTAAAAAAACATTGTGAATCAGGAAATACTGTTTCTTTAATCAAAGCCCAGCAAGACTGGGCAGATCCCAGGTGTGAAATTTTCAGTTGCGAGTTTGAAGCATGCCCAAGGTATTGCCTCTGACTACAATCGAAAACAGGTGACAACAAGCAGTATTGGATAAGTTACCCGTGCTATCATCTGTTTCAACAGAACAACTGTATTTATGTAGCGAAATGTCCCAAGGCGCTAAAAAATTAGGGCAGGTGAGAAATTGGGGCCGGTGACCAAGTCGAAATTAACGCAGGTTGGTCAAAGAGGTAGGTTTTAAGGAGCGTCTTGAAGGAGGAAAGAGAGGTAGAGAGGTGTAGGGAGGGAGTTCCAGAGCTTGGGGCCCAGGCAACAGAAGGCACAGCCGCCAGTGATTGAGCGATTATAATCAGGGATGCTCAAGAGGGCAGAATTAGAGGAATGCAGACATCTCGGGGGGGTTGTGGGACTGGAGGAGATTACAGAGATAGGGAGGGGTGAGGCCATGGAAGGATTTGAAAACAAGGATGGAGAATTTTGAAATCGAGGCATCGCCAAACCAGAAGCCAATGTAGGTCAGCGAGCACAGAGGTGATGGGTGAGCGGGATTTGGTGCGAGTTTCTCTATAATTCAGTTATCTATAAATTATTGGACGGTTTCCCCTTGCACTGACGTAATCCTGCTCCCAAAGTTATCACTCGCTTTTTCTTACTGAAAATATTTACACGGAACTTTCCTTCAAAGCCAAAATGATAGGATAGATTGGCGAGGGTTTGGGGGAGTTGTCTGGTACAGTGGGACCAACGGAGGAAGAAAGCATAATGGGCAGAAGTAATTGTAGATACCTGCACGTAGCATTAGAGGCATCAAGCATGCCGACAGGCATGAAATTCTTATGTAATTTTCACAAAATATGGATACTATTTCTACTATCTCTACAACTGGCACAAGTTCACAGGCAAGAATTCTTGGCAGCCAAAAATTTCCAAAGCCAAATCCATTTTGGCCTTTTCTTGTTTTATACCTTATATTTTCAAGTATGTTAAGAGCTATCCAAGTTATAAGTTAGTATTCCAGTTGAACTGCTCAGTCTTGTACGACGGTAATGGATTGGCAGCCAGATAATGTGCACTATTTGATACTAATCAGCCCATAATTTGTCTTGGAAGGTTACCAATTGAGACTACATTATAGCTTCTTCTCAAGACTCTACACTGAAAACACTGAAGCAAGTGCACAAATCTGATTTGCTAGAACTCTACTTTGCATTGCAATGAATGGGAAGGGCATTTTTGTCAATTCCAGGAAACTGCGAGGACAAAGTAATCACTCACTCCCCTGGGTCTTGACTGATCAAGTCGAGCGTTGTAAACTCTCTGCGATTCTGGCAATTCCAATCACTTTATTCCATTTGCACTTTGCAACTTTCCCAAAATGTAGAGGCAAAGTATGAATGTTGCAATTTTATTGGGGAATTTTTAATGGGGCATGTTTAGCTTGCAAGCCAGGAATTCTTGCATGTGAAGCAATCTGGGTTGGTGCAATGGTATCTAACAGAAAGACTCAAATTTTTCCCTTCAATGTCCCACTTGCTGATTACCGTACTCAAGCAATTTCTTGGCAAAAGCAACGCGGGCGAGTGACCCCAAGCTAATCTTTCCCATCTTCTCTCAGGCATTTACAGAATAGGTTGCATTCATCTGCCCATCCTGTCGGCTAGGGTTTGTGTGTGGCTAGAGAAAGGAAGGATGAAATAAGAAAGAAACTGCTTTCATTGCGTCCTCAGGCCATCCCAAAGCACTTCATAATCAATAAATACTTTGCAAGTATAATCCCGTTTGTAATGAATTTGCTTCAAGGGTCCTTTGCTTAAGAATTCATAGCAACACATCGCTATTAAGAACTAGTTGGTTTATTAGCAAAGGTTTAACAATCACACTACACATTACCAGTTCATCCACCAGGCTCACAACCACCTGCCCCATTGTGGATCCCCTGAACCCAACTGGCTGGGGTTTTATTGAGTCTGATGAATATCGCGTGACTGGCTAATCCACAGATCCACAAACCTGTGAGCGTACTCACTGGTGCATACATTACAACGTTAGTACCAAATGGAAGATAAACAATGGATGAGTAAATTATAAGCAGCAAGGATCTGTGTAGCTGCAGAGGTTTCAGAAACAGTGGCAGGATTGCAATCTTTGTCACTTTCACAATATGGTGCCATTTTACTATCTCTACAATTGGCCTGTCTTCACAGAGAAGAATTGTTGGCAGCCAGAAAACCCAAAGCCAATTCCATTTAATGCCAATTCCCATGTTGCTCCTGGCCGTGTGTACAGGCTAGCTGGCTCAGTCCCTGCAACGAAAATAACCAGAAGCTCACTCAGGACCAGTAACAGCTCATGGACCCACAGACTGACAAGTCTGACAAATCATCTTACTGCTATCAATCTTTATATAATTGTAATTCATAATTTGTTGGTTGTAATGAAACTAAGCTGATATATTATGCCCGCACTGCGGAGAGATCAATGCAAGAGGTCCTGCAGAGTTCAGGGTTCAAGCTAATGGCAATAAATTTAAACTGTGCACAATAAAATGTGGCTCTTACAATCATAGAAACATAGAAACATAGAAAATAGGTGCAGGAGCAGGCCATTCAGCCCTTCTAGCCTGCACCGCCATTCAATGAGTTCATGGCTGAACATGAAACTTCAGTACCCCCTTCCTGCTTTCTCGCCATAACCCTTGATCCCCCGAGTAGTAAGGACTTCATCTAACTCCCTTTTGAATATATTTAGTGAATTGGCCTCAACTACTTTCTGTGGTAGAGAATTCCACAGGTTCACCACTCTCTGGGTGAAGAAGTTTCTCCTCATCTCGGTCCTAAATGGCTTACCCCTTATCCTCAGACTGTGACCCCTGGTTCTGGACTTCCCCAACATTGGGAACATTCTTTCTGCATCTAACCTGTCTAAACCCGTCAGAATTTTAAACGTTTCTATGAGGTCCCCTCTCATTCTTCTGAACTCCAGTGAATACAAGCCCAATTGATCCAATCTTTCTTGATAGGTCAGTCCCGCCATCCCGGGAATCAGTCTGGTGAACCTTCGCTGCACTCCCTCAATAGCAAGAATGTCCTTCCTCAAGTTAGGAGACCAAAACTGTACACAATACTCCAGGTGTGGCCTCACCAAGGCCCTGTACAACTGTAGCAACACCTCCCTGCCCCTGTATTCAAATCCCCTCGCTATGAAGGCCAACATGCCATTTGCTTTCTTAACCGCCTGCTGTACCTGCATGCCAACCTTCAATGACTGATGTACCATGACACCCAGGTCTCGTTGCACCTTCCCTTTTCCTAATCTGTCACCATTCAGATAATAGTCTGTCTCTCTGTTTTTACCACCAAAGTGGATAACCTCACATTTATCCACATTATACTTCATCTGCCATGCATTTGCCCACTCACCTAACCTATCCAAGTCACTCTGCAGCCTAATAGCATCCTCCTCGCAGCTCACACTGCCACCCAACTTAGTATCATCCGCAAATTTGGAGATACTGCATTTAATCCCCTCGTCTAAATCATTAATGTACAATGTAAACAGCTGGGGCCCCAGCACAGAACCTTGCGGCACTCCACTAGTCACTGCCTGCCATTCTGAAAAGTACCCGTTTACTCCTACTCTTTGCTTCCTGTCTGACAACCAGTTCTCAATCCACGTCAGCACACTACCCCCAATCCCATGTGCTTTAACTTTGCACATTAATCTCTTGTGTGGGACCTTGTCGAAAGCCTTCTGAAAGTCCAAATATACCACATCAACTGGTTCTCCTTTGTCCACTTTACTGGAAACATCCTCAAAAAATTCCAGAAGATTTGTCAAGCATGATTTCCCTTTCACAAATCCATGCTGACTTGGACCTATCATGTCACCATTTTCCATATGCACTGCTATGACATCCTTAATAATTGATTCCATCATTTTACCCACTACTGAGGTCAGGCTGACCGGTCTATAATTCCCTGTTTTCTCTCTCCCTCCTTTTTTAAAAAGTGGGGTTACATTGGCTACCCTCCACTCCATAGGAACTGATCCAGAGTCAATGGAATGTTGGAAAATGACTGTCAATGCATCCGCTATTTCCAAGGCCACCTCCTTAAGTACTCTAGGATGCAGGCCATCAGGCCCTGGGGATTTATCTGCCTTCAATCCCATCAATTTCCCCAACACAATTTCCCGACTAATAAAGATTTCCCTCAGTTCCTCTTCCTTACTAGACCCTCTGACCCCTTTTATATCCGGAAGGTTGTTTGTATCCTCCTTAGTGAATACCGAACCAAAGTACTTGTTCAATTGATCCGCCATTTCTTTGTTCCCCGTTATGACTTCCCCTGATTCTGACTGCAGGGGACCTACGTTTGTCTTCACCAACCTTTTTCTCTTTACATACCTATAGAAACTTTTGCAATCCGCCTTAATGTTCCCTGCAAGCTTCTTCTCGTACTCCATTTTCCCTGTCCTAATCAAACCCTTTGTCCTCCTCTGCTGAGTTCTAAATTTCTCCCAGTCCCCAGGTTCGCTGCTATTTCTGGCCAATTTGTATGCCACTTCCTTGGCTTTAATACTATCCCTGATTTCCCTAGATAGCCACGGTTGAGCCACCTTCCCCTTTTTATTTTTACGCCAGACAGGAATGTACAATTGTTGTACTTCATCCATGCGGTCTCTAAATGTCTGCCATTGCCCATCCACAGTCAACCCCCTAAGTATCATTCGCCAATCTATCCTAGCCAATTCTCGCCTCATACCTTCAAAGTTACCCTTCTTTAAGTTCTGGACCATGGTCTCTGAATTTACTGTTTCATTCTCCATCCTAATGCAGAATTCCACCATATTATGGTCACTCTTCCCCAAGGGGCCTCGCACAATGAGATTGCTAATTAATCCTCTCTCATTACACAACACCCAGTCCAAGATGGCCTCCCCCCTAGTTGGTTCCTCAACATATTGGTCTAGAAAACCATCCCTTATGCACTCCAGGAAATCCTCCTCCACCGTATTGCTTCCAGTTTGGCTAGCCCAATCTATGTGCATATTAAAGTCACCCATTATAACTGCTACACCTTTATTGCATGCAACCCTAATTTCCTGTTTGATGCCCTCCCCAACATCCCTATTACTGTTTGGAGGTCTGTACACAACTCCTACTAACGTTTTTTGCCCTTTGGTGTTCTGCAGCTCTACCCATATAGATTCCACATCATCCAAGCTAATGTCTTTCCTAACTATTGCATTAATCTCCTCTTTAACCAGCAATGCTACCCCACCTCCTTTTCCTTTTATTCTATCCTTCCTGAATGTTGAATACCCCTGAATGTTGAGTTCCCAGCCCTGATCATCCTGGAGCCACGTCTCCGTAATCCCAATCACATAATTCATGAACTACTGCAATAGTTTAAATACTGGTAATTGTCTAAGTGTGACACCAAAAGACTTTCTGTTGATGTTACTATGTATTTCTAATAATCCAATGATCTTCATTGCAACATTCGTGAGTTTGAAAGCATTTGGGGAAAAGTGCACTGCAAAATAGCATCTGTTTCTGCTTAACCCGTTTCATAGCCTATTTCAGTAATGAAACAACACCAGAAGGGGTTTGTTTTATGACTTGGCATTTAAAAGATGCAGTTGGTGGCCAAGAATAATTGATGTGTTTTCAAATTCATATTCAAATTAAATAAATCAAATTGAAGGATAGAGAAGCAAATTTGTAGGGAAATTAGAGAGGTGCAAGAACTATAAAATAGTGATAATGGGGGACTTCAACTATCCTAATATAGACTGGGATAGTAATAGTGTAAAGGGCAGAGAGGGGGAAGAATTTCTGCAGTGTGTTCAGGAGAACTTTCTTGATCAGTATGGTTCCGGCCCAACGAGGAAGGAGGCATTGCTGGAGAGCTATGCATGGAGACAGAGGGTATGGCTGAGGTAAATGAATACTTTGCATTTACCAAGGAAGAAGATGCTGCTAAAGTCATAGTGAAAGAGGAGGTAGGTGCTGAGCAGGAGAACCTCTGCAGAAAGCTACCCCCTGCATCTGTTAAGTTGCCTCTGGATCTTCTCCATCGGCTCAATGCCTTGTAAGCCAACAACTCTTGCATGAGATTTCTGCAGTTCCAACCAGCGTCAAGACCAGAAAAGGGTGAGTATAAGAACTGGTGAATAGCCATGGACATCAGCTCTCCCCGTGCAAGCTGTCTGCTTTACTAGGTTTCTATTGCTGTATTTAAACCCCAATGCCCATGTCAGTACAAAGTGGGACTACTTCAGACCGACTCTAAAATGCAGCGTAAGGAATGACTGTTAGTTGTTGTATATAAGAGAATACTTCTGCATGTTATTTACATCTTGGCATTGACAAACCACATCCGTACTGCACATTGTGTGCACATTTGTACTTAAGCATTCCACAGACTGATTCCTCTTCCTCATTTAGAACTGAGATGAGGAGGAATTTCTTCACTCAAAGGGTTGTGAATCTTTGGAATTCTCTACCTCACAGAGCTGTAGATGCTCAGCTGTTGAGTATATTCAAGACCGTGATCAATAGATTTTTGAGCACTAAAGAAATCATTGGATCTGGGGATAGTGCGGGAAGGTGGAGTTGAGATCGAAGAACAGCCAAGATCTTATTGAATGATGGAGCAGGCTCGAGGGGCCAAATGGCAGACTCCTGCTCCTATTTCTTATGTTCACAGAGGCCAGGAAAGAGTCAGCTTTGATCATGGTCTCTGTTGTATTGTCTGATCTCAGTGTGGGGTGTGGGGTGTGGGGTGGGGGGGGAGGCTATGGTTAGCGACATCATCCATGCACTAGACAGAGGAAAAATGAACAAAAGTTCCCACATCTGTGATCATTATCCATTGAAAAGTATACGTGTGTAAAAGGACTAGATTGGTTTCATCTGTGATGCACTTTCACCCACTTCCTCACTTGCCCAACAGTCAATCAATGCCTGGGTTTGTAAATTAAGAATAGACACTTGGGCAGGGCACTTGGGCAAAGCTCCCAATCTCTGAGAACCCGTACCATCAGCAGCCAGTGCCTTCAGGAGGGAGGGCCAAAAACAAACGGCTCATAATTACTGTTGAAAACGTGAGGCTCCATCTGACCATCCCTCAGGCACCAAGGATCAAACAATGACAACTTCAGTAAAGAATAATCTTAAATTGTGTGCCCCAATGGACTAGAGTTCAATCATTTAATTTTGTTCTTGTAAGCCATAAACATTGATTAACTGATCTTTGCTGACTATTGTGATAGCTGATAAGTGGAACAGCCCGTTACCTTCATTAAAATCATTTTTGACCTTGAAGACAAGGCACTTTGAACTGTGCTATAATATCAAGCAAGTCTTCTGTCAGTTAATAGACACACAGAGTTATTTTGCCTTTGCAGTGTTACCTACATTTATAAAAAGACTTGTTCCTTTCAGCCATTACAGAGAGGTGGTTGCAAAGTGACCCAGGCTGGGAACTGAATATTCAGGGGTATTGGACAATTCGGAGGGATAGACAGAAAGGAAAAGGAGGTGGGATAGCTCTGTTAACAAAAGGATGAGATCAGTGCAGTAGTGAGAAATGATACTGGTTCAGAAGATCAAGATGTAGAATCAGTTTGGGTGGAGATAAGAAATAATAAGGGGGAAGAAGTCACTGGTGGGCGTAGTCTACAGGCCCTCTAACAGTAGCTACACTGGTGGAAGGAGTATAAATCAAGAAATAATGGAGGCTTGTAAGAAAGGTACGGCAATAATCATAGGCAATTTTATTCTTCATATTGATTGGACAAAGCAAATTGTTCAGGGTAGCCTTGAGGAAGAGTTCGTAGAGTATATCCGGGATAGTTTTCTTGAACATTACGTTGTGGGACCAACCAGGGAGCAGGCTATGTTCAATCTGGTACTGTGTAATGAGACAGGATTAATAAATGATCTCCAAGTAAAGGATCCTCTAGGAAAGAGTGATCATAGCGTGGTTGAATTTCAAATTCAGTTGGAGCGTGAGAAAGTCGGATCTCAAACCAGTGTCCTGATTCTAAATAAAGGAGACTACAAAGGTATGAGGGCAGAGTTGGCTAAAGTGGACTGGGAAAATAGATTATAGTGTAAGATGGTTGATAAGCAGTGGCAGACATTTAAGGAGATATTTCACAACTCTCAACAAAAATATATTCCAGTGAGAAGGAAAGACTGTAAGAGAAGGGAGAACCATCCGTGGCTAACTAAGAAAATAAGGGATGGTATCAAATTGAAAACAAGGGCATACAATGTGGTCAAGACTAGTGAGAGGCCAGAAGATTGGAACATTTTTAAAAACCAGCAAAAGATGACCAAAAAAATAATAAAGTGAGAGAAGATAGATTATGAGAGTTAACTAGCAAGATATATAAAACAGGTAGTAAGAGCTTCTACAGGTATATAAAAAGGAAGAGAGTAGGTAAATTAAACGTTGGTCATTTAGAGGATGAGGCTGGGGAATTAATAATGGGGAACAGGGAAATGGCAGAGACGTTGAACAAATATTTTGTATCGGTCTTCACGGTAGAAGACACTAAAAACATCCCAATGGTGGATAACCAAGGGGCTATAGGGAGAGAGGAACTTAAAACAATCACTATCACTAAAGAAAAAGGCAAAAAGAAAATGGGATTAAAGGTGGACAAGTCCCCTGGACCTGATGGCCTGCATCCTAGAGTCTTAAAAGAAGTGGCTGCAGAGATAGTGGATGCATTGGTTGTAATCTACCAAAATTCCCTGGATTCTGGAGAGGTCCCAGCAGATTGGAAAACTGCAAATGTAATGCCCCTATTTAAAAGGAGGCAGACAGAAAGCAGAAAACTATAGACCAGTTAGCCTAACATCCGTCATTCGGAAAATGCTGGAGTCCATTGTTAAGGAAGTGGTAGCAGGACATTTGGAAAATCATAATGCAGTCAGGCAGAGTCAGCATGGTTTTATGAAAGGGAAATCATGTTTGACAAATTTACTGGAGTTCTTTGAGGATGTAACAAGCAGGGTGGATAAGGGGGAACCAGTGGATGTGGTGTATTTGGATTTCCAGAAGGTATTCGATAAGTTGCCATATAAAAGGTTACTGCACAGGATAAAAGCTCACGCGATTAGGGGTAATATACTAGCATGGATAGAGGATTAGCTAACTGACAGAAAACAGAGAGTCGGGATAAATGGGTTATTTTCTGGTTGGCAAACGGTAACTAATGGGGTGCCACAGGGATCGGTGCTGGGGCCTCAACTATTTACAATCTATATTAATGACTTGGATGAAGGGACCGAGTGTAATGTAGCCAAGTTTGCTGATGATACAAAGATGGGTGGGAAAGCGTGTTGTGAGGAGGACACAAAAAATCTGCAAAGGGATATAGACCGGCTAAGTGATTGGGGAAACATTTAGCAGATGGAGTATAATGTGGGAAAGTGTGAGGTTATCCACTTTGCCAGGAAAAATAAAAACGCAACTTATTATTTATATGGAGAGAAATTACAAAATGCTGTAGTACAGAGAGACCTGGGGGGTCCTTGTGCATGAAACACAAAAAATGTATATGCAGGTACAGCAAGTAATCAGAAAGGCAAATGAAAAGTTGACCTTTATTGCAAAGGGGATGGAGTATAAAAGCAGCGAAGTCCTGCTACAACTGTACAGGGTATTGGTAAGGCCACACCTGGAGTACTGCGTACAATTTTGGTCACCTTATTTAAGGAGGAATATACTTGCATTGGAAGCTGTTCACCGAAGGTTCACTTGGTTGATTCCTGAGATGAGGAGGATGACTTATGAAGAAAGGTTGAGCAGGTTGGGCCTCTACTCATTGGAGTTTAGAAGAATGAGAGATGATCTTATTGAAACATATAGGATACTGAGAGGGCTTGACAAGGTGGATGCAGAGAGGATGTTTCCCCTCATGGGGGCATCTAGAACGAGGGGGCATAGTTTCAGAATAAGGGGCTGCCCATTTAGAACTGAGATGAGGAGAAATTTCTTCTTTCAGAGGGTCATAAAGCTGTGGAATTCGCTGTCCCAGAGAGCTGTGGAGACTGGGTCATTGAATATATTTAAGGTGGAGATAGACAAGAGTTTTTAGCAATAAAGGGGTGAAGGGTTAAGGGGAGCGGGCGGGGAAATGGAGCTGAGTCCAGGATCAGATCAGCCGTGATCTTATTAAATGGTGGAGCAGGCTCAAGGGGCCGAATGGCCGACTCCTGCTCCTATTTCTTATGTTCTTTCACTACCTCAGGATGTCCCAAAGCCCTTTGCAGCCAATGAAGTACTTTTGAAGTGTAGTCACTGTTGTAATGTAGGAAATGTGGCAGCCAATTTGCGCACAGCAAGCTCCCACAAACGCTAACGTGGCAATGACCAGATAATCTGCTTTTAGCGGTGTTGATTAAGGGATAAATATTGTTCCCGGACACTGGGGTAAACTCCCCTGCTTGTCCTCAAAATAGTGCTTTGGGACTTTTCACATCCAGCTGAGAGCAGATTCTAATCCGAAAGGCGGCATCTCCGACAGTACGGCGCTCCCTCAGTACTGCCGCTCCGACAGTGCGGAGCTCCCTCAGCACTGCCCCTCAGACAGTGCGGAGCTCCCTCAGCACTGCCCCTCAGACAGTGTGGAGCTCCCTCAGCACTGCCCCTCCGACAGTGCAGCGCTCCCTCAGGACTTTCCCTCTTACAGTGCGGCGCTCCCTCAGTACTGCCCCTCTGACAGTGCGGCGCTCCCTCAGTACTACCCCTCTGACAGTGCGGCGCTCCCTCAGTACTACCCCTCTGACAGTGCGGCGCTCCCTCAGTACTTTCCCTCTGACAGTGCTGCGCTCCCTCAGCACTGCCCCTCCGACAGTGCAGCGCTCCCTCAGTACTTTCCCTCTGACAGTGCGGAGCTCCCTCAGCACTGCCCCTCAGACAGTGCTGCGCTCCCTCAGCACTGCCCCTTCGACAGCGCGGCGCTCCCTCAGTACTGTCCCTCCGACAGTGCAGCGCTCCCTCAGTACTGTCTCTCCGACAGTGCGGCGCTCCCTCAGTACTGCCCGTCCGACAGTGCAGCGCTCCCTCAGTACTACCCCTCTGACAGTGCGGCACTCCCTCAGTACTACCCCTCTGACAGTGCGGCGCTCCCTCAGCACTGCCCCTCCGACAGTGCAGCGCTCCCTCAGTACTGCACTGGGAACGCCAGCCTAGATTTTTGTGCTCAATCCCTGGAGTGGGACTTGAACCCATGATCTTACAAGAAGAAAATGTTCTTTATTTAATGCCTTGTCACTTTTCTTAGCAATGTCCCAAACATGTCTAATACAATGAATCTCAGTCACTGCTGGTAGATAAATGCAGTAATCATTTTCTAAACACAGACTGCATGTTGGAATGTTGGCCAGAATACCGGGAGAACTCGTTTAATATTGCCAAGCTTCATCTGAACCCGTTCAGCAAGCAGGAAGGGCCTCAATTTAGCAGCTCATCCAAATGACAGCATTTTAGACTAGGCTGCATTGCACCAGAGCTGCACTTAAGTCTCAGCCTAGCGTTTGTGTTGCAGTCTTGGAATGGGGCTTGAATCCACAATTTTGCTTTTCCTACTGATGCTGTTCGATGACAGGACATCTCCCACTCCCCCCCACCCTGGAGAATTAAACCAGGACACCCGAGAGACATGATCCCGAGTTGTTTTCTTTAACGTAAAATTAGTCATAATTTTAAAATATGGATCAGATGATGATGAATCATACTGTGATCCGGGGAACTGCCTGTTAATCAATCACTCGGATATACTGGGCACTAATGTTGTAATTGATTTTGCAGTGCATACCATACAAAGCAAATGTTGGTATTGAATCAAATTCTTATACACAGTATAACCCTAGTGTCAAACACTAGAAGTGGCCTGTGGGAAAAAGGTCTCACTTGGTGCAGAATAACAGAAACAAGAAATTCTGGGGCGAAATTGCCCCTTTTTATAGCCCTATTAGTGCCTCTGGGGGGCGCTAATGGGGCACAAGGCAGTTTCCGCCCCGGGGGAGATGGTGCTACTGCTTCCTGGTAAATAGGACCGGAGGATTGGGAGGTCTTGTCCCACCAGTGCCGTGCCCCGTGGTTAGTGTCGCGTGCCCCCCACGCGACCGGTGATGTCACCATCGCCGTGTGCGGCGGCCCCTCAGTCTGGCGGACATCCGCCCCCGGGCCGTTGTTTAAAGGGGAGGGCTCCGGGCCGCCATCTTTCTTTGTCGGCCTTGACTCTCGGGTCAGCCCGACCATGGCCGGCCCTAGCGTGGTCCGGGCCGCCATCGTGCAGCCTGGCGCTCCATCGTGGGTGTCGGACCGCTGGACCGGTCACACGCCGCCCCGGTGATCCAGTGGCAGCCGCGCAGAATGCGCAGTGGCCCTCCCCTTTAATCCAAGGGGCGTTGGAGCGCGACAGCACTATGCAGGGCACCCGCGTACGCTGGCCTCAGTGCCGCGCTCTCGCCCCGACACCGCCCCCAAAGGCAGCGGAGCGCCGGAGACAGCGTCCGCTTCTTTTGAGGGGCGCACAACCCAATTCCGTGTCGGGGGCGGGACTTCCTGCCTGGGCGATAAAAGTCCCTGCCTCGGAAGGTTGCTGCTCTAAATCAGGGCGAGGGGCAATTTCGCCCCCTCTGTTTTTTAAATTTAAAGCTAGAAGGAATTGTGTTGCCGCTCGTGGTCAAATAGCTGCAAGATAATTAAAAGGCTGCCACTGATGACACAGCAGCCCAGCAAAAGTTATTGTTTTGGGGAGAGGGAGAGAAGCATGAAACGATTGGGGGAGCCAATACTGGAGAAGAATTGAAAGTGTCTGGAAAGCTGCATGCCGTTGAATTAGAGAAGTTTTATCTTCCATTCACACTCTGAAAAATTGCACAACGTAATACCACATTAACCCCAACAGAATGTAACTCGTGCAAAATATATTAACTTACAACAATTGCTTCAAGTGTTTTGCAGTTACAACATCTCTCCATTTGGTAGAAACTGTTCAATAATTTAAATTTTTTTACATAACTTGGCTTCTTCAGATTACTGCCCTGAAGGTTTCCAGTGCCCACTTTTGCTTCGCTGTTCCTCCATAGTCTTACTGCAACATTTCGCCCGAGAGGCCGTGCCTTCAGTGCCTTTGAGGAATGATGGGGAGGAATTGTTGGGACAAGATTGGCCAACAATGTGACTCCATCACTAACCATGTGCAGACTGAAGAATGTGTGTTGAATCTCTGGGTAATGTACATCATGCCTTGATATAGCACAGAATAATGTGACAGTTGATTGTGCTGTGTGGACACCGTCAATGGCTTCGAGCTCTTTGACTTCCTGTATCCACATCAACACTTCTCCAATGTTGTTGCTAGGATTTTTGTAAAATGGAGTTTCTATGTTTCTCTCCCCTCCTCTCCTTCCTTGAAGGTGTTGATTCCTGTACCATGGTTCAGTTCTATGTTTACCCTGATATCTTGCCAAAATGCCTTTTATAAATATTTAGCCTTGGCCCATTTGCCTCTGAAAGCTCCATCCATGCCTTTGTCACTGTGACTATTCCAATACTCTCCGGCCCAGCCTCCCAGCCTCCAACCCTTTGTAAATTTCAGCTTATCCAAAACTCTGCTGCCTATATCCGATCCCGCACCAAGTCCCACTCCCCGTCACTACTGTCCTTGCTGATCTACATTGGCTCCTGGGTTCCTCTCCCACCCCAATAACTCAAAATTAAAATTCTCATCCTTGTCTTTAAATACCTCCGTAGAGGCCTCACCCCTCCCAATCTCTTTATCGTAATCTAGCCCTAAACCCACCGCCCCTCCCTCCACCCCCCAATCTCTGTATCCTACTCTAGCCCTATACCCCTCCCCAATCTCTGTATCCTATTTTAGCCCTAATCCCCACCCCACCCCTCCCCCCTCCTCCCCAATCTCGGTATCCTACTCTAGCCCCACCGATTGAGCTGTCAAATCACAGAATGTTGCCATTCCAATTTAACATATTTCAGCTAAAAGTCTAAAACAATGTACTTATTGTAAGAGAATGTAATGCAGAATGATTCCTTGCTGAGGTAGGGGCAAGAGCTAAAAGGAGACAACCTGTTGAAGATGTCTCTTTAATGGTGCCCATTAAACAAACACTGAGCCTTGTAGCGTTGGGTGGTGAAGGTGAAATGTGGACTAATTTCTCTCATCCTTTGGCTCAGGTCCATCTGTGTAATTGACAGGAATGTGGACACGGGAGAAAGCGGCAACTGCACAAACTGCACATCTCGGACACAGACTACCGCTGTGAAAATCTGGATATCCTAACAAACGTGATGGGAATCCTTGGTTCTCAGCTGGAAGGCTTTGTAAGATGTTGGAGCGACAAAGACTAATTTTCAGGGAGCTTCGCTAATGGTGCCAGCCAGTTAGGCCGGAAGGACGAGGGCTTGATCTGTAGGTCGATGGTTGGGGCAACAGGGGTGCTACAATATGCCTCCGTGCCCCTGGTCGGGTTGTGTGCCCCCTGGATGAGAGAAGGATTGGGCTTTGATTTGTCGCATCCAAAATCAAGTAGCTTGAGGACACCCACCGTCAACTTCATAATGCAGAATGGTCAATGGCGCAGGGTATCAGGGCAAGAATGACCAATGACGCACAGGGCCCGGGGGAAGAATGGTCAATGACGCACAGTGCCCGGGGGAAGAATGGTCAATGACGCACAGTGCCTGGGGGAAGAATGGTCAATGATGCACAGTGCCCGGGGGAAGAATGGTCAATGGCACACAGTGCCCGGGGGAAGAATGGTCAATGACGCACAGTGCCCGGGGGAAGAATGGTCAATGGCGCACGGTATGGGGGAAGAATGGTCAGTGCCGCACGGTACGGGGGAAGAATGGTCAATGGCGCACGGTACGGGGGAAGAATCGTCAATGGCGCACAGTGCCCGGGGGGAAGAATGGCAGAATTATTTGAGAAATAAAAGAAAACAGATCTTAGAATTTTAATGATATAAATGCTCCTCCGCTATTTTTTTAAATTAAGTGTAATGTCTTTGGAACATGTAACCATGTATTATTCATAATTATAACATAATAATTGTGAAAGGAGTCTCACTGGTTCAATACTCAAATGGGAAATTATGTTAATTTTTATAAAACGTGCATCAAATCCAATCCTCAGGAGGGTTTGCACAACTTATGTTGCGTTCATTGACTTTGAGTGACCGTTAACTCCAGCAGTTCTGGACTGGACTTGCCAGAGACAATCGTGCCTTTACTTGTCATTCGCAGCTGGAATCCCACACCACGGTCTGTAAATGCATTGAGCCACATACAATATACATATGGGGGGTCTGGAACTCGCTGCCTGAAAGGGTGGTAGAGGCAGAAACCCTCATTGCATTTAAAAAGTACGTGGCTATGCACCTGAAGGTCCATCACCTACAGAGCTATGGACCTAATGCTGGAAAGTGGGATTAGGCTGGATAGCTCTTTTTCAGCCGGCACAGATTCAATGGGCCTCATGGCCTCCTTCTGTGCCGTAAATTTCTATGATTCTATTCTATGAACATCAAAGGTGTGAAGTTCAACCCCTGATCCATTCTGAGCAACACAACTAGTGCCCTTGAGGTTCTCCTCAAGCGGCTGTGTCGATGCTCACTTAGTACGGTTCGATATATACTTATAATCCAGTGTAGCCATTCATTTGCATACAGCTCAAGTTGCCCATACCAACAGATCTTGATTTAGGATTTCTCCACCAAACAGGGTGAAAATAACCTCTTCCCAAACCCTCCGACCTACAAAACTGAAACTAGACAGGCCAGTGGAAATAAGGTCAGAATGCCAGGGCTTGGAGGGCTTGAGGTCCAGGCTGACCCGGTGTACCCGAGTTAGAGACAGGGAGACAAAGCAACCAGCTTTCTGCTGATCGCAAAGCAGTGATCCTTGCTAGAAAGCTAGCGTGTGAGGAGAGGAGAGAAATTAACGGAAACGCCTTCAATGATCGAATATACTGACAAGACACACTCATAAGTGGCCATCACTGATGGAATCATACCCCATCCCGAGCTGTAGGGGAGAAGGGGTAATGGGGGGACCACAAACAGGAAAACTTCCACCCACTCTCAATAAATGAGTTTCACTTGTTTCGGTGCCAGATGTGAATCCTATTGGCAGTTTTATGGAGCTCTCTCTTCACTTCGCTCACAGAGGTGGGACAGGAGCAAAAGGGACTTGAGCACAAAAATCTAGGCTGACACTCCTTTGCAGAACTGAGGGAGCGCTGTACAGTCGGAGGGGCAGTGCTGAGGGAGCGCCGCATTGTCGGAGGGGCAGTACTGAGGGAGCGCCGCACTGTCGGAGGGGCAGTACTGAGGGAGCGCCGCACTGTCGGAGGGGCAGTGCTGAGGGAGCGCCGCACTGTCGGAGGGGCAGTACTGAGGGAGCGCCGCACTATCGGAGGGGCAGTACTGAGGGAGCGCCGCACTGTCGGAGGGGCAGTGCTGAGGGAGCGCCGCACTGTCGGAGGGGCAGTACTGAGGGAGCGCCGCACTGTCGGAGGGGCAGTGCTGAGGGAGCGCCGCACTGTCGGAGGGGCAGTGCTGAGGGAGCGCCGCACTGTCGGAGGGGCAGTGCTGAGGGAGCGCCGCACTGTCGGAGGGGCAGTGCTGAGGGAGCGCTGCACTGTCGGAGGTGCAGTCTTTCGGATGAGACGTTAAACCGAGGCCCCGTTTATTCTCTCAGATGGATGTAAAAGATCCCATGGCACTATTTCGAAGAAGAGCAGGGGAGTTATCCCAGGTGTCCTGGGGCCAATATTTATCCCTCAGTCAACATCATTAAAACAGATTATCTGGTCATTATCACATTGCTGTTTGTGGGAGCTTGCTGTGTGCAAATTTGGGCTGCTGCGTTTCCCACATTACAACAGTGACTACACTTGACAAGTACTTAGTTGGCTGTAAAGCACTTTGAGATGCCGTGAGGTGGTGAAAGGCGCTATAGAAATGCAAGTCTTTCTTCATCTGTTAAATCTTTCGCACAGAAATATGCCGGTCCGCAGTACGTGGCGCCGGGAAAGGGACATGGTGCATGGGGGAAGTCGCATCATGGAAAGCTGAGGCACAGAGCGAACCGGAGCTGTTGAGCAGACTGGTACCATGGAGCCAGGATGGAGTGAGCATGATGATGGGTGGGAACACAGGGAATCTAACTGCGTTCAAAAAAATATAATTATATACCTTTTTTTTAAAGAACGTGTTCCTTTTACACACGAGATATCACCAAAGCAGATTCCCCTTATTCTAACCAGGAGTTTGAAGCCTTTAGTTCCTTTTTACTGAGTGAGTTAAATTTGAAATCTCTGCAACAGTACCAGCATCCTCAAGATACGGAGATACGGCGCCGGCCTTGTGGATTTGAGCTGAATGTGGCGTGTTTCTGGAGGCAGTCCCTTGCCTGTTTGGCACTCCAGTCCTGTACCTAGTTCCAACACTCAGCAGCCTCTTTTTCTCTCCTTACAAGGTCACCCCTGTTCTGCAGAGACTGCAGTGTTCCAATTGTTACATGCCTCACTGCGTGCAACCGAAAGAAATCAAAGCAATTCCTTGCCCACTCGACCTGCAATTGATTGATGTTTAAATCTCCCCGGATCGATGGCAGGCAGCCCTTCCCTCCAGGATTCGCTTTTTGCTAACTCTTCACCTGATCGAAGATGCAGCGTAATGCTGCATGCATTTCAAGCTTATAATTGTCAGGTGTTATTAAGAATGGCCAGCAGTGAATCTGGTGCAGGGGTTTAACTCCTTGTAAAAACAAGCCCAGTGTCCCAACCCAGCCGCTGGGCCCTGGTGCTAATTCACTGACTGTTCTACCGATGCAGTGTTTCAAAGTAGATCTCACTCACCTGGCAGCTATGCACTGCTCCAGGAACTCACTGCAATCCTGTGTCAGCAGATGCTGAATCGGAGGGCCAGCACAGTGAACACAGCGGTAAGTGCAGCTTCTGGGCACCTTACCCCCACCCCCACTCTCTCCTGCTCCAGCATGTAATGTGAACCCACTGACACACAAAAAGCTCCTCCGCTTGGTCGCCGGCAGAGCCTCACTTTTATGGAATCACCGAATGAAGAATCCTGTTACACTGCCATGGGGCACCTTCCTGCCCCAACTCACCCGACCCTCTCATCATGACCCAGGACAGAAAGGCTCAACCTGCTCTTTTCTATGTTGCTATACCGCCGAGGGTTGTTGAGGCCAGTTCGTTAGATATATTTAAGAGGGAGTTAGATATGGCCCTGATGGCGAAAGAGATCAAGGGGTATGGAGAGAAAGCAGGAACAGGGTACTGAGGCGAATGATCAGCCATGATCATTTTGAATGGTGGTGCAGGCTCGAAGGGCCGAATGGCCTGCTCCTGCACCTATTTTCTATGTTTCTAGCCCGCAGCACGGGCTGGCTGCTTCCAGGAAAGTGGAACATATTTGGGTCACAGCAATACTTGCACCGATCGCTCCCATTTACAATGTTTGCTTTTCTATTTTAAAATCAACTGGATTTGGTGTGAAGAGGTTTAGAAAAGGAATCGTGCTCTTGTGGCACACCAAGAATCTGAGCTCAAAGCTGGCCTGTGACATTCCGGTCTCCAGCTCTGACTGACCTGACAGGAAAAGAAAAGGAAGGCTTGCATTTAGACAGCGCCTTTGGGCGTGACGTAGTTTTGGAGTGCAGTCAGTGTTGTAATGAGATGACCAAGTTTGCAAAGTGTTGCCAGATCGCAATTGTATTTTGAAGAGTTGGGGAAGACTGGTCCACAGGGACTGGCCGCCCCGCACTGCATCACAGTAATGGCCAGGCTTCACGTGCGAGACAAGACAAGTGAATGTCTGCGGGCTGTTCGACTAGGGCAGGCATCACCGCCGAGTCCCATCCTCACCAAGTCCAAACAATCACATTTTTCGGTTGGGGATCACTGGATGGTTATCAGTATCAAAGCTCGACTGACTCCTCCAACCCCACCCACCCATCCCTGGCAACACGGAGGTGAAATGTAGCGGGTCTTTCACCACTCCCGAGGCTGTCAGCACCGCCCAGGAGCCGAACCCAGTACCTGAGCGGTGCAGGACCGGGCCTTGCTCGGAGAACAGTGGTGCTGGCCATTTCCTCCATCTGCTATTTATGGCAAAATCAGAAATAGGAGCACTGAGACACAATGCCTGTACATAGAGAGCAGAGGGAACTGTCCTCTCGCCTGGCTCAGTCATTCACTCAGCAGCTGGGGGGGCTGGAATAGGTTTAAAACAAATTAAAATTACACAATCAAATTTGAAAGGTCTGTAGTACGGGGGAGGGGAGGCGGGCGTATTTTCAGCTAACTTTGTGACTTGGGGTCACATGGGACTATCACAAGCATTCTCATTTGTAAAATGATATGGCAGCTTTGTTACTGAATCACATTAATGTGTGGTATCATTACTGGAAAAGTGACTGAACTGGTGTCAATGGGCAAGCCAGAAGCAACTGATTATTTTTCTTTCTCTGTTCTTGCAACTGTAATTCCACATGTGCGAGTGTGTGCTGGGCAGAGAGGGAATCACATTACAGTCACAACATCTGCAGTGTAATGTTAAACTGCATTGCTTCTCCTGTTTAGACTACAGGACCCACAGCATCTAGACAACAGGATGCTCAGTCACTGAACGTATTCAAGGCTGACATCGATGTAGCGTCTGTGCTGCCGAACCTGGGAGAAGTTACATTGGGGGAAGTGTTTGAGGCGGACATTGGGGAATGGGAGGTAGGAATGAGCACCCACCCCCCATCCCCACTGACAGTGAGAAGATATTCCTTCCGCAAGCTCACAGGGCTGTCTGGGCAGCTGGAGAGTCGGGGTCAATGTGCAATTCAGGGACCTGGGGCGTAAATAGTGGAGAGGGCTCGGAGGCCGAATGGCCTGCTCCAATCCTATCTCTTATGTTCGTAATAGGACCTCGATCGCCATTTTAGCACCCAACTAGGCGGAGTGAGCGCTGGGCGGGGTTTCAAATATTTGTGCAGCTCGTCAGTTGGACAAGAACAACAGAAACCCCCAAGGGTTAGGGTTAGGGTTAGAGGGTGTGCTGAGAATGCAACCCGGCTGACAATGGCTGAGGGGCAAAACCCTAAACCAAGCTTCAGGAGATGTCGCCTGATCCGTCTCTTCCACTCCCGAACCCTAACCCAACCCTAACCCCAAACCCTAACCCCTAACCCCAAATCCAACCCTAACCCCAAACCCAACACCCAACCTTAACCCCAAACCCTAACCCCCTAACCCCAAACCCAACCCCCAACCCTAATCCCACCCTCTAACTCCAAACCCAACCCAATCCTAACCCCAAACCCTAACCCTAATCCAACCATAACCCCAACCCTAATCCAACCCTAACCCCAACCCCAACCCCCTAACCCCAAACTCAACCCAACCCCTAGCCCCCAGCCCCAACCCCAAACCCAACCCTAATCCCTTAACCCCAAACCCAACCCAACCCTAACCCCAAACACAACTCTAACCCCAAACACAACCCTAACCCTAACCCCAAACCCAACCCAACCCTAACCCCAAACACAACCCTAACCCCAAACACAACCCTAATCCTAACCACAAACCCCACCCGTCTGCTGCTCGATGGAACAGGACAGCCCCAGACACTGGCACAGCTGCACTGTCTCAACAACAGTGCTGAAATGGACAGGTGCCCTTAAAGTCTCTCAAGAACATAAGAAATAGGAGCAGGAGTCGGCCATTTGGCCCCTTGAGCCTGCTCCGCCATTTAATAAGATCATGGCTGATCTGATGGAGTCAGCTCCACTTCCCTGCCCACTCCCCATAACCCTTGACTCCCTTATTGCTCAAAAATCTGTCTATCTCCGCCTTAAATATATTCAATGACCCAGCCTCCACAGCTCTCTGGGGCAGAGAATTCCACAGATTTACAACCCTCTGAGAGAAGACATTCCTCCTCATCTCAGTTTTAAATGGGCGGCCCCTTATTCTGAGACTATGTCCCCTAGTTTTAGTTTCCCCTTTGAGTGGAAATAGCCCTCTAATTATCTTATATGTTTCGATAAGATCACCTCTCATTCTTTTGAACTCCAATTGAGTATAGTCCCAACCTACTCAATCTATCTTCATAAGCCAACCCCCTCATCTCCGAAATCAACCTAGTGAACCTTCTCTGAACAGCATCCGATGCAAGTATATCCTTCCTTAAATATGGAGACCAAAACTGCACGCAGTACTCCAGGTGTGGCCTCACCAATACCCTGTACAGTTGTGACAGGACTTCTCTGCTTTTATACTCTATCCCCCTTGCAATAAAGGCCAACAATCCACATTACACTCGGTCCCTTCATCCAAGTCATTAATATAGATTGTAAATATTTGAGGCCCCAGCACCGATCCCTGAGGCACCTCAGTAGATACTGTTTGCCAACTGGAAAAAGACCCGTTTATCCCGATTCTCTGTTTTCTGTTAGTTAGCCAATCCTCAATCCGTGCTCATATATTACCCCCAACCCTGTGAACTTTTATCTTAGACACCACATCCACTGGTTTTCCCCTTATCCACCTTACTCGTTACACCCTGAAAGAACTCCAGCAAATTTGTCAAACATGATTTCCCTTTCATAAAACCATGCTGACTCTGCTTGATTGAATTATGCTTTTCCAAATGTCCTGCTATTGCTTCCTTAAGAATGGACTCCAGCATTTTCCCAACAACAGATGTTAGGCTAACCAACCTATAGTTTCTTGCTTTTTGTCTGCCTCCTTTTTAAAATAGGGGCGTTACATTTGCGGTTTTCCAATCCGCTGGGACCGCCTCAGAATCCTGGAAATTTTGGTAGATTACAACCAATGCATCCACTATCTCTGCAGCCACTTCTTTTAGGGCTCGAGGATGCAAGCCATCAGGTCCAAGGGACTTGTCTGCCTTTAGTCCCATTATTTTACCGAGCACTACTTCTTTAGTGATAGTGATTGTATTAAGTTCCTCTATCCCTATAGGCCCCTGATTATCCACTATTGAGCAGAAGGAACCCGAAGCCACTCCTTCTATAGAGCATGTGCAGTATATCATGGCATAGATGCTACATCAATAATTTAATCTCCAGAGAGAAAGCTCTCATATAATAACCCTTACAGAGGATTACATCGGATATACGGCTCAGAAACAAGCCATTCGGCCCAACCAGTCCATGCCGGTGTTTATGCTCCACTCGAGCCTCCTCCCGTCTTTCCTCATCTAAATCTATCAGCATAAACCCTTCTCCCCCATATGCCTCTCTAGCCTCCCCTTAAATGCATCGATACTATTCACTTCAACCACTCCCTGTGGCAGCGAGTTCCACATTCTCACCAATAATCTCCAAAAGTAAAAAAAGTCAAAGCTGCGGAACCTATATTCATCCTCATATTTCTACTATTCATCTGTGATGTGGTGACCTCCACAGACAACAACTGCCTCAGCACTGGAACCATCCTTTCCTGCGGATTATTTGAACAGAATATGAAAAAGAAACCATTTGCCTCTGGTCATCCCATTGGCATGATAAACGTACAATTTATCTCGGGCACTATATAGCAATAGGATGCGAGTACGAAGCTTGTTATGTGCTCAAATTATTAGTTAAGAAGCAGTAAAAATAAGAGGGACTGCTATGGATAAAATAAAAAGCAGACTGGTAATCCTAAGCCTTGATTTTACTTATAGTACCATTATTGCAATGCAGTTTAGTTAATCAGTGAAGAAGGATTTATCGAACAGGTCACTTGTCAGCAGATGGAATGGGAACCAAGTATGAAGGCCCTGTGCATAAACTCTGGCACTGCTCCTTGCAGCTGAGGCGGCCACAGCCTGATGGAGGGTCATCTCACCAGGGTGGCCAATGTAAATGTGGGTCTGAAGGTTCAGCCACAGGAATTATTCACCTCAATACCAGGGCAGGAGGAGAACTGTGTACAGCAGAAACTGGGATGCCATGCCCTGGAGGGCACAAGTACCTGAACGGTGGATTATAGATAGCTAATAGCACGCACTTCCAATTCCCAGTGTTCCAACAAAACACTGCAAGGTAGCAGCTGCCTTAAACACCCTAATTTGAGTAATTATATCCTTGGAAGCACAGCCAAACCCCACAACAGTGAGTGGAAAGGCAGCCACATTGTCTGCAGTGGAAATGTCAGTGTGTACTTGGTTCATAATTCATTGCGTTATAAGTACGTAGAACACTGCCACTTGTCTTGTCCTGTTTGACATTTGATATTGCTTTGGTTTTTCCCCTGGCTCATTTTGTGGTACAGTTCCACGAGACAGCAGGCGCTCTGTGCATCACTCGGGTGCCGTTTCGTTTATTTTACTTTGAGTGTGACCATGGAGGCCGAGTGCTGGCCCAATGCAGCCGAGTCCATTTCTATTCTCACTCACATCTGCACATCTACACGTGATCGCAAGGAGAAACAAAAAACGCTGGCAGTCCCACCTCCCCATCCATCACAGATAATTCTATGGTTACGGTCGCAAGGGTAGATTAGGAAAAGGGGAGGTGCAACGAGACCTGGGTGTCATGGTACATCAGTCATTGAAGGTTGGCATGCAGGTACAGCAGGCGGTTAAGAAAGCATGTTGGCCCTCATAGCGAGGGGATTTGAGTACAGGGGCAGGGAGGTGTTACTACAGTTGTACAGGGCCTTGGTGAGGCCACACCTGGAGTATTGTGTACAGTTTTGGTCTCCTAACTTGAGGAAGGACATTCTTGCTACTGAGGGAGTGCAGCGAAGGTTCACCAGACTGATTCCCTGGATGGCGGGACTGACATATCAAGAAAGACTGGATCAACTGGGCTTGTATTCACTGGAGTTCAGAAGAATGAGAGGGGATCTTATAGAAACGTTTAAAATTCTGATGGGTTTAGACAGGTTAGATGCAGGAAGAATGTTCCCAATGTTGGGGAAGTCCAGAACCAGGGGTCACAGTCTAAGGATAAGGGGTAAGCCATTTAGGACCGAGATGAGGAGAAACTTCTTCACCCAGAGAGTGGTGAACCTGTGGAATTCTCTACCACAGAAAGTTGTTGAGGCCAATTCACTAAATATATTCAAAAAGGAGTTAGATGTAGTCCTTACTACTAGGGGGATCAAGGGGTATGGTGAGAAAGCAGGAATGGGGTACTGAAGTTGCATGTTCAGCCATGAACTCATTGAATGGCGGTGCAGGCTAGAAGGGCCAAATGGCCGACTCCTGCACCTATTTTCTATGTTTCTATGTTTCTAAACCAGGTGATTGTAGTCCCCTCCCCCCCGCCCCCCACACTCCCCCCCCCCCCAGCTGGATGATGCTGGAGAGGCGTTGGAACAGAATTTTATGGTCAACCGTGTCAAAGGCTGCACACAGTTGGAGAAGGGATAGATGACCATTGTCACAGTTAGTTAGGCTGTCATTTGTGACCTTGGTGAGAGCAGTTTTGGTACTGTGGCAGGGGCAACACCTGACTGGAGGGATTCAAACAAGGAGTTCTGGGAAGGGCATGGATTAGGGGGGCGAGAACACCTTCAAGAACTTTGGAGAGGAAAAGGAGGTTTTTAAATGTAAATTTAAATGCCTTGAAACTGCACATCAATTCTTTGGTCGTGGTATGAATAAGCTGAGGCCTCCTGAGTCTCGACACATTCCTGTAATTTGGGATGACCAGCAAACTTAAAAGGTGTTCCAAATTGAGGTAAAATTCAGACAGCTACGGGGAAGGAGAATTCTCTTCGGGAAACGGCACAATACTTGTCCAGACAGATACTTTGCCTATTATGTGCCTTCCACACAGGTGAAAAACTGTTTTCCAAGTCATATCAAAACTTGCCCCACAGGTCTGCTGCTAACAGCAGGTTAGTGTTGGCACAATATCTGGAAAGGAATGAGTCAGTTATAGTGGTCTTTATATATTATTACTGCCTGTGTTAGGTAGATCGGGCGATTCGCATCCGAGATCTGGCAGTCTGAGGTCAGCGTTTGTATGAAGGTTCTCCAAACTTGCCTATTCTCTTTTCAGAGGTGGATTCATACCCGTATGCTGGAGGAAACGGAATCCAATTCCTGAATATAGAATCATAGAAATTCACAGCACGGAAGGAGGCCATTCGGTCCATCGTGTCCGTGTCGGCCGACCAAGAGCTACCCAGCCTAATCCCACTTTCCAGCTCTTGGTCCGTAGCCCTGTAGGTTACGGCACTTCAAGTGCACATCCAAGTACTTTTTAAATGTGGTGAGGGTTTCTGGCTCTACCACCCTTTCAGGCAGCGAGTTCCAGACCCCCACCACCCTCTGGGTGAAGACATTGCCCCATAAATCACCTCTAATCCTTCTACCAATTCCTTTAAATCTATGCCCCCTGGTTATTGACCCCTCTGCTAAGGGAAATAGGTCCTTCCTATCCATTATATCTAGGCCCCTCATGATTTTATACACCTCAATAAGGTCTCCCCTCAGCCTCCTCTGTTCCAAAGAAAACAACTCCAGCCTATCCAATCTTTCCTCATAGCTAAAATTCTCCAGTCCTGGCAACATCCTCGTAAATTTCCTCTGTACCCTTTCTAATGCAATCACATCTTTCCTGCAATGTGGTGACCAGAACTGCACGCAGTACTCTAGCTGTGGCCTAACTAGTGTTTTATACAGTTCAAGCATAACCCCCCCTGCTCTTATATTCTATGCCTCGACTAATAAAGGCAAGTATCTCTTATGCCTTCTTAACTATCTGGCCTGCTACCTTCAGGGATCTATGGTCATGCACTCCAAGATCCTTCTGTTTCTCTACACTTCTCAGTATCCTTCCATTTATTGTGTATTTCCTTGCCTTGTTAACCTTCCATAAATCCATTACCTCATACTTCTCCAGATTCAATTCCATTTGCCACTGTTCTGCCCACCTTACCAGTCCATTAATATCTCCCTGCAGTCTACAGCTTTCTTCTTCATTATCAACCACACGGCCAATGTTTGTATCATCTACAAAATTCTTACTCATACCCTCTACATTCAAGTCCAAGTCATTGATATATACCACAAAAAGCAAGGGACCCAGCACTGAGCCCTGTAGAACCCCACTGGATACAGCCTTCCAGTCACAAAAACACCCATCAACCTTTACCCTTTGCTTCCTGCCTCTGAGCCCATTTTGGAACCAACTTGTCACTTTGCCCTGGATCCCATGGGCTTTTACTTTCCTGACCAGTCTGCCATGTGGGACCTTATCAAAAGCCTTGCTAAAATCCATATACACTACATCATACGCACTGCTCTCAGCGACCCTCCTTGTTACCTCCTCGAAAAATTCAATCAAGTTATTCGGACACAACCTCGAAGTGCACCCACGACCTCCTGAGCAACTCCAAGTGGTCCCATGTCCTGCTATTCTACAATGCTAGTCGCACAGGACAATGTCCAATAACCAGTTTCTGACCGGGAAAAGCCAAACCGGCTTTTAAAGCATGGTTTTAATATTCAGCTCTGATCACTCTACATTGGTCCGTGCCTACCAAACACATTGGTCAGATCAAGAAGTTTAAAAATCACTCGCACTCTGCCTTACTGCAAATCCCAATCTCTCCTCAACCACGGGTCTCTCTCCAAGGAGGACATTTTAAAAGAAACCTGAACGAGTGTGAGCCAGCGCCAAGCTTTGACCTGCCTGGTGAGATTTTCAACTTCCCGCCTGGGTATGTAATTGGCGTTACGGTTCAACCGCCTGTCATGGAAACCGCGTGATTTTCATTTCCATTGGAGTCAGCGGGCTCGCCAAACGGCCGGGTCCACCAACGGGCGGCTGATCGGCAACATCAGCTTCATGTCCAGCTGGCAAGTTGGAAATCGATCCAGATTTCACCAGAATGATACCGGGGCGAAAAGGGTGAAATCCTGACGACAGATTGCACAGACTCGGCCCGTGTTGCCGCGATTTTGGAAAATGAAGGGGTGATCTGATTGAGGAGTTTAAGATGATTAAAGGATTTGATAGGGTAAGAGAAGAACATAAGAACATAAGAATTAGGAACAGGAGTAGGCCATCTAGCCCCTCGAGCCTGCTCCGCCATTCAATAAGATCATGGCTGATCTGGCCGTGGACTCAGCTCCACTTACCCGCCCGCTACCCATAACCCTTAATTCCCTTATTGCTTAAAAATCTATCTATCTTTGACTTGAATACATTCAATGAGCTAGCCTCAACTGCTTCCTTGGGCAGAGAATTCCACAGATTCACAACCCTCTGGGAGAAGAAATTTCTTCTCAACTCGGTTTTAAATTGGCTCCCCCGTATTTTGAGGCTGTGCCCCCTAGTTCTAGTCTCCCCCACCAATGGAAACAACCTCTCTGCCTCTATCTTGTCTATCCCTTTCATGATTTTAAATGTTTCTATAAGATCACCCCTCATCCTTCTGAACTCCAAGGAGTAAAGACCCAGTCTACTCAATCTATCATCATAAGGCAACCCCCTCATTTCTCGAATCAGCCCAGTGAATCGTCTCTGTACCCCTTCCAAAGCTAGTATATCCTTCCTTAAGTAAGGTGACCAAAACTGCACGCAGTACTCCAGGTGCGGCCTTACCAATACCTTATACAGTTGCAGCAAGACCTCCCTGCTTTTGTACTCCATCCCTCTCGCAATGAAGGCCAACATTCCATTCGCCTTCCTGATTACCTGCTGCACCTACAAACTAACCTTTTGGGATTCATGCACAAGGACCCCCAGGTCCCTCTGCACCACAGCATGTTGTAATTTCTCCCCATTCAAATAATATTCCCTTTTACTGTTTTCTTTTCCCAAGGTGGATGACCTCACAGTTTCCGACATTGTATTCCATCTGCCAAACCTTAGCACATTCGCTTAACCTATCCAAATCTCCTTGTAGCCTCTCTGAGTCCTCTACACAACCCGCTTTCCCACTAATCTTAGTGTCATCTGCAAATTTTGTTGCACTACACTCTGTCCCCTCCTCTAGGTCATCTATGTATATTGTAAACAGTTGTGGTCCCAGCACTGATCCCTGTGGCACACCACTAACCACTGATTTCCAACCGGAAAAGGACCCATTTATCCCGACTCTCTGCTTTCTGTTCGCCAGCCAATTCTCTATCCATGCTAATACATTTCCTCTGACTCCGCGTATCTTTATCTTCTGCAGTAACCTTTTGTGTGGCACCTTATCGAATGCCTTTTGAAAATCTAAATACACCACATCCATCGGTACACCTCTATCCACCATGCTCGTTATATCCTCAAAGAATTCCAGTAAGTTAGTTAAACATGATTTCCCTTTCATGAATCCATGCTGCGTCTGCTTGATTGTACTATTCCTATCTAGATGTCCCGCTATTTCTTCCTTAATGATAGTTTCAAGCATTTTCCCCACTACAGATGTTAAACTAACTGGCCTATAGTTACCTGCCTTTTGCCTGCCCCCTTTTTTAAACAGAGGCGTTACATTAGCTGCTCTCCAATCCGCTGGTACCTCCCCAGAGTCCAGAGAATTTTGGTAGATTATAACAAATGCATCTGCTATAATTTCCGCCATCTCTTTTAATACCCTGGGATGCATTTCATCAGGACCAGGGGACTTGTCTACCTTCAATCCCATTAGTCTGTCCAGCACTACCTCCCTAGTGATAGTGATCATCTCAAGGTCCTCCCTTCCCACATTCCTATGACCAGCAATTTTTGGCATGGTTTTTGTGTCTTCCACTGTGAAGACGGAAGCAAAATAATTGTTTAAGGTCTCAGCCATTTCCACATTTCCCATTATTAAATCCCCCCTTTCATCTTCTAAGGGACCAACATTTACTTTAGTCACTCTTTTCCGTTTTATATATCTGTAAAAGCTTTTACTATCTGTTTTTATGTTTTGTGCAAGTTTACCTTCGTAATCTATCTTCCCTTTCTTTATTGCTTTTTTAGTCATTCTTTGCTGTTGCTTAAAATCTTCCCAATCCTCTAGTTTCCCACTAACCTTGGCCACCTTATACGCATTGGTCTTTGATTTGATACTTTCCTTTATTTCCTTGGTTATCCACGGCTGGTTATCTCTTCTCTTGCCGCCCTTTTTCACTGGAATATATTTTTGTTGCGCAATATGAAAGAGCTCCTTAAAAGTCCTCCACTGTTCCTCAATTGTGCCACCGTTTAGTCCTTGTTTCCAGTCTACTTTAGCCAACTCTGCCCTCATCCCACTGTAGTCCCCTTTGTTTAAGCATAGTACGCTCGTTTCTGACACAACTTCCTCATCCTCAATCTGTATTACAAATTCAACCATATTGTGATCACTCATTCCAAGAGGATCTTTTACGAGGAGATCGTTTATTTTTCCTGTCTCGTTACACAGGACCAGATCCAAAATGGCTTGCTCCCTTGTAGGCTCTGTTACATACTGTTCTAAGAAACAATCCCGTATGCATTCTATGAATTCCTCCTCCAGGCTACCCCGTGCGAATTGATTTGACCAATCGATATGTAGGTTAAAATCCCCCATAACTACTGCCGTTCCTTTTTCACATGCCTCCATTATTCCCTTGATTATTGCCCGCCCCACCATGAAGTTATTATTTGGGGGCCTATAAACTACGAACGACCAGTGACTTTTTCCCCTTACTATCTCTAATCTCCACCCACAATGATTCAACATTTTGTTCATTGGAGCCAATATCATCCCTCACAACTGAACAAAGGGGCGTAAGCTTAAAATTAGAGCCAGGCCGGTCAGGGGTGATGTCAGGAAGCATTTCTTCACACAAAGGGCAGCAAGAATCTGGAACTCTCTCCCACAAAAAGCTGTTGAGGCTGGGAGTCAATTAAAACTTTCAAAACTCAGGTTGATAGATTGTTGTTGGGCAAAGTTATTAAGAGTAGGTAGAGTTAAGATACAGATCAGCTATGATCTAATTGAATGGAGCAACAGGCTCGAGGGGATGAATAGCCTCCTCCTGTTCCTATGTTCTTGTGACCCCCCAACCAGACTGAACGGACCAAATTCTGCCTTATTTTCCATTCCATTCATACATTTGAACTCTGCTGAATTGGTGTTGCTCTGGTCACTATGCTATGTGGAGGAGCTGGAGCTGGCATTCTGCTCTCTGTAATTCCCACCACGCTCCACTGCCCAGTGAAAGAAAAGGCACTGTGTTTTGGCAGGCCCGTGGCTCGATGACCTCATTCTCTTGTGAAAGAGGAGTTCAGGCAGCAAACGTAGTCACTGCACTTCCTTCAAAAACAACCTTATTTTCATAAACAAACTTAAAGATTTCATCTCGTCGAACATAAACAAACCCCAGCAATGCCAACAGACGTGTTGTGAGTGGAAAGTCTTTGCCAGGCCTCTCACAATGCCTCCATTCTTGTGGTTGGAGTGTGAATGGACTGAGCTTAGACCGAGGTCTGAGGCACACTGACGATCTAACTGTGTTCATTCACAATTATGAATGTGGTATCTTCTCTCTTTAAACAACAGCTGTAGTCAACACTGCAGTTGTGTTAATGTTTAGATTGGATTTGGCGAACATACAAGGAGCTTAAAGGACGTGGCACTGTAACGCTGTGGCCTCAGAACCCAAACCTTGTATTTAGTCACTTTAGAAACATAGAAAATAGGAGCAGTAGTCGGCCATTCGGCCCTTCGAGCCTGCACCGCCATTCAATATGATCATGGCTGATCCTCTATCTCAACACCATATTTTCACTTTTTCCCCATACCCTTTGATGTCTTTTGTTTCTAGAAATCTATCTATCTCCCTCTTAAATATATTTAGTGACGTGGCCTCCACAGCCTTCTGTGGTAGAGAATTCCACAGGTTCACCACCCTCTGAGTGAAAACATTTCTCCTCATCTCGGTCCTAAATTTCCTACCCCGTATCTTGAGACTGTGACCCCTTGTTCTAGACTTCCCAGCCAGGGGAAACATCCTCCCCGCATCCAGTCTGTCCAACCCAGTCAGAATTTTATACGTTTCAATGCGATCCCCTCTCATTCTTCTAAACTCTAGTGAATACAGGCCTAGTCGACCCAATCTCTCCTCATACGACAGTCCTGCCATTCCAGGAATCAGTCTGGTGAACCTTCGCTGCACTCCCTCTATGGCAAGTATATCCTTTCTTAGGTAAGGAGATCAAAACTGTACACAATACTCCAGGTGTGGTCTCACCAAGACCCTGTATAACTGGAGTAAGACATCCTTGCACCTGTACTCACTTTCTCACTGACCATCTCATTGCCCTTGAGGCAGACGTGCTGTTCAGTACTGGGTCAGTCCACTGCTCTTCACACACTGCTCCTCCACATTAACCCATCTCCAGGTGAACCAGCTTGGGATGTGAATATAAAGTTTTGGCTCACTGGTCTGGGCCACAGATGTTGGTGTGTCACTGTGGGACTTTAGCCAGTGTCACCGCTACAGATACCCGACCAAAGGTACGGGGGGGGGGGGGGGGGGCGGGGGGGAGGAGTGGGGTTGGGATTGCAACATAAAAACTGAAAAGTTAGAAATTAAAGACAGAAAATGCTGGAAATACGAGGCGGGTCAGTCAGCATCTGTGAAGAAAAGACAAGTTACGTGGTTCTGGGTGTGTCCCCTTTATCTGCTGACTGCAGAATGGCGAGGCATGTTCGTTAAGCTGGAAAAAATGAAGAGGGAGGAAAGAATGAACCAGTTACAAAGAGGGAGTGGGTTAAATGACCTTTAAACACCTCACTCGGAAATGCTTCGATGATCTCAGAGTGTCAGCGTGATGATGCAGGGAAGAGGCAAGAGGTGATGGGAATAGACAAAGGCGAGGTCTCTACCAACAGGGTGGGCCCCCTCTGAGCTACATCATTCTATCAACAGCGTGAGAACACGCGGCAAAATTAAAGAGGAGAAACAGACAATAACCCCCGAGTGGCTGTGATTTTCTGTATAATATCATTTTACAAAATCTTGATTTTCTGTAATTTTTGTACATCTCTTTGTAACAAATGGTTGCTGTCGTGTGTGGGAGAGTGGATTATAGGGGGGGGGATTACAGGGGGGGAGTGGATTATAGGGGGGGGGGATTACAGGGGGGAGTGGATTATAGGGGGGGGGATTACAGGGGGGGAGTGGATTATAGGGGTGGGGGATTACAGAGGGGGAGTGGATTATGGGGGGGGGATTACAGAGGGGGGGGGTGGATTACAGAGTGGGGGGGAGGGGGAGGTTTCTGGTCATAAACAATAACCAGTGTGCTGCATCAGGAGTGTGTGGAGATAGTGCCCAGGGGATGAGAGACTGCAGGCTGTGTTATAAACATGTACAGAGATTCAAGCAATAGACCAACCTATTTATTTTGCAATGTCCTAAAATATTTCCGACTGAGCAATACAGTTTATATGTGCCTGATCCAAATTATAACTGAAATGATGGCATCACGTAAAATGTCAAATCTGTGTTAAAGTTGGCCCAGGTAAAAGGTCACCTGATCTCAGCACATAAGAACATAAGAAATAGGAAAGGAGTCAGCCATTCGGCCCATCGAGCCTGCTCCGCCATTCATAAGATCACGGCTGATCTGATCTTGGCCTCAACTCCACTTCCCTGCCCGCTCCCCATAACCATTGACTTCTTTATCGTTCAAAAATCTGTCTATCTCCACCTTAAATATATTCACTGACCCAGCCTCCATGGCTCTGCAGGGTAGAGAATTCCAAAGATTCACGACCCTCTGAGAGAAGAAATTCCTCCTCATTTCTGTTTTAAATGGGCGACCCCTTATTCTGACTGGTGCAAATGTAGAATTCCAATGCACAGAACTGTTTCCCGCTATATATAGATCCCAAAACAAGCAAAACATGGAAATGCGAACTCCTGATCCAAATAGGAAGTATTCTCTGGCTATTGAAACAATACTGTACACACTAACCCTGGTCAGCTCTGCTACACCTCAGCCAGCCACATCAGCAGACTTCAGCAATCCACCCCCCTCTGGCTAATGCTTCACTGAAGTTCTGTTGAGATTAAATTGCTGAATGAATGACGGAGCGGACTGTGGTGCAAAGATTTCCCCACTGGCTCTTTTCATCTACATTTTGCAAATATGTCGATCCCAGCAAAATCACCAGTTCAAGTCCAAGACTTATTGGCAAAGCCACGACTTGCTTATCAGGCTCTGACTGGAGCAGTTATCTTTAAAACTGTGGTGAGTTGATGCTTTGTCAAAGAGGACACATTAAGAGGGAATAGACGTATTTAACAGAGAAGTTATGTTAAACTTGCATAAAGCAGTGGTTAGATCACACTTGGGAGCACTCTGCACATATTATAAAAAGGATATAGAGGCACTGGGGAAGGTGCAAAAAAAGATTCACAAGCATGATTCCAGAACTGAGAGGATATACTTAGGAGTAAAGGCTGAACAGACAGGGGCACTTTTCTCTAGATATGAGCATGCTGAGGGGTGACCCGATAGAGGTCTTTAATATTATGAAACGATTTGATGGGGTAGATGTAGAAAAAATGTTTCCACTTCTGGGAAAGTCCAAAACTAGAGGTCATGAATACAAGATAGTCATTAACGATGTTCCATTTAAGTTGCATGGCCAGGCAGCGCTCTGGGGGTCCCATGCAGCCAGCTCATCGGCTGTCACATGGAAAGTCCACGGAATTTTGAATGGGCTGCGTGGCCCCCCAAAAATGAGAGGGAACATTGGTCATTAGTAAATCCAATAGGAAATTCAGGAGAACCTTCTTTATCCAGAGTGGTGAGACTATGGAACTCGCTACCACAGGGGGCGGTTGAGGGAAATAACATAGAAACATATAAAATTCTGACGGGACTGGACAGGTTAGATGCAGGAAGAATGTTCCCGATGTTGGGGGTCACAGTCTAAGGGTAAGGAGTAAGCCATTTAGGACCGAGATGAGGAGAAACTTCTTCACTCAAGAGAATTGTGAAGCTGTGGAATTCTCTACCACAGAAAGTTGTTGAGGCCAGTTCGTTAGATAGATTTAAAAGGGAGGTTAGATGTGGTCCTTACGGCTAAAGGGATCAAGGGGTATGGAGAGAAAGCAGGAATGGGGTACTAAAGTTGCAAAAGTGATCAACCATGATCATATTGAAAGGTGGTGCAGGCTCGAATGGCCGATTCCTGCACCTATTTTCTATGTTTCTATGCATTTAAGGGGAAGCTGGATAAACACATGAGGGAGAAAGGAGTACAAGGTTATGCTAATCAGTGAGATGAAGAGGGGTGGGAGGAGGCTAGTGTGGAGCATAAACGACCAGTTGGGCTGAATGACCTGTTGTAGACTTCGATGTAAGTCTATGTAACATGTGACTTTCATGATGATTATATAATGAACACATGACGCAGTCTTGTATTTATGGCACAATGATGTATATGCATTGTCGTGCTGGAATTGTACCATGTTGCATGTTTGGTGAATATAGAAAAGAGATGGCTAATATTTCCAGTAAAGTCTGGAACCCTTTTGTAAAGTATTGGCTTCATGGGTTCTTTGCTCAATAATATAGAAACATAGAAACATAGACATAGAAAATAGGTGCAGGAGTAGGCCATTCGGCCCTTCTAGCCTGCACCGCCATTCAATGAGTTCATGGCTGAACATTCAACTTCAGTACCCCATTCCTGCTTTCTCGCCATACCCCTTGATCCCCCTAGCAGTAAGGACCTCATCTAACTCCTTTTTGAATATATTTAGTGAATTGGCCTCAACAACTTTCTGTGGTAGAGAATTCCACAGGTTCACCACTCTCTGGGTGAATCTATAGCAACACATTACTATTAAGAACTAGTTGATTTATCAGCAAAGGTTTAACAATCACACTACACATTACCAGTTCATCCATCAGGCTCACAACCACCTGCCTCATCTTGCATCCCCTCACCCCAACTGGTTGGGGTTTTATTGAGTCTTGTGAACATCACATGACTGGCTAAGCCACTCACAACTCAACAGCTCTACAATTTTAAAGTAACGTTAATACAGGTGCCCCTTTTTTTTAAAAAAGGGCACCAAAACCCACAAATTAACAATAAAACATTATGGGAACCTTGTCAAATCAAATTAAACTAAAATTCTGTTCCCTGTTGAGATGATGCACTCCAGTCCCTCCGGTGCCCACCTCTCGTGGAAGGCCGCGAGCGTACCGATGGACACCGCGTGCTCCATCTCCAGGGACACCCTGGACCGGATGTAACCGCGGAAGAGAGGCAGGCAGTCAGGCGGAATGACCCCCTCGACCACCCACTGCCTGGACCTGTTAATGGCCACCTTGGCCATGCCCAGGAGCAGTCTCAACAGCTCTACAACTATTTTTAGTTGAAACGTAAATCAAGTGCCCCTTGATTAAAGGGGGCACTAAAACCAACAGATTAACAAATTAAACTTCAAACATTAAATGGATCAAATTAAAACTTGGTTGCCGGGGGCGATGATGCACTCACACTACGTTATGGGAACCAGGCCCAGGAGCAGTCTCAACAACTCAACAAACCTATGAGCATACTCACAGGTACATACAGCTTTAAACATAGATCCCACTTCATCCAAAAATGTGACCGTTAGTTTACATTATGAGACACATCCCTAAAGCAAGAAATGGATGATCTGAATCCAGGCTAACAGTCCAATGACACGATGAGTTGGTATCCTAATATAGTCAAGGCTGTTTTCAATGAGTTGATGCTGACTTGGTTTCACGGAACCCCAAAGTAAGATTCACCGAGGCGGGCGGGCTACAAGTCACAGCCCTCTCCTCTCTGCTGGCCTGAATGAATCCGGCACTTCACTTTGAGGCGTTGTGAGACCCGTGCATTGGTTGCCGATAGCACTGCCACACCACACCACTGAACTCAGTCAGAAGATCTCAGGTGTTCCTGAACTCCATGAAGAACAAAGACACGTCAAAGGTACATGCAATCTGTGGATAAGTATGGAAATTGTCTGCTGATGTCACTGGTGCGTTTCTTCAGGAACCATCCCTTTCAAAACTGCTGTCCTCACCCCCTCCTCAAAAAAAAACCACCACTGCAATTCCATCTTCAATCCCCCCCCTTTCCTCTTGTACAGCCACAAATGTATTTTTGCACCCCAGCTCTCTCCAAACCCCGTTTGAATCGCCCCAGACAGGCTTCCCTCCTTCTCACCATTGAAATGCTTTGAGCTTGGCCGTCAATATATGCAAGTTATATTACACATTCTATAAATGCTACTTGTTACTGTTGCTGCCATTGCTTGTCGTCTCAGGGACCACCTTTCTAGATGTCTCATTTGAGCCTGAATTAGGAAACAACATTTCAGGTTCAGTATCATTTTATTCTGGAATTGGGTAGCCTTGTAAAAGTAGTCAATAATTTAGGATTTAAAAAGGAATCAACATCAGAGAAACTGTAATAAAAACGGGAAAATGCTGGAAATTCTCAGCAGGTCAGGCAGCATCTGTGGCGAGAGAAACAGAGTTAACGTTTCAGGTCAATGGCCTTTCGTCAGACCTGACCTGCTGAGTAATTCCAGCATTTTCTGTTTTCATTACAGATTTTCAGTACCGGCAGATCTTTGCTTTTGCATCAGATATTCTGTAGGCGACCAAAGCTGAGTAAATGGCAGCTGAGGGATTTGTGAGCGTATAGAGGTAGATGCAGCAAACACTGCGTGTGCTGGCTTGCAGTGTCAGACAGCAAGCAAACTTTGTTCCCAAGTGAACTCGGAATGAGTGACAAAGTATATGAGAATCTCCATGGTGACACTGCTGGATTATGCTGGAGATTTCATTTCAGATTGCATTTAAGAGTAATTTCAGAGTTCAAGAGGCCATTAATGCAGCTTTAGACTTTCATTTTCTATCGCAGGCACAATTCACAGAGGCATAAACCTAGTTTGCTCAGTAATATTGTTCATGCCAATCCTGCAATACGACCTCCCAGATCAAAGGTTGATTGGAAAACAACTGCACTAGGTAATCACCCCAAATTACACTGATCTACTATTTGTAAGTAAATGCATATTTGCAAAGTATCTATCCATTTAGATACAGCAGCTCAATTCACTTAAAGCTAGTCTGATAGAATAATTTCTACACAAGAGCCAAAATATTTTATTCTCCATTTATTTCAATGGCTAGTGAGCAATCTGTTACTCATCTATATTTTATTGTTCTGCACTCTACCCCAGTGTACTAAAGTGACCTCACACCCTTTTATACTGAATGTCAAATAAGAACATAAGAACATAAGAAATAGGAGCAGGAGTCGGCCATACGGCCCCTCGAGCCTGCTCCGCCATTCAATAAGATCATGGCTGATCCGATCATGTACTCAGGTCCACTTCCCTGCCCACTCCCCATAACCCCTTGCAGCCTATTTGCGCACAGCAAGCTCCCACAAACAGCTCTGTGACAATTGACCAAATACCCTGTTTCATTGATGTTGGTTGAGCAAGAAATGTTGACCAGGATTAAGGGAGAAGTTCCTTGCTCTTTGAATCAGTCCATGGGATGTTTTTTACATCCACCTATCTAAGGTAGCCGAGCCGCCGGATTTTCCTCCCGATGAAGTCAATGGAAAGGAAATTGGCGCCGGATCCGATCCCCGGCAGCGAAACTTCAAATCAACCCAAGGTATTCAGATAGTGCTTGGCTTTTACATTTAAATTCATCACTCAAGCAGGATTAATGCCCAATAACTTGCCCCTAAACGAGGCTTTTATTAATTCATCAGCAAGGAATGTCGGGCACTGGCCAATTTTCCCCACCCCCAGACATCCCCCCACACCCAGACATTCCCCCAGACATCCCCCCACCCCCAGACATTCCCCCCACCCCCAGACATCCCCCCATCCCCAGACACCCCCCCCACCCCCAGACACCCCCCCACCACCAGACATCCCCCCACCCCCAGACACCCCCCCACCCCCAGACATCCCCCCACCCCCAGACATCCCCCCACCCCCAGACACCCCCCCACCCCCAGACATCCCCCCCACCCCCAGACACCCCCCACCCCCAGACATCCCCCCCACCCCCAGACATCCCCCCACCCCCAGACACCCCCCCATCCTCAGACACCCCCCCACCGCCAGACCACCCCCCCACCCTCAGACACCCCCCCACCGCCAGACCACCCCCCCACCCTCAGACACCCCCCCACTCCCAGACACCCCCCCACCCCCAGACATCCCCCCACCCCAGACACCCCCCCACCCCCAGACATCCCCCCCACCCCAGACACCTCCCCCACCCCCAGACATCCCCCACTCCCAGACACACCCCCCACCCCCAGACACCTCCCCACCCCCAGACATCCCCCCACCCCCAGACATCCCCCCCCACCCCACACCCCCCCCCCACCCCCAGACACCCCCCCACCCCCAGACATCCCCCCCACCCCCAGACATCCCCCCCCACCCCACACACCCCCCCACCCCCAGACACCCCCCCACCCCCAGACATCCCCCCCACCCCCAGACAATGCCCAGCCCCAGACACCACCCACCCCCAGACATCCCCCCACCCCCAGACATCCCCCCCACCCCCAGACATCCTCCCCACCCCCAGACACCCCCCACCCCCAGACATCCTCCCCATCCCCAGACATCCCCCCCACCCCCAGATATTCCCCCCACCCCCAGACAATTCCCCCCACCACAGGATGAGACGTTGCAAGGCAGACCATGCCATGGAGACTACATCCCCAGAATACCACACCACAAACTGTCGGAAAACCCAGCCAGTAAGCAGAGCGATGGCTGTCTCGGTGTGCCAATTGTGGGATGTCTCTAAAGCAAGATCAGACTTGTTAATATTTAGTCCATTAAATACTTCTAATTGAATCACAGTGTCAGCACTGAGGAGGTCATAGTTGCTGAGCTAATTAATGATATATAGATAATTATTGGTTTCACAGATCAGGCATCTCACTGCATTTGCAGCTAAACGGATTCACTTCCCCCACATTCATTTGCAACTAGGGCATTGCCTCCTGTACAGGCGGGATCCAGTATGCAAAGCAAAGGCTGCAGGTTGCTATATCTCAGGGTGAGTGAAACTCAATACTGCAACTCCTTCATTGCATGAGTTTGAGTGTTTGTCAAAAGCTGCAGAATCAGGAATTTCCAGCTTGCCAGAAAACTCTTGCAAAGCAACAACAGCCTACTAATAATTCTTTATCAAAGACATATTTCAGACAGTTTGAAAGGAGGTTTATGAATATTTCAGCTATTCCTACTGTCAAAAAAAAGCAAAGACTCGATCACGTAGTGACGCAGTGCGATGGTTTCCTCTGATCACTAAGTTCGCAAAGCATCAGTTTGAGGATAAAGTGACATTTCGTGCTCTATATTCACGTTTACCCGTCTAACCCGCAAGATCCCACAAATCCCCTGGGAGGACAGGCTCACCAACATCAGTGTCTTCGGCCAGGCTAACATCCCCAGTATTGAAGCACTGACCACACTCGATCAGCTTCGCTGGGCAGGCCACATAGTTCGCATGCCAGATACGAGACTCCCAAAGCAAATGCTCTATGCGGAGCTCCTTCATAGTAAACGAGCCAAAGGTGGGCAGCGGAAGCATTATAAGGACACCCTCAAAGCCTCCCTGGTAAAGTGCGACATCACCACTGACACCTGGGAGACCCTGGCCGCAGACCGCCCGAGGTGGAGAAAGTGCATCCGGGAGGGCGTCGAGCTCTTCGAGTCTCAACGCAAAGAGCGTGAAGAGGTCAAGCGCAGGCAGCGGAAGGAGCGTGTGGCAAACCAGCCCCACCCACCCCTTCCCTCGACAAATGTCTGTCCCACCTGTGATAGGGTCTGTGGCTCACGTGTTGGACTGTTCAGCCACCAGAGAACTCACTTTGGGAGTGGAAGCAAGTCTTCCTCGATTCCGAGGGACTGCCTATGATGATGATGATGACAGGAGAGTTTCATTGACAAGAGGGATGATGGTGTGAGGCAAAAGGCGATGGTAATGGGACAAGTAAAGAAACAAAACTGGGTCCAGAGGAGGTGGGAATGGGAATGTCAATCATCGGCACAGCCCCCGTCTGGGAAAACATGCAGATTCTGATATTCTCGATTACACCTCCTCTAGACACATATTTTATGTCTTTATTTGTATTTCCAGCATCTGCTGTTTTTATTTCGGGACGTATCAAGTTCTGTCACTGTAGAACATCAATGAACAGAGGAGTCAGAATGCTGAACTATATTGCTAAATCTGGAGAATATAAGTGGAAGGATGTCCTATGAAACTGTACAGTGCTGTGGTCAGCGCACACCTTGAGCTCGGTGTCCAGTCCCTGGGGCACGGGGAGATGTTCCAGCCAGGCAGACAGTAGCCAGAGAGCCAGGAGTCGGATTGCTAGTGTCAGAGGATTGGAGTTCTGTGGAAAAGTGCTGACTGATGAGCTTATGGAAGAATACACAAGGCATTACACGGTATTTTACAGTAAATCGAAGCGCATTACTGCAAGGTAAACATTGACAGTAAAGCACCAGGGTGTAGCTTCAATGTTGTGAAAGGCAAACTTCAAACCGATATCAGGAAGATCTTCACGGAGAACAAACGCTTGGAATGGCCGCTCTGGTAGGGTAGAAAACCCCTTGGAGTAATTAAATAGGAATGTGCATTTATATAATATTTTATATGACCTCAGGACAGCTCAAAGTGTTTCATAATCAATGAATTACTTTTGAAGTGCAGGCTCTGTTGTAATGTAAGGCAATGCAGCAGCGACAGTGCGGTACTCCCTCAGTACTGCCCCTCCGACAGTGCGGTGCTCCCTCAGTACTGCCCCAACGACAGTGCGGTGCTCCCTCAGTACTGCCCCTCTGACAGTGCAGCACTCCCTCAGTACTGCCCCTCTGACAGTGCGGCGCTCCCTCAGTACTGACCCTCCGACAGTGCGGTGTTCCCTCAGTACTGCCCCTCCAACAGTGTGGTGCTCTCATAGTACTGCCCCTCCAACAGTGCAGCGCTCCCTCAGTACTGTCCCTCCGACAGTGCAGCACTCCCTCATTACTGCCCCTCCGACAGTGCAGCGTTCCCTCAGTACTGTCCCTCTGACAGTGCAGCACTCCCTCAGTACTGTCCCTCCGACAGTACGGCACTCCCTCAGTGCTGCCCCTCCGACAGTGCAGCGCTCCCTCAGTACTGTCCCTCCGACAGTGCGGTACTCCCTCAGTACTGCCCCTCCGACAGTGCGGTGCTCCCCTAGTACTGCCCCTCCAAAAGTGTAGAGCTCCCTCAGTACTGCCCCTCCAAAAGTGCAGCACTCCCTCAGTACTGCCCCTCTGACAGTGCAGCACTCCCTCAGTACTGCCCCTCCGACAGTGCAGCACTCCCTCAGTACTGCCCCTCCGACAGTGCAGCACTCCCTCAGTACTGCCCCTCCGACAGTGCGGCATGGGTGTGGGGCGGGGTGGCTGGAGGTCATGTGATATGTCCAACCACATGAACTTTTTCATCCACAGTTCTCCTGTCACAAGCCTTGGCCGCATCATTGGGGCCCTTCACAAAGCTGTTTGGGAATGACCTGGGAGTGTTTGAGGCAGTTTATAAATGGTGGCATTCACACTAATGGGGACAAAGTGTCAGGAAAGAAAAGCTCAAAGGCTTGTTTGTTGACTTTTAGCGATTGATTTAGAGCAGGATTTTTGGAATCTTTTTCCAAATGTTTTCCTCTTCTTAAAATCATAGAATAGTACAGCACAGGAGGCCATTCGGCCCATCGCGTCTGCGCCGGCTCTTTCGAAGAATGATCCAGTTAGTCCCACTCCCCCGCTCTGTCCCCATATCCCTGCAATTTTTTTCTCCAAGTATTTATCTAATTCCCTTTTGAAGGCTGCTATTGAATCTGTATCTACTGCCCTATCAGGCACTGCATTCCAAATCCTAACCACTCGCTGCACAAAAAGGTTTTTCCTGATGTCACCTCTTGTTCTTTTGCCAATCACCTTGAATCTGTGCCCTCTTGTTACCGACCCTTCCCTGCTTACAATATGGACTCTAACAGAGGCAATTGTCAGAATGCCTCTGGTAACCTGCCCTATAACAAGTGTTGGCAGCCTATTCAAGCATCAGAGCCAAGCCCAATCCTGCCCTCACAAGTTGCTACTTCTAACAGCAATCGTTCAGGAGCAGGAATCCAACCTGATTTTTTGCCCATCTGTGGCCCAGAGCCTGAGGTCAATTGTAGCATAGCCAGCACTTCAGCACTGACTGGGAATTGAGCAGAGGCTGGGCTCGGGACCACAGCAAACAGGAAGTTCTGAAGTTTGTACCGAAAGCCCATGATGTCTTCTTTGGGACGTGGAACATAGCCAAATAATAGGCATGGACCTCCAGCTCACCGGGTCCCGAAGAAATGCCAAGTCTCTAGCAACTTTACATCTTTTATTCATCTTAATACATAATGTTTGTGATCTTTATGATATTATGGGCAGGGAAGTGGATCTGAGTCCATGATCGGATCAGCCATGATCGTATTAAATGGCAGAGCAGGCTCGAGGGGCCGTATGGCCTACTCCTGCTCCTAATTCTTATGTTCTATTTGTCTAGCTGTGAATTTCTCTGCCTCACCCAAATCAGACAATCGTATGGCGGTTCGGCCCATTGTGCCTGTGCTGGCTCTTTGTAAAGAGCGATCAATTAGTCCCACTCGCTCGCTCAGGGAATCTGTTCTTCTTACAGGGAAGAGAGTGTCATGCTTGTTGGGTTAATGGGCACTGCCTGGTGTTGCAGTAAACCTTCGCGATCAGAAGGCATTGAGTCAGTTCATTGAACAAGGACGCAGTATGGAGCTATAATTGGCCTCAGCCCTCCTGGGCTACAGAGGAGAATGATTGAGCAGGGTTTCTGCTGCCAATTTGGCATGGCTGTGATTCCCTCCACAGTCAAATAGCCTGTTGACTGTCACCACCAGCGTAGGACTGATGACTTCCAAGAAATCGCATCCCAGGGAAAGTTATTGTCTTCAGGAGAGACGGAGTGGGAATCGGAGGAAGGTTGTGGTGAAAGAGAGTTTAATCCTGTACATTGCTACTTATAGAGGACAGCAAGATGCCCACTGAACCATTCCTTTCACCAGTGCCAACATCAGGGATTATGATCTTATCTCTGCCCGGCATGCTGTTTCCCCACAAATCAGCAGTTTATAAATCATATGTCGAATCTTTACGGAGTTGGTGTTGCTGTGGGTAACTATTGAGCCTCTGTCTATCTTGTAAAGTGTCGGTCTGGAGTGAGAGGCCATCTCTCTCAGCGTCCTGTACCCTGCTGGTATTTCTGGATCAAGCATTTACTCTTTGTTAAAGTCCGTCAGGAAACCTGATGCTTCGGTGATATTTAGTTACTAACCGGTTACATCATTAAACTGCTTCCCTGAAGCTGGGAGCAACTTAGGCACAGGTCGGAAGCTGCTGGATTCTCTCCCTCCAATTACCCCCGATCTTCTCCCTCCAGTTACCCCCGATCTTCTCCCTCCAGTTACCCCCGATCTTCTCCCTCCAGTTACCCCTGATCTTCTCCCAGTATTGCCCTCCAATTACCCCCGATCTTCTCCCTCCAGTTACCCCCGATCTTCTCCCCCAGTTACTCCCCGATCTTCTCCCCCAGTTACCCCCGATCTTCTCCCCGTATTGCCCTCCAATTACCCCCCCGATCTTCTCCCCCAGTTACCCCCGATCTTCTCCCCCAGTTACCCCCGATCTTCTCCCCGTATTGCCCTCCAGTTACCCCCGATCTTCTCCCTCCAGTTACCCCCGATCTTCTCTTCCAGTTACCCCCGATCTTCTCCCCCAGTTACCCCCCGATCTTTGTGGGAGTTTTGTATCAGAGTCCAGAGCATCGCTCAGTGATCGTTTCCCCGGTCGCAGTGTCCAAGTGGAAAAGTGCGAGGTCACTGGAACAACACAGGATGCAAGGACAGAAAGACTTGCATTTCTATAGCACCTTTCACAATCTCACAACATCCCAAAGTGCTTTACTTTCGAAGTGTGAGTGAGATTCTTGAACTATAAGGGAGTCAAGGGTTATGGGGAGTGGGCGGGAAAGTGGAGTTGAGGCCAAGATCAGATCAGTCACGATCTCATTGAACAGGCTGGAGGGGCATATGGCTTACACCTACTCCTGCTCCTAATTCTTATGTTTCAATGTAGGAAATGTGGAAGGATTTGTGCACAGAAAGCTCCCACATACAGCAATGTGATAATGACTACATAATCTGTTTTAGTGATGTTAATTGACAGATGAATATTGTCCAGTACACCAAGGATAACTCCCCTGCTCTTCTTTGAAATAGTGTCCTGGGATCTTTTACATCCACCTGAGGGGGCAGACGGCACATCGGTTTAACGTCTCATCCGAAAGACATCAGCTCCCACAATGCAACGCTCCCTCAGTACTGCCCCTCTGACAGTGCGGCGCTCCCTCAGTACTGCCCCTCCAACAGTGCAGCACTCCCTCAGTACTGCCCCTCCGACAGTGCGGCGCTCCCTCAGTACTGCCTTTCTGACAGTGCGGCGCTCCCTCAGTACTGCCCCTCCAACAGTGCGGCACTCCCTCAGTACTGCCCCTCCGACAGTGCGGCACTCCCTCAGTACTGCCCCTCCGACAGTGCGGCGCTCCCTCAGTACTGCCCCTCCGACAGTGCGGCGCTCCCTCAATACTGCCTCTCTGACAGTGTGGCACTCCCTCAGCACTGCACTGGAGTGTCAGCCTCGAATTCTGCGTTCAAGTCTCTGGAGTGGGACTTGAACCCAAACTTTCTGACTCAGAGGCGAGACTGCTGCCCACTGAGCCATGGCTGATAAGGGCATTGCAGATAAAAAAGCACCTTAAAGGTGCGACTTTAGCTCCCCCTGTAAGCTGTGGCAGTGAACATTGGCGTGTTACCCAACATTCAGAGAGGCCCGATGCTCCCACTCCATCGCGTGTCGGCGGGATTGCTCACATCCCAGGAGGGAGTCATGGCACCTCGATAGTCTTGTTTCTGGAGTGCTGCAATTAGCCCCAGCCACCAACAGCTCATATACTTTCCCCTGCTTTCCTGCTGCAATGTTCTCAGCGTTTCTCAGTGTGCTCCTCACTCTATTATTCCTTTCTCTTCTACTCCCACACTTGGGGGGGTTAGTCATGTTATGATGCAGGTTGTGTTATTTCGAGTCCAGGTGTGCCACCTGCAATGTGATCATTGGCAGCCTGGAGCGAGAGCAGACCTTTTCTCTGCCCACTGTGGGTAACTTCAAAGTTGGAATGTCAAAGGTGACTGATGCTATTCGAGTGACTCAGCTAAGTTCAACCAACCAACCCAGCTGGTTTGAATGACTTCATTCAGGTAGATACGGTAAGAAATGTGTCAACAACATTGTGTGCTGAAACCCCAACAGTGGAGGGAGTTCCCAACAATAACCTGCCTGCACAATCTATCAGGGATCGGATTGTACACAAGGATTGAAATTCATTCCTCGGTCGAAGTTATTCAACACCATTGGCTCCAGGGATTCATTGTTGTATCTCGTAGTAACGGCCGTTAATGAAAACTAATAACTCCAAGCTGATATTTCAGAGATTGCAGCTGAACTTTTCCCTTTGATCGCATTCCATTGCAAGTGTCTGTGTAAGAGCAAACATTTCATTGAAAGTACGGCTCCTGTATAGTCGCTGTGACATCTGAGCCACTCTGCCAGGGGCTGAATCATACTCCACAAGCTACTACAGGTCACAGCAACATTTCCAGGGACAATTTTAATAAGCTAGAAACATAAACAAAATGGCACCAAAATTGGTCCCAACCCGTGCCTCCGACAGCCACGTCAATCCCAAAGCAAGCGCTCTACTCGGATCTCCTTCACAGCAAACGAGCCAAAGATGGGCAGCGCAAACGTTACAAGGACACCCTCAAAGCCTCCCTGATAAAGTGCAACATCCCCACCAACACCTGGGAGTCCCTGGCCAAAGACCGCCCTAAGTGGAGGAAGTGCATCCGGGAGGGCGCTGAGCACCTCGAGTATCATCGCCGAGAGCATGCAGAAATCAAGCGCAGGCAGCGGAAGGAGCGTGCGGCAAACCAGTCCCACTCACCCCTTCCCTCAACCACTGTCTGTCCCACCTGTGACAGGGACTGTGGTTCTCGTATTGGACTGTTCAGCCACCCAAGGGACTCATTAAAAGTGGAAGCAAGTCTTCCTCGATTCCGAGGGACTGCCTATGATGATGATGATGATGAAATACAAAGGGACATGTCACTGGAGGGGGCACCTATTTTCAACATTAGTGGGTTGAAGCAGCTGAAATTTTCTGCTCTGCCTCCACCAAAGGATTTTTTTATACTGGTGCTAACGCTTTGGGACATGGTGTTCAAACCGAGACCTGCACTCTCCGAGCTCAGTCCCTTCCACCCACACAGTCAGTCTGTCCTGCAGTTTCACACAGTGTGTGAGGACCAAACGTCCAACTCGGCTGAAGCAGTGTTCAAGGCTGGGGGAATAACTGGAGTGGTTGGAGCGGGTGTCATTCAGTCCCCATTTAAAAATCTGACCTTATTTTGATAGAATACTTTTAATATTATAATTTATGGTTATTTAACAAAACTTACTGGAATCTGGGAAGCAGAGGAATAGAGTTGGTTGGAGTTTAGGAATTTCCCTGCGAAAGTGAGGCTCCAGTGAGAGCGTGTAACTGGAGCATGACAAATTAAGGCCATAAGAAATAGGAGCAGGAGTCGGCCATTCGGCCCTTCGAGCCATCTCCGCCATTCAATGAGACCACGGCTGATCTTCGATCGCAGCTCCACTTTCCTGCACTGTCCTCATATCCCTTGTATCCTTTCGATTCCAAAAATCTATCGACCTCTGTCTTGAATATATTCAACGACTTGAGCATCCACAGCCCTCTGGGGTAGAGAATTCCAAAGATTCACTCCCCGCTGAGTGAAGAAATTTCTCCTCAGCTCAGTCTGAAATGGCTGACCCTTCATTCTGAGACTGTGACCCCGGGTTCTGGACTCCCCAAAGAAAGAAAAAAAAGACTTGCATTTATATAGCGGACTTTCACGACCACCAGATGTCTCAAAGCTCTTTAGAGCCAATTAAGTACTTTTGGAGTGTAGTTACTGTTGTAATGTAGAACATGCGGCAGCTAAACTGCACACATCAAGCTCCCTCAAAACAGCAATGTGATAAAGACCAGATAATCTGTTTTTGTTACGTAGATTGAGGGATAAATATTGGCCCCAGGACACTGGGGATAACTCCCCTGCTCTACTTCGAAATAGTTTCATCGTTGGAGTTCAGAAGGATGAGGGGTGATCTTATAGAAACATTTAAAATAATGAAAGGGATAGACAAGATAGAGGCGGAGAGGTTTGTTTTCACTGGTCGGGGAGACTAGAACTAGGGGGGCACAGCCTCAAAATACGGGGGAGCCAATTTAAAACCGAGTTGAGAAGGAATTTCTTCTCCCAGAGGGTTGTGAATCTGTGGAATTCTCTGCCCAAGGAAGCAGTTGAGGCTAGCTCATTGAATGTATTCAAGTCACAGATAGATAGATTTTTAACCAATAAGGGAATTAAGGGTTATGGGGAGCGGGCAGGTAAGTGGAGCTGAGTCCACGGCCAGATCAGCCATGATCTTGTTGAATGGCGGAGCAGGCTCGAGGGGCTAGATGGCCTACTCCGGTTCCTAATTCTTATGTTCTTATAGTGCCATGGGATCTTTTACATCCACCCGAAAGGGCAGACGGGGCCTTGGTTTAATGTCTCATCCAAAAGACAACACTTCCAACAGCACAGCACTCCCTCAGCACTGAACTGGGAGTGTCAACCTAGATTTTTATGCTCAAGTCTCTGGAGTGAGATTTGAACCCACAACCTTCTGATTCAGAGGCAAGAGTGTTACCCACTGAGCCACAGCTGACACTGCCCAACCAAGGAAAAAATCCTCCCAGCATCTACTCTGTAAAGCCCCTTAAAAATGGCATATGTTTCAATGAGATCACCTCTCATTCTTCTAAACTCTAGGGAATATAGGCCTAGTCGACTCAATCTCTCCTCATAGAAAAGTCCCCCCATTCCAGGAACCTTCATTGCACTCCCTCTATGGCAAATACATCCTTCCTTAGGTTAAGCAATGCCTCAATTTCAAAATTCCCATCCTTATTTTCTAATCCCTCCATGGCCCCTCGCCCTATCTCTGTAACCGCCTCCAGCCCCTACAATTCTCATCCTCCTGTTCAAATTCCTCCATGGCCCTTTGCCCCCCCCTCCCTATCTCTGCAATCTCTTCCAGCCCCCCGAGATATCTGTGTTCCTCTAATTCTGCCCTCTTAAGCATCCCTGAGTATAATCGCTCCACCATTGGTGGCCGTGCCTTCTGTTGCCTGGGCCCCAAGCTCTGGAACTCCCTCCCTAAACCTCGCCACCTCTCTATCCTCCTTCAAGACGCTCCTTAAAACACATCTCTTTGACCAAGCTAATTTCTACTTATGCGGTTGGGGGTCAAATTTTTTATCTCATAATACTCCTGTGAAGCGCCTTGGGACATTTCACCACGTTAAAGGTGCTATATAAATACAAGTTGTTGTTGTTGTTAGGTAAGGAGACCAAACTGTGCACAATAGTACAGGTGTGGACTAATAGAGATCTCCATTATAAATGTTGACATGGGAATTTATAATGGTGGGGGGAGGGGGGGTACAGATTTGCGAGAAATAATGTGATAACAGGAAGTGAGGTTTTCTGGACAAGAGATGTATGCAGGTGAGATTTTTAATATGTAGATGAGTAGTACAAGTCTACATTGGAGGGCCAAAGACAGGCAGTGGTGAGCTCTGTGCCTCTAACCGTTGCTCTCATGACCACGGACAGTCAGGTGATTGGAGCCACAAAGTTTGTCTCCTTTATAAGAACATAAGAAATAGGAGCAGGAGTCGGCCATATGGCCCCTCGAGCCTGCTCCACCATTTAATACGATCATGGCTGATCTGATCATGGACTCAGCTCCACTTCCCCGCCCGCTCCCCATAACCCCTTATCCCCTTATCGGTTAAGAAACTGTCTATCTCTGTCTTAAATTTATTCAATGTCCAAACTTCCACAGCTCTCTGAGGCAGCAAATTCCACAGATTTACAACCCTCTGAGGGAAGAAATTCCTCCTCATCTCAGTTTATATCGATTATGTGTCTTTAATAATCGGGGGCCTGCCAATGACTGCACAGTCTTAATATAAAAATACTGTTCGTGTCTTTGAAACAGCTGCGCTTGCACAAAACCTTGCCAAGTATTGGGAAATGACCCTCCCCATTCATTTTAAAGTGTCTGTTGTAGAAACCGCCATGCAATATAAATGAGATGCTTTTTGCTGCCGCTGATATTGGAGCACTACTTCAGGAAGTGTTTCTTGAGCATCAGCTTTTATATTCTCACCTTTGCCCCCATGTAGTTCACACCCCAGATGTGATTGCATTCTCAGACTGTCACGTGTCCCATAACTTTCCGAGTCAGCAAGTGACGGCAGATTCAAGACACCGGCCTGATGGAGAGGCTTATTTCATGCTGGTCCCAGGTCTGACTAAATTGGTGGGAATGTTCCCATGGAAACGGGACAGATACTGCGTCATTCACACTCTCAATTGTGATATCAATTAATCATATTTGCAAATGAATGGAGTTTAATCCTCCCAGTGTGTGTAGCCAGCACTGCCACTGGCTACAGTCATGTTTTAAAAGATCTCGGTCTATTCCCGTATCCAACACCACCCTGGACATCTACCCCCACGCTTGCACTGACACCTGGGAGTCCCTGGCCAAAGATCGCCCTAAGTGGAGGAAGTGCACCTGGGAGTCTCATAGCCGAGGGCCTGCAGAAACCAAGCGCAGGCAGCGGAAAGAGCGTGCGGCAAACCAGTCCCACCCTCCCTTTCCCTCAACCACTGTCGGTCTCACCTGTGACAGAGAACGTGGTTCCCGTATTGGACTGTTCAGCCACCTAATGACTCATGTTAAGAGTGGAAGCAAGTCTTCCTCGATTCCGAGATGATGATGAGATGAGACTGTTAAATACAGCTCTCATATCACGGTATTCATCCGAAAAATATCTCCATACATTGCTAAGAACTATTTAGAAATTGACTTTGTAATGAGTTCTGTCTCTCTCCAGTTTCCCCATATTCCTACACCTTGGCTCCACAAATTGGGCGACGATTCACAATATGGACAAGTCCAAAACATTGACCATGTTTAAGATCACCTGTGGTTCTCTGTAACTTCTCTCAGAGCAAATTGTTGGCAGGCTATCGAATGATTTTAAAGAGGATAGAAATACCCAACACCCTTTGTACTCTATATTCCAACAGTGACGAGACTTACTTCATTGGCTTTGGAATGTCCTGTATAAAACACTGGTTTGGCCTCAAATGGAGTATTGTGTCCAATTTTGGTCCTCGCACTTTAGGAAGGATGTGAAGGCCTTAGAGAGGGTGCAGAAACGATTTACGAGAATGGTTCCAGGGATGAGGGACTTCAGTGACGTGGATAGAAGCTGGGGTTGTTCTCCTTGGAGCAGAGAAGGTTGAGAGGAGATTTGATCGAGGTGTTCAAAATCATGAGGGGTCTGGACAGAGTAGATCGAGAGAAACTGTTCCCATTGGTGGAAGGGTCGAGAACCAGAGAGCACAGATTTAAGGCGATTGGCAGAAAATCCAAAGGCGACACGAGGAAAAACTTATTTTACGCAGCGAGTGGTTAGGATCTGGAATGCGCTGCCTGAGAGGGTGGTGGAGGCAGAATCAATCGTGGCTTTCAAAAGGGAGTTTGATAAGTACCCGAAGGAAAAAAAATTGCAGGGCTACGGGGAAAGGGCGGGGGGAGTGGGACTGGCAGAATACTCTTGCAGAGAGCCGGCAGGGGCTCGTCAGGCCGAATGGCCTCCTTCTGTGCTGTAGCCATTCGATAATTCTATGTCCTGAGGCAGTGAAAGGTGCTATATAAATGCAAGTCTTTCTTTCCCTGTGTAATTCACCACTATTCATGAGGGTTGATTCTGCTGCTGATGGTACATCACTCGGGGAGCCATTTTGCACACGTGGAGCCCAGACAATGAGCGTGGGCAGGCCCATGAGGGCAGTATGGCTGAACCAGATCTTGTTCTCATTCGATATTCACAGGTGAGTTTTCCAACAAGGGGTCACTGGACTGTGATTCAGAACGAGAGCCCTAGCAAATATTTCCCTCCTCCCTGGCCCGGTTGCTGATGGAATACTTTCCACGTCCCTGGACGGGTGCAGCTCAAGAAGCTCGACACCATCCAGGACAAAGCAGCCACTTGATCGGCCCCCCCATCCAGTGTCGTAAACACTCACTCCCTCCACCACCGGCGCACCGTGGCTGCAGTGTGTACCATCTACAAGATGCACTGCAGCAACTCGCCAAGGCTTCTTCGGCAGCACCTCCCAAACCCACGACCTCTACCACCTAGAAGGACAAGGGCAGCATCATCTTCATAGGCAGTCCCTCGGAATCGAGGACGACTTGCTTCCACTCTTAACATGAGTCCTTCAGTGGCTGAACAGTCCAATACGAGAACCACAGTCCCTGTCACAGGTGGGACAGATAGTCGTTGAGGGAAGGGGTGGGTGGGACTGGTTTGCCGCACGCTCCTTCCGCTTGGTTTCTGCATGCTCTCGGCGATGAGACTCGAGGCGCTCAGCGCCCTCCCGGGTGCACTTCCTCCACAAGGGCAGCAGGCGCAATGGGAACAGCATCACCACCTGCAAGTTCCTCTCCAAGTCACACACCATTCTGGAAATATATCGCTGTTCCTCCATCGTCGCTGGGTCGAAATCCTGGAACTAAGAGCACTGTGGGAGCACCTTCACCGCATTGACTCCAGCAGTTGAAGAGTAAAGCTCGCCACCATCTCAGGGCAATGAGGGACGAGCAATAAACGGCAGCTTTGCCCACATCCCGGGAATGAAGAAAGTAAAATGCAGATTACCAGTGAATGCGCACACAGTAAACTCGATTACCAGGGAGTTCACCGGTCACTCTATGTTCTAGTTAAGAAGTGATCTTGTGTACAGATTTTCCGTTTCCATGCACCTTTACGTTGACAGTAGACAAGGGGCTCTCATACTACTGACAGCACTTTCCAGCTGGGGATCTCTGCAGACCCAACAGTGGATCTCCACATACTGTAAGTGCAGGACCTTGATTCCCAGCAGCAAATCAAACCAAGGTAAATAGGAAAGCCTGGTAAATGGAGCTGGCAAATCTAGATTTGAGCAGTACTTTCTCAAGGCATGCAGCTGTGCAGGGCCTTGGTGAGGCCTCACCTGGAATATGGTGTTCAGTTTTAGTCTCCTAATCTGAGGAAGGACGTTCTTGCTATTGAGGGAGTGCAGCGAAGGTTCACCAGACTGATTCCCGGGATGGCA